>NC_133329.1:92478844-92791757 GCF_042186555.1 Aquarana catesbeiana | reverse complement strand
TCCAAAGCACCCCCCCATGTTGAGGGCATGCGGCCTGGTACGGTTCTGACCGGCCGGGCTGCGTGCTCGGATCGGGGTCTGGTATGGATTTTGGGGGGACCCCCACGCCAGTTTTTCGGCGTAGGGGGTTCCCCCTAAAGTTCCATACCAGACCTAAGGGCCTGGGATGCCCCCCGTGCTCGCCGCAATGGGAAAATTTGTTTTTCCTATTGCAGCAAGCGCGAGATGCAGTAACCTGCTCCTCCGTCGTATCTGGTCCGTCGGACCAGCATACAGACGAACGGGCTTTCCGTCAGGAACTGAGTCCGGCGGAGTTACGACGTAAAGATTTGAAGCAAGTTTCAAATCTAAAGTACGTCGGATTTCCGACCGAAACGGTCCGTTGGAAGTCCGATGGAGACCACACACGGTCGGACTTTTGCAGGTGAAAAGTCCGACCGTGTGTACGCCCCATTAGAGACAGCAAAAACAACAGAACTAACAGGAGTCTTACTCATTGCTTGCTAAAACTTAAACTGCTTTACATGCAGTGTAACCACTTGCCGACCGTGCAATAGCCGAATTAAGAGGCGTCTATTGATGTCTCCTGATGATCCGTGCAGCCCCAACAGAGCCCATCTGTGCTGCCAATCAGTGCTCCCTATCAGTGCCGCCAATTAGTGCCCATCAGTGCTGCCTTAAAGTGCGCATCAGTGCCGCCTATCAGTGCTCATCAGTACCACATATCAGTGCAGCCTCATCAGTGCCTCCTTATCAGTGCCGCCTAATCAGTGCCCATCAGTGTCCATAAGTGCCACCTATCAGTGCAGCCTCATCAGTGCCTCCTCATCGGTGCCCACTAGCTCATTCCTCACCAGTGCACATCAGTGCTGCCTAATCAGTGCCCATCAGTGCTGCCTCATCAGTGTCCATCAGTGCTGCCAATCAGTGCCCATCTGTGCTGCCAATCAGTGCTGCCTATCAGTGCCTCCAATTAGTGCCCATAATGGGCACTGATGGGCCTTACGGTGTCCATTAGTGCCGCCTATGAGTGCTCATCAGTGCCACATATCAGTGCAGCCTCATCAGTGCCTCCTTATCAGTGGTCGTCAGTGCCACCTCATCAGTGCCCACCAGTGCCTCCTCATCAGTTGCCATTAGTGCCGCCTAATCAGTGCCCATCAGTGCCACCTCTCAGTGCAGCCTCATCAGTGCCCACTAGTGCATTTCTCATCAGTGCCGCCTCATCAGTGCCCATCAGTGAAGGAGAAAAATTACCTGTTTGCTAAATTTTTTAACAGAATCTAAGAAAAACATTTTTCTTTCAACAGCAAGGAATTGGTCTGGTTGATGATGCAGAACTCCTAATTTAGGCACCTCATCCCAATATGTAAGAAAAAAAAAGGAGGGTGGGAGGTCAGGGGGATTTTTACGGTGCAGAATACACAAAAATAAATTTTCATCGATGAAAAAAGTTTTATTAATTGACATGCTTAAAAGAGAATCAGACATATAAATTCATTAAAAAGACAGGTGTTTGGTGGTCATGTTAGACAGTTAATTCAAGGTTGACAGAGAAGACGTTGCACACTAGCCCAACATGTTTCGCTATTAGCTTCCTCAAGGGATGTGCAAGGCTTAATCGAAAACACTATACAAATGAAATATAAATATATTATAACATACATATCGATTGTACAGTCAAATTTATCATACAAGGGGGTGGTGTGTGAGCTTGTTGCCAAAAAAAAAAAGACATGGAAACAGCCACTTACTCAAACAAGTGCGAGCACCTGTAGACCACCAGGCCGGACCCTGACAGTCACCCCACATACCCTGATCCTAGGAAATCAGTCAAGTGTGGCCATAGAGGGCAGAAGGGTGACACTGGGGGGACAAGAAGTTTTGATAGAATTAGTAAGTGGTTTCGTAGATGTCTTTAATCGAAGAATGGTGAAAAGGGACAATTGTCTCATTTATCAAATACTTACTAAAAAGTATGTGCCTATTGATCCATAGGGTAGACACTCTTAAAAAAGATTTTTTATAGGACTGTAGGAATTTTACTGCAGGAAGCAGGCTGAAAAAATACGAGAAAGAAAAAATCTATATATAGAGATGCTGTGAACATGAAAGGAAGGTAGACAGATATCAAAGGGTCAGTTAGGTACGGAATAATAAAAAGGGCAGAAAGGAAATGAAAGGAGAAAAAACACTGGAAAAATAGGAGAAGAAAAGGTCTCCAGTAGGTTCCACTATACTAAGGGGAAGGAGCCCAAAATTCAAGAGAACCTGTATTCCGTGATCTAAATAACAGTGAATAGCCAAGAAGAACAAGGGTGCATGAGCTATGAAGAGAAGCATTAAGTCAGCATGTTCCTATCAGGCTGGATCCTAGCTTACCGATCTTACAAGCGCCACTGAATAAGAGCGTCTCTCTCCGGCTCTGGCTGAACAGGTTTATATCTGACCTTCGACGAGCCGGCTTGAGGCGCACGAGGGGACGCCTGTGTGCATGCGCAGGGGGCCAAAACCCTCAGACTGTACTACCCAAGAGGCTGCGCGAGGAGGGAGGAGCCAGGTCCATCCAAGATTGACAGGATGAATGTGTAGAAACTCCAGCCTCTCGTAAAGGTTGGGCTTGCTAATGGATGGATAAGGCAAGCCCTGGGCGTCCGTATGACCCACCATAGACCTGTTTCTCAGAACAGGAAAAAATGGGGAGAAAATCCGGTGACGGACACAGATGGACCGGGATAAAGCAGAGAGGGGCTAAGGACAACAGAGCAGGACCACAAGACAGCTCTGACTGGCCAAATGTCTCTGATGGGAATCCAAGCTCACTTACATATGTGTATGACTAATACTGGTAATAAAGAAAGTTAAATCATGAAACATGCAAAATTAAATAAATAAATATAAATGAATAATAAATATGGTACACAGATATGAATAAACAATAAATATGGTGTATGGCAAATGATAATAATGTAGATAAAGAAGGGGACAATAGCTTGGGGGGAAAAAAAAATTGAATACGGGGGTGAGGAAAATGGTTCTCCAAACATGGGAAACAGCCAATAGAGGGATAGCCTAGGGGCTGACATTCATTGTGACTAAAGAAAGGACATGAAACTAAGGCTCTTATTGAAACCAGGAAATTATGTGGCTTTGAGGTCGTAGATCCACTGGGCCTCTAGCTGTAACAAGATGCGATCGACACTGCCACCACGGTAATCTATGGGGATATGTTCAAGTGCCAAAAATTTGATATATTGAGGATTGAAGTGGTGGTATATACCAACATGCCGGCTGATGGCAGTGTCCATCTTGTTTTTCTTAATTGGTTTGATATGATCATGTATTCATTTAAAAAATTGTTGTTTTGTCTTTCCAATGTAGAAGCCACCGCACAGACACTGGGCAAAATATATAACACCAGGTGTCCGGCAGGTGACCCTAGACTGGGTTTAATGCCATTTGCCGTTGGGAAGTTTAAATTTAGTTTTTTCGTCAACATATTCACAAACATCACAGGCACCACAGGGGAAAGTACCCCAATTGGCTTGAATTTTTTCTTGGCAACCAAGCTCACACACCACCCCTTTGTATGATAAATTTGACTGTACAATCTATATGTATGTCATAATATCTCTATATTTCATTTGTATAGTGTTTTCGATTAAGCCTTGCACATCCCCCGAGGAAGCTAATAGCGAAACATGTCGGGCTAGTGTGCAACGTCTTCTCTGTCAACTTTGAATTAACTGTCTAACATGACCACCAAACACCTGTCTTTTTAATTAATTTATATGTCTGATTCTCTTTTAAGCATGTCAATTAATAAAACTTTTTTCTATTTTCATCAATGAAAATTTATTTTTGTGTATTCCGCACTGTAAAAATCCCCCTGACCTCCCACCCTCCTTTTTTTTTCTTTTGTTTTTTTTTTCAACATTTTTGGTCTTTTTTCATTTGTTTAGCAAAAAATAAAAAAAACCCAGTGGTGATTAAATACCACCAAAAGAAAGCTTTATTTGTGTTAAAAAAAATGATAATTACAGTGTTGTATGACCGTTGAATTGTCATTCAAAGTGCGACAGCGCTGAAAGCTAAAAATTGGCCTGGGCAGGAAGGGGGACAGTGATGCCAACTCTCTTGTCTAGACTTGTGCACGACAGAAAATGTAAATTTCGCTTTGTTTCCCTTTCATTCGTAAAATACATAATGCACGTGGCCACTCATTAACATTAGAAGAAAAGAGGTTTAACCTTAAATTTAGTAGAGGGTTCTTTACTGTAAGAGCGGCAAGGATGTGGAATTTCCTTCCACAGGTGGTGGTCTCAGCGGGGGGCATTGATAGTTTAAAAAAACTATTAGATAAGCACCTGAATGACCGCAATATACAGGGATATACAATGTAATACTGACATATACTCACACACATACAGTATCTCACAAAAGTGAGTACACCCCTCACATTTTTGTAAATATTTTATTATATCTTTTCATGTGACAACGCTGAAGAAATGACACTTTGCTACAATGTAAAGTAGTGAGTGTACAGCTTGTATAACAGTGTAAATTTGCTGTCCCCTCAAAATAACTCAACACACAGCCATTAATGTCTAAACCACTGGCAACAAAAGTGAGTACACCCCTAAGTGAAAATGTCCAAATTGGGCCCAATTAGCCCTTTTCCCTCCCCGGTGTCATGTGACTCGTTAGTGTTACAAGGTCTCAGGTGTGAATGGGGAGCAGGTGTGTTAAATTTGGTGTTATCGCTCTCACTCTCTCATGCTGGTCACTGGAAGTTCAACATGGCACCTCATGGCAAAGAACTCTCTGAGGATCTCAAAAAAAGGAATTGTTGCTCTACATAAAGATGGCCTAGGCTATAAGAAGATTGCCAAGACCCTGAAACTGAGCTGCAGAACAGTAGCCAAGACCATACAGCGGTTTAACAGGACAGGTTCCACACAGAACAGGCCTTGCCATGGTCAGCCAAAGAAGTTGAGTGCACATGCTCAGCGTCATATCCAGAGGTTGTCTTTGGGAAATAGACGTATGAGTGCTGCCAGCATTGCTGCAGAGGTTGAGGGGGTGGGGAGTCAGCCTGTCAGTGCTCAGACCATACTCCGCACACTGCATCAAATTGATCTGCATGGCTGTCGTCCCAGAAGGAAGCCTCTTCTAAAGATGATGCACATGAAAGCCCGCAAACACTTTGCTGAACACAAGTGGACTAAGAGCATGGATTACTGAAACCATGTCCTGTGGTCTGATGAGACCAAGATAAACGTATATGGTTCAGATGGTGTCAAGTGTGTGTGGCATACTGAAGCAGAGCATGATTCTCCCCCTTCAGAGACAATGATAACTTGACATGATAACGACCCCAAACACACCTCCAAGATGACCAATTCCTTTGCTAAAGAAGCTGAGGGTAAAGGTGATGGACTGGCCAAGCATGTCTCCAGACCTAAACCCTATTGAGCATCTGTGGGGCATCCTCAAACGGAAGGTGGAGGAGCGCAAAGTCTCTAACATCCACCAGCTCTGTGATGTCATCATGGAGGGGTGGAAGAGGACTCCAGTGGCAACCTGTGAAGCTCTGGTAAACTCCATGCCCAAGAGGGTTAAGGCAGTGCTGTAAAATAATGGTGGCCACACAAAATATTGATTCTTTGGGCCCAATTTGGACATTTTCACTTAGGGGTGTACTCACTTTTGTTGCCAGCGGTTTAGACATTAATGGCTGTGTGTTAAGTTATTTTCAGGGGACAGCAAATTTACACTGTTATACAAGCTGTACACTCAATACTTTACATTGTAGCAAAGTGTCATTTCTTCAGTGATGTCACATGAAAAGATATAATAAAATATTTACAAAAATGTGAGGGGTGCACTCACTTTTGTGAGATACTGTCGGTTGGACTTGATGGACTTGTGTCATTTTTCAACCTCACCTACTATGTAACTATAATTTCGTTCTATTATATTCGCTATGTTACGCTAATTTGTTTTCGGATAATTTGTTATATTTGAAGGGTATAGCTATTCGTTATAACGAATTGATTTGTTTTATTGTTTAATTGTTGCATTTTCGGATAATTTGTTATTTATGTATGTATATATATTCGTGATAATGATTTTTTAGTTTGGAAAGTCATTTGTTTATTGAATCCATTAACACACACAAAGACAATATCTCTTCTCCTCTGCTCAAATACAATACAACACCCTTCTCACTCAGTTCTCAGGAATGCACTTTGCCAGTAATCCAACCTCCAGCACAAAATTAATCAGCTGATTGGACTGTAAGATTTACTCCGAGTTGACCTTATGTTTCATTATACCTTTAACGAATTATCGAATCATGCCAAATTCATTCATTATTTTTGTTATAATTTCTTTTTCGTATTAGTTAAAATTCGTTATTTTTTTTCTTCAGACATTCTGATGCATCCGAATGTCCGAAATATACAAAATTCGGCTGAATTTCGATTAGTAACAAAACAAATAGCACATGTCTACTCTTGTCTCCCTCATAGCAAGAGGATGTTAAATCCGTACAGCTTTTTCCCTTCTTCCCAGATATCTCATGCTGGGGAATGTAGGTTGAAAGCTCTTGTTTACCACAGTAGAGTCTCCCCTTTGAAAAACAATTACCACAGTGTAGTGCCATAGCTCCCAACTTTCCTCCTCGTTTGGTCTAATCTGTATAGTTGTATATAAAATGCACTTTATATCTTTCAAAAGGTGTTTCCCAGTGCTAAACCTTTCATTCAATTTCCAAATTGCTGCACTTGTACTTTTCAAAATCCAGTATAAAAGTATTGTGGGTTTAACTAATCATTATTTTTGTAGAATTCTCCTTTAAGGGAGCGTGGCAGGGGTTGTGTCCTATGCCTACATACAGAGGTGGACTGACAACACTCAGGGCCCCCAGACCAAATAAAGCAAGGGCCCCCTGTCAGGCCCCACCCATGACCCACCCTGACCCGCCCATGGCCTGGCCTTGACCCCACCCCTACATTTTGCACAAAGTACAACTTCTGCCTTTTTTTTAATGGGACCTGGAGGGAAGTCTCCCTCTAACAGTGTCCATTAGACAGTCTGTTAGAAAGTATCCCCTCCATGCCCCATTAGAGTCTACAACAGAGTCTAATGGGACCTGGAGGTGGTTCTCTCTCTCTAACAGTGTCCATTAGAGAGTCTCTGTTAGCCAGAGACCCGCCTCAGGACCCATTAGAGACTACAATGGGGTATAATGGGACCTGGAGGGGGGGCCTCTTTCTAACAGAATGTACAGAGAACACCTTCATTCACTCTGGTCCTCACGGGACCCCTCCTCGTGCCATGACTCTCACCCATGCCCCAACCTCTCACAAAGTAGAAATAAAATTGGCATTGTGTAGCGCTCTTCCTCTTATATAGTTGTATATAAAATGTACATTTATCTATCAAAAAGTGTTTTCCAGTGCTAAACCTTTCATCTTTCATCTAATTGCTAAATTGCTGCATTTGTAATTTCCAAAAGTCAATATAAAGAAATAGTAGTGGTAAAAAAAGCACTTGTGGGTTTAACTAATCTTGTTTTTTTGTAAAAATCTCCTTTAAGGGGGTCGTGGCAATGGGGTGTGTCCTATGCCTGCATACTTTTGCTGGTAGGTGTCCCTCATTCACAGCTCAAAAAGTTGGGAGGTGTGCCTTATATAGACGTCACGCGTCCCAGCATTGGACCAGTGTGACGTCTATCAAAAGAGCCGCTGCAGGAGGCGGGACATCCGATGACAGCACTCGCCGGGTAAGCAGGAGATCCCCACTCTCTGTGATCCGGGCGGGCCCGAAAAGATGGTTGCCTGGGGCCCGCGGCCACAAGTTTTTGTCCATGGACCGGCCCTGAGAGTTCCAGCAGGTGGCGCTGGTAGGCCACCTTCAGCGGCTGGGCCCTCAGACTGACCGGTCAGTCCGCCACTGCCTACATACTTTTACTAAAATGGTGTCCCTCATTCCCATCTCACAAAGTTGGGAGGTATGCAGTGCTGCATGACGCAGTCTATTGGACTTTCCTGCTCAGCAGCTCCCTCCTCTCACTAGAAACAACTATTAACCAGTTCAGCACCACAACGCAGTAACGATAGAGAACAGCTGCAGCCAGGGCCGGATTAAGAACATCATGGGCCTGGTGCTGAGGCTTTTGGTGTGGCTTTTTATAAAATAAATAAATAAAAATGCAAGCTTTTTTTGTTATAGCAAATTAAATTAAATAGAGAGAGGGAGGATGAGAGAGAGAGAAAGGGGATAAGAGAGAGGTAAGGGGTAAGGGAGGGAGGATGAGAGAGAGAGAGGATGTGCATGAGCATGCATGGGAGTGACAGCAACACATTCCGGACAAAGCAAGGCACAGAACCTGGAAGGAAGTGCCCGGGACCCGCCGGATTGATCACAGCGCTGGAGGGCTCAGTCTGACAGGTAAGTGTACTCTAATGTGCTAATATGCTGTGCATACTTGACCATTCTGGCATAACCTACCTCAGGGCCTCTAAAAAGCAGTAATGTTAGCAAAGTTTACTACCGCTAATATCACAGGATCCCAGGAACCTCTCATGGGACCTCCTACTGACCCGGTGGCCCTTGAGCAATGCCCAAGTGCATAGTTGCCAATATTTAAAAAATATTTTCAGGGACACTTTTTTACCAGTGGTATATTTAGAGTAGCTGACATTCCCTATGTTCCTTTATACATCATAATAGTAATCAATCACAAAATTAAATGAGCACTAATAATGGGCAGAACAAATATGAGTACTGAGAAGATTTCCTTTAGTTGAACAAGCAAAAGTTTGCCCATTCTAGAGCTGGTAACATTGGGGACATTCAATATAATTTTAAAGAACTGTTTTTGTGGGTAAGAGGCATAGGGGAGGAGTATGGATGGTATAAATGTGAAGGTGAGGGAGAGGAATGTGGAGGGTATAACAATAGGCACTATGTACAGGAGAGGATTGTGGGGGGTATGACAGAGGGCAATATGCGCAGCAGAGGAGTGTGGAGGGTTGAAGGTGGGCACTATGTACAGGAGAGAAGTGTGGAGGGTATGCCAGTGGGCAGTATGTACAGGAGAGGATTGTGGAGTGTATGATGGGGGCAGTATGTGCAGGAGAGGAGTGTGGAGGGTATGATAGGGGCAGTATGTACAGGAGAGGAGTGTGGAGAGAAAGACAGTTGGCAATATGTACAGGAGAGGAGTGTGGAGGGTATGACAGTTGGCAGTATGTACAGGAGAGGAGTGTGGAGGGTATGATGGGGCAGTATGTAAAGGAGAGGAGTGTGGAGGGTATGACAGTGGGCAGTATGTACAGAAGAGGCGTGTAGAGGGTATCACAGTGGGCGGTATGTACAGGAGAGGAGTGTGGATGGTATGATAGTGGGCAGTATGTACAGGAGAGGAGTGTGGAGGGTATGACAGCTGGCACTATGTACAGTAGAGGAGTTTATGAAAGTGGGCAGTATATATAGTATGCGGAAGATGGTTGGACTATATCAAGGACATCTCAGACAATTTTTCCAATCCCTAGTTAAAGTATATCATGAAAAAAGAAGAGAAAGGGGGGGGGGGGAAATATAGGGATCCCCCTCCCTCCTCAATTGGAATGGGACTTTGAAGGAAAATACTGAGTTTAGTAGGTGAAGATCAAACAAGTTTGATAAAAAGTTAACACTATTTATTGAAATATAATTAAAATAGCATTTGTCAAATACATGTACAGACATATGACCATCCAGTAGTAAATTTCAGAATTCATACGTGACTAAAGCCAACATGTTTCGCAAAAGGATTTTCGCTTCATCAGGGCTAGACACGATGTCATTGATTCATTTAAACTACTATTAAAATGTCAAAGGAATAAGGCTATTCCCACCATTCACCGGACATCAACCGCTTAACCCACCGGCACGGATTGTCCCTGGGTGCCAGATCCCAGAAGGACAATACCAGTAGGAGGACTGGACCGCACACTAAGGGCAATATAGGCTGGTGACCCGTACCCTAAGTCTATAGATGGAGGGAGAGGAGCTATGATGGCTCCTAATCATATAGTTGTGCGTCCGCCCGTCGCGATGGATGGTCGCAGGATGCGTCTTAAGTGGGCAGTATGTACAGAAGAGGAGTGTGAAGGGTATGACAGTGGGTAGTATGTACAGGAGAGGAGTGTGGACAGTATGATACTGAGCAGTATGTACAAGAGAGGAGTGTGGAGGGTATGACAGTGGGCAGTATGTACAGGAGAGGAATGTGAAGGGTATGACAGTGAGCAGTATGTACAGGAGAGGAATGTGGAGGGTATGACAGTGAGCAGTATGTACAGGAGAGGAATGTGGAGGGTATGACAGTGGGCACTATGTAGAGGAGAGAAGTGTATGACAGTGGGCAGTATGTACAGGAGACAAGTGTGGAGGGTATGACAGTGGGTACTATGTATAGGAGAGAAGTGTGGAGGGTATGACAGTAGGCACTATGCATAGGAGAGGAGTGTGGAGGGTATGACAGTGACCAGTATGTACAGGAGAGGAATGTGGAGGGTATGACAGTGAGCAGTATGTACAGGAGAAGAGTGTGGAGAGTATGACAGTGGGCAGTATGTACAGGAGAGGAGTGTAGGGGGTATGACAGTGGGCAGTATATACAGGAGAGGAATGTGGAGGGTATGACAGTGAGCAGTATATACAGGAGAGGAATGTGGAGGGTATGACAGTGGGCCTTATGTACAGGAGAGAAGTGTATGACAGTGGGCAATATGTACAGGAGAGGCTTGTGGGGGGTATGACAGGGGGCACTATGTATAGGAGAGAAGTGTGGAGGGTATGACAGTGGGCACTATGTATAGGGGGTGTGAGGTGGTCATGAAGGGATATCAACCCCGTATCGCCGGAACCATAAATGATAGAAGCCTCAAATTTTGACCAGTGGTGGGGTAGGTCTTCAGCTACCAATCTCCTTAAATTTGGGGTTTCTTTGACCCCTGTTCGCCGAGCCATGACCCTCGAAGTCCATTTTTTTTGTGATTGCAGATCTGCTGCAGAAAAGGTAAGTATAGTGATTTTTGCTTTACAGGGGAAATATATTAGTCTTAGGCTGTGGCTGCCAGTAGAGCTGAACTTCTACGTTAACCACTTGCCTACTGGGCACTTATACCCCCTTCCTAACCAGGCCAATTTTCAGCTTTCAGTGATCTCACTGTAGCGCTGGTAGATTTTTCAATCTACCGCTTATAGGTAAATTTAGTGGGTCATCTGTTCTGTACATAGTTCAGATTCAATCTAGTGTTAGATTAGCCTCTGTTCCAGCTTGGCTGTGTTGCGTGCAGTTCCACATTGGGCCTGTGGGTGTCGTTGTTATCATGGGCAGGTGTTGGAAAAGCAACAAGCTGAAGTGTATGAGTGCTCTTCTGTCCCGGAGATAACTCAGCGGAGCTGGTCCTCCGAGTTGCATTCTGGGAGAGGGTATTTATGGAACAGACGCGATGTTTCGGGGTTCTTTTTGCCTCGTGGCCCTCCTGGCCTAGAGGTATGTGTCAGTGAGTTATACCTCGTAGCCCTCCGGCTTGGAGGGTTGCATTGCTGCAGCCGTGCAGGTAGGCCCGGAAGTCTGTCTGGGGCCTGCTATAGCTGGGATGGTCCTGTGCTGTCTGTCCTGCGGGAAGTAGCCAGACAATCGGGAAGATCCAGGGGAGGACCCATCTTGGAAAAGACCATGCAAGGCTGGTCTTAAGAAGGGCTTGGTGACTCGGTTGGAGGACATATCCTAAGATACACTACAGCACAAGTACTGACGGGTCGGCTTAAAGGGCCTGGTACTGTGTTTGCTGTTCATCAAAAACTACTACATCCTGTGGCAGAGGATCGTACAGTTTTGTTTCACGCAAGTCTGTGGCAGAGACTTTTGTTTGTGCTGCGTACTGGCTGCTAGGTTAGTGAGAGAGACCTATCCGGGCAGGCAAAGATTTAATCCTAAGCTGAGGATACCTTCATCCTAAAGATTTAAATTCCTTGATGCTACACCAAGAAAAGGTATTTGAACTTCCCTGCAACTCTTCTTCTACCTCTTTACTGCTACTTCTTCCAGTTACTCCCCATTAAAGCATTGGAAAAGTACTCAAGTGACTGTTGCCTCCATTGTCTGACAGTAAGCTCAACGGGACCCTAGACCCGGTACTGGTGAAATTACAGGAAAAAAGGTGACGGTAACAGCCCGCTAAAAATCAGCAGCTCCACCGTGAGTTAGTGCTACATGTGGGGGCGTCGTCCGGGATTGTTTGCCATTACTCTAGCAGCCCTGAAAGGAATTTCACCGGGAGTTTATGTTGAAGGAGGTTTCTGGACTTTGTCACTTTTTCCAGGAAAAGAAGGGGTTAAATTGCAGGACTTTATTTCTGACTGCGTAGGCTGTGGGTGAGAAGTAAAAGCCCGGAAGCTACGTGATCAGAGGAACAAGTGGGAGGAGCCACATCTACTTGTTGCCGCGTGGGACGCGGGTGTGTGTGTTTGGCGCCAAAGGAGAAGAGAGCCCTCGTGATCGTATTGAGAGGATCGGAGTGCAGCCAGGTCTTCTTTCCCATTGGTACCGTCAACTATGGGGTCCAAAATGTTCCCTACCAGTATCGCTGCGGGTGCTATGCTGACCGGAACCCTGCTAACAGATACCGGCATTCGTTTGAAGCCGCAGGGGCGATTCGTACTATACACAGTTGGAGACATCGAAGGGCTGGGCATGCTTTGCCAAAAGTGTGAAGGACTGGCCATACATTTGTCCGATGTTTGCAGTGCGGAGGATATTTGTTCACAGTGGAGCAACCTACAACATCGCCCCCTGCTTATCGTGTGGATTGGGCTACAAGTATCGCCACAGTGGAAGCTGCTACCATTGCTGTTGGAGAGCAACAGGCTGTGACCTCGTCTGCTACCGAGTGTGTTTCAGAGGGAGATGTCGCTATTACCGCTTCATCCACGAACATCACCTTCATTTCTACTTCTACCACACCTATCCCCGTTGCACCTGTCCAAAGGAAGGTGGGATATGTGAAGGCTTCCCGTGGCCGTGGTCGAGGCCTACCCCAGAGACTGCCCGAACTGGAGCCAAAGAAATATATGGATCTGGAGAAGTCCACATCAGGATCGGGTGAGAGATCAAAGGGGAACATATTTGGGACTCTTTGTAAATATTTACCAGCAGAAGAGTTGAGAGACTCAGAGATAGATTCTATGTCAGATCTCTCCGGTGATGATGGTTTGTTTGAGACAATGTCACAGGAACTATTGTGGGCCCAGGGTGAAGATGTTGCTTCTGCCCTAACTTTCTCAGAATGGACAGCCCTGGATTCTGGGAAAACATCACCTTGTGTGGAGCCGCACAGTACTACTAAAGAGACATTGTCTAAAGTTGTTAGTTCATTTGAATCTGAGCCAACACCCATCGGATCTATGGTGCGCAAATCACCAAATTCTTGTGTGCCTCCTGGTTTAGGAAAAAATAGCACTTTGCCTAGACTTGCCCGTTTACAAAGAGTGCTCACCAAACGAGTTGCCACAGAATATGGTCTGGAATTTCCCTACGTTAGTCAGGAAATTATGCAGGAAATTGAGAACAATGGTACCGTGAAGCTGTTTGGGACTATTTGTTAGTGCGGAAGCCTTTCCGGAGAGCTGGTTATTCTGCTGCCATGGATGTTTGCTGCTTTGGAACTATGGTCGGCACATCTATGCTGATAAGGTGGTCATTTGCAGACCTGGAAAAGATGACATTGTGTGCTTTATTACTACCGTGGATAAACTAGGGAAGAAACTGACATTGCCAGATCCCCGGTTTTATTGGTGATTATTCAAAGGGACTGTTGTCTTTTATTTCCTTTGAAAAAGAACAAGAACTTTGGGGTATATAGCCAGATAGTGTTTAGAGATCTTCCTGGTCAAGAGATTGTATTCATCTCAATGCTTTCAAATCCAAAGACTTTTTGCTAGCTGGATTTCCTTTATCGAAAAGATATAATTTACTCAGAGATAGGGATGGACTATTCAAATTATTTTGGTTCATTTCCATTAAAAGGAAAATATGTGGGAAAAGAGTGTCATTCTTTTGTTGGAATGAAGCTTTGCTCCTAAATTGTTTAGTGATGATATTGTACATGTTTGTGTGTCTAACTTTGATTCTTTCAGGAACAATCAGATCTCCTATCAAGCTGTTAGGCTTTTCAGCTAGGTAGATAGTGGGGTTTTGTGACATGTCTGATGTGAATATGTTATTGTATAAATGTTAAAACTGTAATATTTCCATGCTGTCTTTTCTTCTTTCTCATCCAAGTTCTAAGTTCAAATACCTACTCTCAGGCTTGAGAGTTATATTTTGACAGACATTGAGGACAACGTCTATTGTAGTGGGGGGAGTATGTAGCGCTGGTAGATTTTTCAATCTACCGCTTATAGGTAAATTTAGTGGGTCATCTATTCTGTACATAGTTCAGATTCAATCTAGTGTTAGATTAGCCTCTGTTCCAGCTTGGCTGTGTTGCGTGCAGTTCCACATTGGGCCTGTGGGTGTCATTGTTATCATGGGCCGGTGTTGGAAAAGCAACAAGCTGAAGTGTATGAGTGCTCTTCGGTCCCGAAGATAACTCGGCGGAGGTGGTCCTCCGAGTTGCATTCTGGGAGAGGGTGTTTATGGGACAGACGCGATGTTTCGGGGTTCTTTTTGCCTCGTGGCCCTCCTGGCCTAGAGGTATGTGTCGGTGAGTTATACCTCGTAGCCCTCCGGCTTGGAGGGTTGCGCTGCTGCAGCCGTGCAGGTAGGCCCGGAAGTCTGTCTGGGGCCTGCTATAGCTGGGATGGTCCTGTGCTGTCTGTCCTGCGGGAAGAAGCCGGACAATCAGGAAGATCCAGGGGAGGACCCATCTTGGAAGAGACCATGCAAGGCTGGTCTTAAGAAGGGCCTGGTGACTCGGTTGGAGGACATATCCTAAGCTACACTACCGCACAAGTACTGCCGGGTTGGCTTAAAGGGCCTGGTACTGTGTTTGCTGTTCATCAAAAACTACTACATCCTGTGGCAGAGGATCGTACAGTTTTGTTTCACCCAAGTCTGTGGCAGAGACTTTTGTTCGTGCTGCGTACCGGCTGCTAGGTTGGTGAGAGAGACCTATCCGGGCGGGCAAAGATTTAATTCTAAGCTGAGGATACCTTCATCCTAAAGATTTAAATTCCTTGATGCTACACCAAGAAAAGGTATATGAACTTCCCTGCAACTCTTCTTCTACCTCTTTACTGCTACTTCTTCCAGTTACTCCCCATTAAAGCATTGGAAAAGTACTCAAGTGACTGTTGCCTCTATTGTCTGACAGTAAGCTCAACGGGACCCTAGACCCGGTACTAGTGAAATTACAGGAAAAAAGGTGACAGTAACAGCCCGCTAAAAATCAGCAGCTCCACCGTGAGTTAGTGCTACATCACTTAGGGTTGCTAACTGTCCGGGACTCACCCGGGCAGTATGGGTTTTGAATCCTCTGCCTGGGTTTCTGTCCGCCAGAGACCCGGACACATTAGTAGTAGCTCCGCAGCACCAATCCTCCTCTCCCGTACTGTCGGCTCAGGGAAGTGGGAGCTTTAACTCACTGCACATGCTTCAGCATCCCCGCCTCCACTATTGATCCTCAAGCCTTCCCCTTGTGCAGAGATCGGCTGCCCTGGTACAGTAAGTGAAGGGAGAGGTTTTAGCAGCATGGAGAACACAGAAAGTGGTAGTAGCAGCAGCGACAACCCGCCCAGAGCTCCATTAAACATTGGAGCTGTGCTGGAGATTTCCTCCTCCTTCTCTGCTACTGTGAGTCACCCCCTCCCAGGGTGTAGCTAGAGCATTTGGCACCCGGGGCTCTGGGGGCCTTTACACTACACAGCCCCCCACAGGTATGGACCCTGGCACATTACACCCCCCCCCACACTATCTCTGGATCCCTGCACATTACACAGCCTCTCCACAGCTCTGGACCCCTGCACATTACACAGCCCCCCCACCCCAGCTCTAGACCCCTGCATATTACACATTCCCCCCCAGCTCTGGACCCCTGTGCATTACACAGCCCCCCCAGCCCTGGACCCCTGCACATTACACATTGCCCCCCCAGCTCGGGACCCCTGCACATTACACATTGCCCCCACCCCCAGCTCTGGACCCCTGCACATTGCCCCCCACCCCCAGCTCTGGACCCCTGCACATTGTCCCCACCAGCTCGGGACCCCTGCACATTGCCCCCCCAGCTTGGGACCCCTGCACATTGCCCCCCAGCTTGGGACACCTGCACATTGCCCCCCCAGCCCGGGACCCCTGTACATTGCTCCTTCCTACCTTACTGGCACCCCTGCACCTTGTCACAGCTTACCTCTCTCTGCCCTGGTTGTCACAGCGCCGCCGATGCTGCCTGTGCCTGTCGCCCGGCTTCACCCCCCCTAATGTGTGGCACCGCCCCCCCATTGGTACACCACTGCTCCCTCCCCCTCCGGGGCTTGCTGTGTGTGTATGACTCTGGATCTGTTCACTCACTAGTAATCACACCATTCACCCTCTTCAGAGGGAGGAGGGGGCACCTGCCTGCAGTCTTCTTGGCCAGTGGTCTTTTTCTACTAGAGGGGGTGAGCAAGGTCCCCTCCATCACCCCTCTGCAGCCCTCCCAGCTGGGGGGCTTTTTACCTTGTGAGGGACGGAGGGGAGTTCCTATATTCCTGGATGGGGTCCCCTATTATAACCCCCCTGCAATCCTTCTAGCTGGGGTATTGTATAACTGGAGGGGAAAGAGGGACATTTCTATATTCCTGGATTGGAGTCCCTTCTCGTCACCCCTCTGCAATCCTCATAGATGGGGATCTCCAATAACTGGAGGGGGAAGAGCGGGGAATTCCTGGATTGGGGTCCCTTATCACCCCCCTGCAGTCCTCCTAGCTGGGGGTCTTTAACTAGAGGGGAGTTCCAATTTTCCTGGATAGGGATCCCCTCTTATCACCCCCCTGCAGTTCTCCTAGCTGGAGCTCTTCTTTAAATGGGGGGAGGGGGAAGTGAGTTTATGTTCCTGGAAGGGGGTCCTTTCTAATCACCCCAATGCACTCCGCCTGTTAAGGGGTCTCCTTCATATTTCCAAGGGTCAGTGGACCTGAAAGTGTGTGTGGGGGGTCCCTGACTCCTTTGGCACTACTTTAGCAAATGCCATAACCATCCCATATGTTGCAGCTTGGCACTGCAAGCACTTTTATCAGTCCTGCCTACTACTCCCCCTGGGGGGGGTCGCATGTTCACATCTTTTTCCCTGGCCACCAGCTGACTTTGTCCCAGAATTGACTGCAAGGGAGCCACATTGGGATTTTTCTCTAAAAGTAGATTCCCCACAACTGCTCTGCCCCCCTTTTACTGCTCCTCCCGTCCCGACCCCTTGCACATCTTCCCAACAACGCTGCTAGCCTCCCATGTTCATTCTTTACTGAAGCATAGTAAACTGTGTTTACTACGCTTTGGTCTGTGAATGAATATAGAGACTTTTATTCATTTATACACAGTGCAGCTGAGGCTGCAGAGAAAAGGAATGAGTACTATGTCTTCAGTTACTTTCTTTGTCTCAAAAGACTGAGAGGGGAGATTATACTGGGGGACAAATTGACCTAGGAGGGTGAAGGATTATACTGTGTTACAGACTACCTGTGGGGGATGTACTGAACTGCAGACCGATCTAGGGGATTATACTGCAGGACAGACTGACCTGGGGGATTGTACTGGGGCAGACTGACCCCCTGGGTGGAATTATACTGAGGGACAGACTGACCTGGGGGATTGTACTGGGGGGATTGTGCTGGGGGACAGACTGACCTTTCGGCCACACCCACCCTCATCACGGCGCCACATTACTACTCTTCTTGGGGCACCCAAAAGGGTGTCCCAGGTCTTTTACAATATTTTAATGTATACTGCAAAAAATAAATAAAATATTGCTGTACGCCGCTAAAGTGTTCGGGTATGACTTGACAAAAAGGTGGCAACCCTACTCTCACTCTTTGAATGACAATTACTCAGTACAACACTGTACCCATATGAAAGGTTTGTCCTTTTTTTAACACAAATAGAGCTTTCTTTTGGTGGTATTTAATCACCGCTGGGTTTTTTTTTTTTTTGCACTATAAATAAAAAAAGACTAAAAATTTTGTTAAAAAAATGCATTTTTCTTAACCACTTCAGCCCCGGAAGGATTTACCCCCTTCCTGACCAGAGCACTTTTTACAATTTGGCACTGCGTCGCTTTAACTGCTAATTGCGCGGTCATGCAATGCTGTAACCAAACGAAATTTGCGTCCTTTTCTTCCCACAAATAGAGCTTTCTTTTGATGGTATTTGATCACCTCTGCCGTTTTTATTTTTTGCGCTATACACGGAAAAAGACCGAAAATTTTGAAAAAAAATGATATTTTCTACTTTTTGTTCTAAAAAAAATCCAATAAACTCAATTTTAGTCATACATTTAGGCCAAAATGTATTTGGCCACATGTCTTTGGTAAAAAAAATGTCAATAAGTGTATATTTATTGGTTTGCGCAAAAGTTATAGCGCCTACAAACTAGGGTACATTTTCTGGAATTTACACAGTCTTTAATTTATGACTGCCTATGTCATTTCTTGAGGTGCTAAAATGACAGAGCAGTACAAAACCCCCACAAATGACCCCATTTTGGAAAGTAGACACCCCAAGGAAATTGCTGAGAGGCATGTTGAGCCCATTGAATATTCATTTTTTTTGTCCCAAGTGATTGAATAATGAAAAAAAAAAAAAAAAAAAAAAAAAATTACAAAAAGTTGTCACTAAATGATATATTGCTCACACAGGCCATGGGCATATGTGGAATTGCACCCCAAAATACATTTAGCTGCTTCTCCTGAGTATGGGGATACCACATGTGTGGGACTTTTTGGGAGCCTAGCCGCATACGGGGCCCCGAAAACCAATCACTGCCTTCAGGATTTCTAAGGGCGTACATTTTTGATTTTACTCCTCACTACCTATCACAGTTTTGAAGGCCATAAAATGCCCAGATGGCACAAACCCCCCCCAAATGACCCCATTTTGGAAAGTAGACACCCCAAGCTATTTGCTGAGAGGCATGTTGAGTCCATGGAATATTTTATATTTTGACACAAGTTGCGGGAAAGTGACAATTTATTTATTTATTTATTTTTTTTTTGCACAAAGTTGTCACTAAATGATATATTGCTCACACAGGTCATGGGCATATGTGGAATTGCACCCCAAAATACATTCTGCTGCTTCTCTTGAGTACGGGGATACCACATGTGTGGGACTTTTTAGGAGCCTAGCCGCGTACGGGACCCCGAAAACCAATCACCGCCTTCAGGATTTCTAAGGGTGTACATTTTTGATTTCACTCTTCACTGCCTATCACAGTTTCGGAGGCCATGGAATGCCCAGGTGGCACAAACCCCCCCCAAATGACCCCATTTTGGAAAGTAGACACCCCAAGCTATTTGCTGAGAGGCATGGTGAGTATTTTGCAGCTCTCATTTGTTTTTGAAAATGAAGAAAGACAAAAAAAAAAATTTTTTTTTTCTTTTTTTAATTTTCAAAACTTTGTGACAAAAAGTGAGGTCTGCAAAATACTCACTATACCTCTCAGCAAATAGCTTGGGGTGTCTACTTTCCAAAATGGGGTCATTTGGGGGGGGTTTGTGCCACCTGGGCATTCCATGGCCTCCGAGACTGTGATAGGCAGTGAAGAGTGAAATCAAAAATTTACGCCCTTAGAAAGCCTGAAGGCGGTGCTTGGTTTTCGGGGTCCCATACGTGGCTAGGCTCCCAAAAAGTCTCACACATGTGGTATCCCTGTACTCAGGAGAAGCAACAGAATGTATTTTGGGGTGTAATTTCACATATTCCCATGGCATGTTTGAGCAATATATCATTTAGTGACAACTTTGTGCAAAAAAAAATAAATAAATAATTTGTCTCTTTCCCGCAACTTGTGTCACAATATAAAATATTCCATGGACTCGACATGCCTCTCAGCAAATAGCTTGGGGTGTCTACTTTCCAAAATGGGGTCATTTGGGGGGGTTTGAACTGTCCTGGCATTTTATGCACAACATTTAGAAGCTTATGTCACACATCACCCACTCTTCTAACCACTTGAAGACAAAGCCCTTTCTGACACTTTTTGATTACATGAAAAAATTATTTTTTTTTGCAAGAAAATTACTTTGAACCCCCACACATTATATATTTTTTTAAAGCAAATGCCCTACAGATTAAAATGGTGGGTGTTTAATTTTTTTTTTTCACACAGTATTTGCGCAGCGATTTTTCAAACGCATTTTTTGGGGAAAAAACACACTTTTTTACATTTTAATGCACTAAAACACACTATATTGCCCAAATGTTTGATGAAATAAAAAAGATGATCTTAGGCCGAGTACATGGATACCAAACATGACATGCTTTACAATTGCGCACAAACGTGCAGTGACAACAAAATAAATACATTTTTAAAAGCCTTTAAAAGCCTTTACAGGTTACCACTTTAGATTTACAGAGGAGGTCTACTGCTAAAATTACTGCCCTCGATCTGACCGTCGCGGTGATACCTCACATGCATGGTGCAATTGCTGTTTACATTTGACGCCAGACCGACGCTTGCGTTCGCCTTAGCGCGAGAGCAGGGGGGACAGGGGTGCTTTTTTTTTTTTTTTTTTTTTTCTTTATTATTTTTTTGCTTTTTTATCTTATTTTAAAACTGTTCCTTTCATTTTTTTTTTTTTTTAATCATTTTTATTGTTATCTCAGGGAATGTAAATATCCCCTATGATAGCAATAGGTAGTGACAGGTACTCTTTTTTGAAAAAATTGGGGTCTATTAGACCCTAGATTTCTCCTCTGCCCTCAAAGCATCTGACCACACCAAGATAGGTATGATAAAATGCTTTCCCAATTTCCCAATGGCGCTATTTACATCCGGCGAAATCTAAGTCATAAAATGCTCGTAGCTTCCGGTTTCTTAGGCCATAGAGATGTTTGGAGCCACTCTGGTCTCTGATCAGCTCTATGGTCAGCTGGCTGAATCACCGGCTGCATTCTCAGGTTCCCTGTTGAGACAGGAGAGCCAGAGAAAAACACGGAAGACGGTGGGGGGGGGGCATTCTCTCCCACTGCTTGTAAAAGCAGTCTAGAGGCTAATTAGCCGCTAGGATTGCTTCTACATGAAAGCCGACCGCTGGCTGAAAAGAATGATACCAAGATGATACCTAAACCTGCAAGCATCATTCTGGTATAACCACTCAAAGTCGTGAATGCTGTACCTGAAGACAAAAATATGGTTAACAATAAAGCACAGTAAACGGTAAAGTATAAAAAATTGCAGACCTGAAAAGCAAACATGATAAAACATAATAACAATAAAACATTGCAGAATAGAATACAGTAAAAAAGAGCAGAACAATAGAGAGAGAATAGAGAGAGAGAGAACAATAAAACGACAACTATTATTTTTTATTTTATATTTTTGTTTGTGGTTTTTTTTTTTTTTTTTTTTTTTTTTACACTTTTTTTGTAACTGTAACTTTTATAACGGTAACCGGTTCCAGGTTCGGGTCTCTCAAAATGCGATGGCATCTTGGGAGACCCTGTGAAAGTGTGCCTAGTCTGTGGAATGCTGTACCCTACGCTAATACTCAACTAGTGAATGGTAGCGTTCAAAACATTCACCAATGCAAAGACCAGGATTGTCAGGACAGGAGGGACAATAATAGTGGGTGTCACGCCTATATCCGCGCTTGCTGCAGACACAACATCTTTTTTGGGGGGGTTCGTTGGGTAGGGGTACTCGGGAGGACATAAAAATGCCTCTCATGCAGCCGACTGCATTTGGTTGGGGATGTGAATGGGGGAAGTACGGGCGCTGCAGAAGTGGTGGGTTCCCAATTAGGATTGGCGAATGCAGCAGGAAGGGCACTATGGGCATGACGGGCCTGTGTTTGTCTTCTTGGTGGCAGCGGGACACTACTTGTGCTTGCCACCTCACCAGCTTGAACTGCACTTATGGGACTCGCCACGTCACCAAGTGTTACTGCAGTGCTGGTTTGACTACGACCGGGGTGTACTAGGCCGCTGGCGCTTGCCAGTTCACCAAAACGCTACCAAAAAACCTGTTAACGATCGCAGGGATCAGGTCTGACTCTGCGAACGCTGCAGTTATGCATTTAGTGTTTTGTAAGTGACAGTGATCGATCGATACTGCACTTGGGTGGGCTGGGCTGGGCTGGGCGGAGGGGCAAAACGCAGGTGCTAGCAGGTATCTGGGCTGATCCCGCTAACACTGCGTTTTTGGGAACCCTAAACTGCTGGGGACGCCAGTATAGATCTGATCGGATCAGATATTGATCAGTTCAGATACTATACCACTAAGGGAGCTGTACGGTGCGTGCGTGGGTGTTAGCGCTACTGGCACTAACCTGACGCTGCCTGGGGCTGGTGCTTGCCAGTTCACCAAAACGCTACAAAAAAAACTGTTAGCGATCGCAGGGATCAGGCCTGACTCTGCGAACGCTGCAGTTATGCGTTTAGTGTTTTGTAAGTGACAGTGATCGATCGATACTGCACTTGGGTGGGCTGGGCTGGGCCGGGCGGAGGGGTAAAACGCAGTTGCTAGCAGGTATCTGGGTTGATCCCGCTAACACTGCGTTTTTGGGAACCCTAAACTGCTGGGGACGCTAGTATAGATCTGATCGGATCAGATATTGATGCGTTCAGATACTATACCACTAAGGGAGGTGTACGGTGCGTGGGTGTTAGCAGTACTGGCACTAACCTGACGCTGCCTGGGGCTGGTGCTTGCCATTTCACCAAAATGCTACCAAAAAAACTGTTAGCGATCGCAGGGATCAGGCCTGACTCTGCGAACGCTGCAGTTATGCGTTTAGTGTTTTGTAAGTGACAGTGATCGATCGATACTGCACTTGGGTGGGCTGGGCCGAGCTGGGCGGAGGGGCAAAACGCAGGTGCTAGCAGGTATCTGGGCTGATCCCGCTAACACTGTGTTTTTGGGAACCCTAAACTGCTGGGGACGCTAGTATAGATCTGATCGGATCAGATATTGATCTGTACAGATACTATACCACTAAGGGAGGCGTATGCTGCGTGCGTGGGTGTTAGCGGTACTGGCGCTTATCTGACGCTGCCTGGGGCGACGCATATCACCGCCGGGCGATCAGGGGGCTAAATCTTTATTCGGTAATAAACGGCGGGTGCCCTGACACTATAAAAAATAAACAAACTAACCAGCGTCACCCGTAACGGTTATACAGTGATCAGTGGTGAAAGGGTTAACTAGGGGGCAATCAAGGGGTTAAAACATTTATTAGATAGTATATGGGGGTCCCTGACGCTATAAAACGCTGACGGCGAACCTAAATATTTACGTCCCTAACTAGCGTCACCAGCGACACTAATACAGCGATCAGAAAAATGATCGCTTAGCGACACTGGTGACAGGGGGTGATCAAGGGGTTAAAACTTTATTAGGGGGGGTTAGGGGGGTACCCTAGACCTACAGGGGGCCTAACACTCACTGCCCTGACACTGTAACTGTCACAAACTGACACCAATACAGTAATCAGAAAAAAAAAAAAAAAAAAAAAAAAACCTGCTTGGTGTCAGTTTGTGACAGGGGGGGGGTTGATTGGGGGGGGATCGGGGGGCGATCGGGGGGGGGATCGGGGTGTAATGTGTGCCTGGCATGTTCTACTGTGTGTGTGTGTGTGTTGGTGCACTTACATTGCAGTCTTCTCTCCTCGGCCCGGAACGGAAAATACCGAGCCGAGGAGAGATGACATCATTTCCTCTGCCTCTGTGTACAATACAGAGGCAGGGAAATGATCCCATTGGCTGGGAGCGATCGCGAGGGGGGGGCCACAAATGGATGGCCTCCCCCTCACCTCCGATCGCCGGGGGAGATTTGCCGACCGCCGCAGGCACCGGGGGGGGGTCCGATCGGACCCCCCACCCGCGGGCAGGCAAGGACGTACATACACGTCCTTTTGCCTGCCCGTGCCGCTCTGTCGACGTATATAGTCGTGCGGCGGTCGGCAAGTGGTTAATTTCTGTTATAAAAATTTAGCAAATTAGTAATTTTTCTTTATAAAATTTGGGCAAAATTTATACTGCTACATATCTTTGGTAAAAATAACCCAAATAAGTGTATATTATTTGGTCTTTGTGAAGGTTATAGAGTCTACAATCTATGGTGCCAATCATTGAAAATTGATCACACCTGATGTACTGATGGCCAGGAAGCCAGTTCAAGCCAGGAAAGTATAAATACCCCCAAATGACCCCTTTTTGGAAAATAGACATTCCAAGGTATTTAGAAAGAATCATGGTGAGTTTTTTCAAGTTGTAATTTTTTCCCATAATTCTTTGCAAAAATGAAGCTTTTTTTTCCCCACAAAATTGTCATATTAACAGGTTATTTCTCTCTCACATCATATGCGTACTTGCAACTACACCCAAAACACATTCTGCTACTCCTCCTGAGTATGCCGATACCACATGTGTGAGACTATTAGGCCTGGTTCACACCCATGCATTTTTTAGTACGTTTTCAGTTTTGCAGAAGCACACTACAGTCCATTTAACATGGTTTCCTATGGATGTAGTTCACATCTGTGCTTTTTTTGGAAAGGGCCAGGGATTTTTTTCTGGTTTTTGGTTCCATAGACTTCAATGGATCAAAAATGTGTATTGAAAAACGCAAAATGCACCTGGAATTTGCAAACTGCAACCTGCATAGTTGTGAATCAGGCCTTATGCAGCCTGGCCACATAGAGAAGCCCAACATGCAGGGAGCACCGTTAGGTGTTCTAGGGACATACCTATTATGCCGTGTACACACGGTCGGACTTTTCAGCTCCAAAAGTCCGACAGCCCGTCCAACAGACTTTCAACGGACTTGCAGCGGACTTTCTAACGAACGGACTTAACTACATACGATCACACAAGTCCGATGGATTCGTATGTGATGACGTACGACCGGATTAAAATGAGGAAGTTGATAGCCAGTAGGCAATAGCTGCCCTAGCATGGGTTTTTGTCCGTCGGACTAGCACACAGACGAGCGGATTTCTGGGTCCGGCGGAGTTACGACATAAAGATTTGAAGCATTTTGCAAATCTAAAGTCCGTCAGATTTGCGACTGGAAAAGTCCGCTGAAGGTCCGGTGAAGCCCACACACGATCAGATTGTCAGCCGGATTTGGTCCGTTGGCGTCCGTCGGACCAGTCCGCTCAAAGTCCGACCGTGTGTACACGGCATTACACTTTTGAAGACCCTGAAGCAGAAGGACAATGGAAACGCCCCCAAAATGACCCCATTTTGTAAAGCAAATACCCCAACATATATTCTATGAGGCATAATGAGTCTTTTAAACATGTATTTTTTTTCCACAAGCTTTTGGAAAATGTGGAAAGAAAATGAAAACACATTTTTCTAATGCATTTTTTTACACGTTTTTATGGCACTGACGAGCGCTGATGAGGATCCACTAATAGGGTGGCACTAATGACCACTTACTAATGGGCACTGATGTGTACAATTGGGTACTGATGAGCACTAATAGGGCACTGTAGCGGCACCATAGTTCACTGATGAGTACTGTAGTGGCACTGATTAGCACGGTAGTGGCACTGTAGGACACTGTATTGGCACTGTAGGGGCACTGATGGGGCTGTAGTGACACTGATGAGCACTGTGATGGCGCTCTGATGACACTATGATGGCACTGATGAGCACTGTGATGACTCTCTGATGGCTCTGATGGCACTGTGATGGCACTGATGGCTCTGATGCAGCCGTCACACGCTGCTGCAGTGTCTCCCTCCTCGCACGCTTTAACAGTCATGATGCCAGTTTGTTGACATTTATTATATTGCAGCTTACCAATTCTTAGATGTAAAGGCTGCAAATATTTGTTTTTTAGGCTTTCATCTGGTGATCTGGCCAGCAATTCTGTTTTTCAAAAGCAGACTCTCAAGCAGAATGTATCAGTTTACATGGATGAGACAAACCATTTAACACTGGCAGGGGTGCTTATAATCAGCTTTTATTTATTCATGTAAAACCTTTATCCGACAAGGGAAAAAAAAACAATTGTAACTGATTATAAAGTGTGAGCTGGAGTTTGGAGTGAATTTGTTAATGTATTTATCTCTTCTAATACATTTAAAACTATCACCCTCCCAAACTGTCAATGCTTCTGTTTACTGTGCCTCCTGTGCTCATTCATCCAGAGATGTGTCTCACTAATACAGGAGAAGTATGTTACTGGCCAGTTTATCCGATGAGGGAAAAAAGTCAGAGAAAATAAAACTGATGCAGCCACCATATCCAATAATTGGTAAGCTGCAATATCGTTTTTTTATTTTTTATTTTTTGGTTTTGGGTTTTGACACCCTAAGCTGTCTGACCAGTTGGAGCTACAGAAGACGCCTTGGCTCTGGGTTAATTCCTGAGCAGTGACGACATTATAAATATGTTTTGGTGTCATATTCTCTACTGCGAGCTAGAGTACATCAACCCCATGTTGACTAGAATCTAAGTAATGTTTAAAATAGTTCAACCCTACTACCTTTGGATATAGGACAAACGCTGTCCCTTGCACAAGAGGTATTAATTACAAAGTATGCAGAAGTTGTTGCCCATAAAGCCAATCAGATTCCATGTTTAATCACTTGATTCAATAAACAAATCATTATACTCTTTTCATGTTTTTCCTTGCACCCTCCCTCTTAGATTGTAAGCTCTAACTAGCAGGGCTCTCTGATTCCTACTGTATTAAATTGTATTGTAATTGTACTGTAACCCTCATGTTGTAAAGCACTGCGTAAACTGTCGGCGCTCTATAAATCCTGTATAATAATAATTAGGGGAAGGAATTAGTGCCTCATCATTGGTATCAGTGGGAGGAATAGTGCCCCATCATTGGTGTCAGTGGGAATAATAGTGGCCCATTATTGGTGTCGGGGGGAATAATAGTGCTGCATTTTTGTTATTAGGGGGAGGAATAGTGACCCATCATTGGCGTCAGTGGGAGGAATAGTGCCCCATCATTAGTGTCAGTTGGAGGTATACTTGGTTGCCAACATTGTAAAAAAATTTATAGGGACACTTTTTTGCCTGTAGGCAAAGTCTTATTATAATTAGAGGATGGGGCATTCGTTTGTAGATGTGACAGAGTGGAAAAAGAAAAATGCCATGTGAAAAGTGTGCCGCTGCGAAAAATGGGCGTGGTTTAAGCAGGATATTGGGCGTGGCTTAAAGGGGTCATGTATCAAAGGGGTGTGGCTAGAGTCTGAGATGAACGAGGGATGGAGGGAGAAAGAGAGAAAGAAAGAGATAGGGAGGGAGGGAAGGAGAGAGAAGGAAAGAAAGAGGGATGGCGGAACAGCAGGCCCAGATCCTACACTACAATAGAAATATGTGTATTCCAGAAAGTTTAACAATCATCAGATACAGGTACTCCAAACACCTGGTTTTAGCGCTTTAGGTCAGCCATCAGAAATTTTGGGGCCCCTTACACAGCTTTAGGCCTTGGCCCCCTGGGGCCGACCCCCAACATTCTCCAGGGCCCACCCACCGGTCGTCCCACTGAATCCGACCACAGGCCATCCCACCAAGTCCTTCGGTGCACCCGCTTTTATTTTAACACTCTTACACCTTTGGAGACTGGAGGGATGGATGGTGCTGGGCATGGGTAGTGATGCATTGTGGAGACTGGAGAAATGGATGGTGCTGGGCGTGGGTGGGGATGCGTTGTGGAGACTGGAGGGATGGATGGTGCTGGGCGTTGGTGGTGATGCGTTGTGGAGACTGGAGGGATGGATGGTGCTGGGTGTGGCGATGCGTTGTGGAGACTGGACGGATGAAGTAGATGCTGGGTGGAGATGAAGATGATTGAGTTGCATTGTGAAAATGGATGAAGATGACTCTGGGTGGGGATGAGAGTTACATAGTGAAGAGGCTCTCCAAAATGTAACACTCATCTGCACCCAGAGTCATCCATTTTCACAATGCAACTCAATTATACAGGCTTGTCAGCCTCAGGGTGTCCCATCCAAGAAGGAGATAAATAAAGTCCAAATAAAATCTACAGGCAGCACAGTCAGTAGCACACATTAAAATTTTGCGACTTACCCTCCATGCTGCACTCTCAGACCTATCTGCATGCACCTGTTATTGCTGTGTCAACGTGCACCATCGACAAGCTGGCCACTCCCCCTGCTCCTGTGCCGACCAATCACATTGCAAGCAAACCCGGCAGCAGCCAGCAGGCTCTGCCTCAGCAGGGAATGGATGAGGAGCAAGCTCTGGCCACCATCACCTGCTGCTGGGGATGTTGCCAGTCTGAAAGAAGGCGTCGGCTGGTGCTCGGGTAGCGGGCTTGTTAAATTTCATTACTGTGTGCAGAATACTTAAAAAATGCTCTGCATAGCCACAGCCAACGGGGGGAACGACTTGGGAGAGGCAAGTGAAAGTAGGCGGCGGAGGCTTGTCCTGTTTATGCCTCTCTGCAGCGGCACACATGAATTTCATGTTCTGCTGTAGGGGGGAGCAGGCCCTGGCCAGCTGGGCCCCTAGGTACACTCAAGCAACTTACATGAGTACTGCCTGTACCCCCCCTGATGGCGGCCCTGGCTGCCAGCATTGCTGCAGAGGTTGAAGGGGTGGGAGGTCAGCCTGTCAGTGCTCAGACCATATGCGCTGCATCAAATTGGTCTGCATGGCTGTCATCCCAGAAAGAAGACCCTTGTAAAGATGATGCACAAGAAAGCCCACAAACAGTTTGCGGAAGACAAGCAGACTAAGGACATGGATTACTGGAACCATGTCCTGTGGTCTGATGAGACCAAGATAAACGTATTTGGTTCAGATGGTGTCAAGAGTGTGTCGCGGCAACCAGGTGAGGAGTACAAAGACAAGTGTGTCTTGCCTACAGTCAAGCATGGTGGGGGGAGTGTCATAGTCTGGAGTTGCAAGAGTGCTGCCGGCACTGGGGAGCTACAGTTCATTGAGGGAACCATGAATGCCACTATGTACTGTGACATACTGAAGCAGAGCATGATCCTCTCCCTTCAGAGACTGGGCCGCAGCGCAGTATAACAACATAACGACCCCAAAGACACCTCCAAGACGACCACTGCCTTGCTAAAGAAGCTGAGGGTAAAAGTGATGGACTGGTCAAGCATGTCTCTAGACCTAAATCCTATTGAGCATCTGCGGGGCATCCTCAAATGGAAGGTGGAGGAGCGCAAGGTCTCTAACATCCACCAGCTCCATAATGTCCTCATGTAAGAGTGGAAGAGGACTCCAGTGGCAACCTGTGAAGCTCTGGTGAATTCCATGCCCAAGAGGGTTAAGGCAGTGCTGGAATTGTGGCCACACAAAATATTGACACTTTGGGCCCAATTTGGACATTTTCACTTAGGGGTGTACTCACTATTGTTGCCAGCGGTATAGACATTAATGGCTGTGTCTGAGTTATGTCTGAGTTATTTTGAGAGGATAGCAAATTTACACTACTATACAAGCTGTACACTCACTACTTTACATTGTAGCAAAGTGTCATTTCTGCAGTGTTGTCACATGAAAAGATATAATAAAATATTTTACTGCAGAGGCATAGCTAGTACCTTCAGGGCCCCGGTGCAAGAAACCATGAGGAGCCCCCCCAACCCTGGCAGGGGCCCTTTCCTCTGAGTCCAGGGCCCTCAATCTCCATCTCTGCATCCTCAGCTGCATAGAATGAATGGACAGGAATTGCTCTGTACAGAGCTTCCCATTCAATCAAAAATTGAAGCATAGTAAACACAGTTACTATGGTGCTGAGCTTACCTTACAGGAGAAGCTTAGAGGCAAGAAGCAACAGCCGGGGGTAGAGCTAGGGGCCAGAGATGGCGGGCTCCTCCCCTCTCCACTGTATAGGTCCGGAAAGTGAACTGCTAACCGGAGGGACATCCCGCAGAATTGCAGACATCAAAGAGCTGCCAAACGCACCTCCCACCCCCCTCCACTGTATAGTAAGCTGGTATAGGGGGAGATGCCAAGTCTTGGGGCCCTCTCCCACAGTAGTCGCAAGTGTAACTGCTGTGGCCTTGGTAGTTCTGCTACTGGTCTGCGCCTAGTCCCGGCCATGCTCTTACCTTACTGTGCAGGAACAAATTGGAGTCGGGGGGAGCTGGGAGGTAGAGCTACTCTGCACAGAGGTAGTTTTCTCCACAGTGCACACTCGCAAAGCATGTTATCGGTTGCCAGGACGCCGGCGGTCCTGGCAACCAATGACTAGAAAGAAGTTTGAGGGGGGGAGGGAGAAGCTGAGATGTCCTGAAGGCAGAATTCCTTACTGGGTGCAGTGAGGATACTCCCATACTCTGAGATGTCATCTCCCTGAGGAAGTCACAAGGAAGTAACAAAATTAATAGGAGGGACCTGAGGGGCTGACATGTGAGGAACAAGGAAATGTCTAAGCAAAGGTTTTCAGTGCAACGGACAGGGGGAACTCTGCTGACTGGAGCTGCAGAGCCAGTTTTCAGGTGACGCCATCATCTCAGAACATATGGTCATATATACCAAGGCTTGTTTCTATCATAAGAAATGTGAGTTGTAACAAAACCCCGAGTATGAAAGGGGTGAAAGTTGTTTAGGACATTTCATACCCAAACACAAAGGCAGCTACCGAACACTTCAATCAGCCGAACAAGGAACCCATACAAATAATCCACCCCAAAAACGAGACAAAGCTCTGTCTTCAGGTTTCAAGCAGGAATGAATCTTTATTCAAACACATGTTATACAGATCCCACTTCAAAACATTTCCCCCCCACCCTTGGAAAACAGGGCGGGTTAAACTGTCCAATAACAATGGACACACAGTTCAGGTGTGTTTAACTTCTCATCAGTAAACAGTCTTAACAGGGGGGCTGCTGGAGGAATCCCCCCCCTCTTTCCTCACAGCAAGACACATCCTGTGATCCAAGACAGACAAAAACAGCCCCACCCCAAACTAGCACAGCAAACAGTACACAACACAATGAGACAGCACACATTATATATACATATATACAGCACTGAGTCTCTGACAAGCACAGATCATAGTGGGGTTCTCATTCACCCTGTGCCCCTATTAGTGACTCCCGTCACATGGCTCCCTCCTTGTGGAACACTCCGGCAGACCTTGATCCTTCTCGGGTCAACTTGGGGATGTCCGGAACTAGGACGCCGGAGTGACGTCGGTTTGCCGGGACAACCCATCAGCATTGCCATTTTGCTTACCGGGTCGGTAGCTGATGGTGAAATTGTAAGGTTGCAGGGCTAAGCTCCACCGCAGCAACCTGCCATTGTCTCCTGAGACCCGGTTAAGCCAGACCAATAAGGGTTCAACTTTTTAAGGGCCCAAACCAGGGCCAAGCACTCTTTCTCCACTGCTGCATAGCTCACTTCCTGGGGTAATAGTTTTCTGCTCAGGTATGCGACAGGGTGTTCTCTTCCATCCTCCCCGATTTGGCTCAGCAGAGCCCCCAGTCCAAACATGGAAGCATCTGTGTGGACAAGGAAACGTTTGTTAGGTACTGGGGCAGCCAAGACAGGGGCATTTACAAGTGCTTGCTTGAAGGGCTAGAAACGCAGCTTCACAAGCTGGAGACCACAGGACCTGCCTAGGTAAATTCTTTTTCGTCAGGTCAGTCAGGGGCTTGGCGATAGCACTGTAATCAGGGACAAAACGCCGGTAGTACCCGGCAGTCCCCAAGAAGGCTAATACCTGGGTCTTAGTACAGGGTGTGGGCCAGTTAGCTGCTGCCTCTACCTTGGCTGGCTCTGGTCTCTGGTTCCCACACCCTACTCGGTGTCCCAGGTACTGCACCTCCTCCATACCTAGATGGCACTTGTCTGGTTTCAAGGTCAGGCCTGCGGCCCGAATCTTGTCCAGAACCACCCCTACGTGAACCAGGTGCTCCTCCCAAGACCCACTGTAGATCGCAATGTCATCCAGGTATGCACATGCAAAATCCTGAAAGCCATCGAGGAGCCGATCCACCATACGTTGGAAGGTAGACTGGTACAGGCCAAACGGGGTAACAAATGCCGACTTGGGGATAGCATCCTCGGCCAGGGGAATCTGCCAATAGCCCTTACACAGGTCTATTGTAGTTAAATAACGTCCCCTGGCTATACGATCTAGCAGTTCGTCTACCCTGGGCATTGGGTAGGCATCAGTGGTGGTCTTCTCATTGAGTCACCTGTAGTCCATGCAGAACTGGGTAGTTCCGTCTTTCTTAGGCACCAGGACTACAGGCGAGGCCCAAGGGCTGTCAGAGGGCTCAATGACTCCTAACTGAATCATCTCCTTTATCTCCTTCCGCATTCCTTCTCGGACTGCTTCAGGGATACGGTAGGGGGGCTGACAAAGGGGTGCTTGTCCAGGGGTCTCTACCTTATGCACAGCCAGGGTCGTGTAGCCCGGTTTTTGGGAGAAAGTCGCCTGTTTCTCCCACAGAAGCCGCTTAGCCTGTTCCTCCTTTGTGGGGCTTAACTGGTCCCCTAGCTGTACGAAGCTAATGAGGTCAGTCTGGGGGTCTCTCTCTAGTAAGTCAGGGAGGGGTAAACTTTCGGAGTCGTCCGCGGCAGGGGCATATACTGCAGCAACATCCTCCTGCCGTTCCTGATACTCCTTCAGCATGTTCATATGAAAGGTTCGCTGGATTCTTTCATCTGCACAGCTGGCAATAACATAGGTAGTATCACATACCTGGGCTACTACTTTATATGGGCCCTGCCAAGATGCTTACATCTTGTCGGTCTTCACAGGCTTTAGCACTATGACCTTCTGCCCAACCTGGAAGATGCGCTGTCGGGCCCCCCGATCGTACCATCTCTTCTGTCTCCCCTGGGCCGCCTGGAGATTCTCCCTTACAATCAGAGACAGTTGCGCCATGCGGTCCCTGAGTTCCAGAACATAGGGCACTATGGGGGTCCCCTCCTGCTCTGTCTCTCCCTCCCAGTGTCCTCTAGTGAGATCGAGGGTTCCGCGGACCCTTCTCCCATAGAGTAACTCGAAGAGAGAGAACCCAGTAGATTCCTGGGGTACCTCTCTGTACGCAAATAACAGGTGAGGCAGGAATTTCTCCCAGTCTCTGCAAAGGTCCTCAGCATTTGCTTGAGGGTCCCGTTAAAGCGCTCACAGAGACCATTAGTCTGGGGATGGTAGGGTGAGCACAGTGGTAAACTGGGTTCCCTGGTCAGAGAGAATCTCCTTAGGGAACCCCACTCTAGTAAATATTTTAACCAGGGCATCAGCTACTGTCTCTGCTTCAATGTTGGACATAGCTACTGCCTCTGGGTAACGGGTGGCGTAGTCCACCACGGTGAGAATATACTTCTCCCCGGATGGACTAGGCCTGGCCAAGGGACCCCCAATGTCAACGGCTATGCGGTAAAAGGGCTCCCCAATAATAGGCATGGACATAAGTCTGGCCTTAGGGTGGTCCCCCCGCTTACCTACCTGTTGACATGTGTCACACGTTTTGCAGTACTGTCGCACATCCTGGTTAAAATTGGGCCAGAAGAAATTCTGTGTAATTCCATGGGCTGTGCGGCGGGACCCTAGATGTCCTGCTAGTGGTACATCATGCCCAATTCGCAGAATCTCCAGCTGGTATTTCTTAGGTACCACCAGCTGTCGTTTCTGTGAAGGGACTTTATTTCCCGGGGATGGCTTAGGGATCCTATACAGTCTATCCCCCACCCATTCATAAAGCTCCCCATCTATTCCCTTTTCCTGAGTATCTGCCTTAGCCCTATACTTGTGTAAGGTCGGGTCCTCCCGGGTTTCCCTCCCAGTTGCTTCTGGGGTATCCCAACCTAGGGGAGCCTGATCTAAGGTACATGCCGGGGAAGATAGTCTTACCTGGGTCCCAGCAGCAAGCGGGCCGGTTCCAACAGCACGGGTCTGGGCATGGGTAGTCACTGGGTTGGCTTCAGCGGGGCCCATCAGGGCGTAAGCAGAAACGAGTGGGGCCAAATCATTCCCCAGTAGTACATCCACTGGCAAATCCTTCATCACCCCCACATTCACGTGTCCCAAACCAACCCCCCAGACCAGGTGAACATGGGCAATGGGTAGCCGGAAAATAGTGCCTCCTGCTACCCTTACGGCTACAGTGTCCCCGGTGTGTTGGCTCTCTGGGATGAGGTTCTTCCGTAGTAGGGTCATGGTGGCACCAGTATCACGTAGGCCATTAGCTACCTTTCCATTAACCCGGACGGTCTGCCTGTGTTGCTGGCTGTTGTCCTGGTTAGCTGCTTGTACTGGATCAGCCTCGTGCAGGATGCCCCAATGTTCTTCCTCCTCAACGCAGTGAGCCGCAGGCATGGATGTGCGGGGATTCCCCCCTGCTGGCTTTCTCCATGACTGGGACTGCCTGTCTGGATTCAACGGACAGTCTGGCTTTTTGTGCCCTAGCTGTTTACACCTGAAACACCTGAGGGGTTGTGAGTAGTCCTGGGAGTTGAACCTGGGCTGCTGAGAATAAGTGGCCACTGGAGGTGGTGCTGTAGGGCGGTACGACTGTGGTTGGTAGGCGCCAGCTGGAGGGGGTGCTGCTGATCGATAATCCACCCGAGTTGTTGTCTTGACCACAGGGTTATCCGGTTTGCGGGTGTCTGTGTATTCGTCCGCCAGGCAAGCTGCTTCAGACAAGGTGAAAGGTTTTCTGTCCCGGACCCACTCTCTGACTTCTGGGGATAGCTTGTCAAAGAAGTGCTCCAGCAGGAACAGCTGCAGCACCTCTTCCCCGGATACTGCTTGGCATCCAGCGACCAGTGGGATGCCGTGCGGTGTAGGCGGCATGCCCACTCGGTATATGAGTCTCCAGTCTGCTTGCTCGTCTCTCGGAACCGCCTCCGGTATGCTTCTGGTGTGACGGCATACCTGGCCAAAAGTGCTTCTTTTACCAGCCCATAGTTCATAATATCCTCGTCTGGGATGGCCCTGAACGCTTCACTGGCCCGGCCGGACAATTTCCCAGACAAAATGGTAACCCATTCCTCTGTGGGCACCCGGTGTAGGGCACATTGCCGTTCAAAATCTGCAAGGTACCCATCAATCTCCCCTTCTGCTTCATTTAAATTTTTAAAAGCAGCAAAATGTACCTTTCTCCTTTCAGTTGGTGCTGCTGTGACTCCCGCTGCTGCAGCACCTCTTTGCTGTAGCCTATTTGCCTCCACAGCCGCTATAACTCGGTCTATGGTCTCCGCTGTAGGGTTAGGACCATAATGTGCCAGTCTTATGTTAACAGCCCGATCAAAACATGCCTCTTCGGGTGTCCTGTCTGTTACACTGGGTCTTTCGGCTATGTTGGGTTTTTCGGCTCTATCCATTTAGAATAGTTCTGCCATTAATGTCCCTCTTCTTACGGTTGTTGGCCAGTCGGCCCCGGTTCTCCAGTAAGACCTTGAGGGTAGAGCGCTTTAACCGTTCATACTGTGCTTCCATTGGCCTGTGTCCTCTTGTAGCTGTCCTTCTGGGCTGAGGGAATCATCCCGCTGCTTGCCACCAGTGTAACGACACCCCGAGTATGAAAGGCGTTAAAGTCGTTTAGGACATTTCATACCCAAACACAAAGGCAGCTACCGAACACTCCAATCAGTCGAACAAGGAACCCATACAAATAATCCACCCCAAAAACGAGACAAGGCTCTGTCTTCAGGTTTCAAGCAGGAATGAATCTTTATTCAAACACATGTTGTACAGATCCCACTTCAAAACATTCCCCCCCCACCCTTGGAAAACAGGGCGGGTTAAACTGTCCAATAACAATGGACACACAGGTCAGGTATGCTTAACTTCTCATCAGTAAACAGTCTTAACAGGGGGGCTGCTGGAGGAATCCCCCTCCCTCTTTCCTCACAGCAAGTAACATCCTGTGATCCAAGGCAGACAAACACAATAGAACATTGGAATACAGCCCCACCCCAAACTAGCACAGCAAACAGTACACAACACAATGAGACAGCACACATTATATATACATATATACAGCATCGAGTCTCTGACTAGCACAGATCATAGTGGGGTTCTCATTCACCCTGTGCCCCTATTAGTGACTCCCGTCACATGAGTGTATACAGTTGTGCTCATAAGGTTACATACCCTGGCAGAATTTATGATTTCTTGGCCATTTTTCAGAGATAATGAATGATAACACAAAAACATTTCTTTCACTCAAGGTTAGTGTTTGGCTGAAGCCATTTATTATCGATCAACTGTGTTTACTCTTTTTAGATCATAATGGCAACAGAAACTACCCAAATGACCCTGATCAAAAGTTTACATACCCTGGTGAATTTGGCCTGATAACATGCACACAAGTTGACACAAAGGGGTTTGAATGGCTATTAAAAGGTAACCATCCTCACCTGTGATCTGTTTGCTTGTAATTAGTGTGTGTGTATAAAAGGTCAGTGAGTTTCTGGACTCGTGACAGACCCTTGCATCTTTCATCCAGTGTTACACTGACGTTTCTGGATTCTGAGTCATGGGGAAAGCAAAAGAATTGTCAAAGGATCTGTGGGAAAAAGTAGTTGAACTGTATAAAACAGGAAAGGGATATAAAAAGATATCCAAGGAATTGAGAATGCCAATCAGCAGTGCTCAAACTCTAATCAAGAAGCGGAAAATGAGGGGTTCTGTTGAAACCAAACCACGGTCAGGTAGACCAACTAAAATTTCAGCCACAACTGCCAGGAAAATTGTTCGGGATGCAAAGAAAAACCCACAAATAACTTCAGGTGAAATACAGGACTCTCTGAAAACATGTGGTGTGACTGTTTCAAGATGCACAATAAGGAGGCACTTGAAGAAAGATGGGCTGCATGGTCGAGTCACCAGAAGAAAGCCATTACTACGCAAATGCCACAAAGTATCCTGCTTACAATACGCCAAGCAGCACAGACAAGCCTCAAACCTTCTGGCACAAAGTCATTTGGAGTGATGAGACCAAAATTTAGCTTTTTGGCTACAACCATAAACACTACATTCACCGATGCAAAGACCAGGTTGGCCAGGACAGGAGGGACAATAATAGCGGGTGTCACGCCTATATCCACGTTTCCTACAGACACAACGTTTTCTTTGAGGTGATCGTTGGGTAGGGGTACCAGGGAGGACATACGCAAAATGCCTCTCATGCAGCCGGCTCACTGCATTTGCATTGGGAATCCTTATATACTACCTATGATCAGTCATGTGGTCATCATCAGTCATGTGACCTCCTGCTCATCACATGACTGATGATCACATGACTGATCATAGGTAGTATATAAGGATTGATGGACTGTCCGTGTAGCCAATCCCATTTGAAGAAGTCTTTTCGACGAAACATGTCTGGGGCGTGGTTACACGGCATTCCACCACACTGACATTAGACACCGCTGTCTGAGAAGGACTACACCGATCGGATCGCTGGGCTTAGAAGGTTGGGTGAGAGATACACCAGTTCACACTTCAGGTCCGCTGTGACCGTGTGCACCGTTGGATCACTGATCCTGCTGCTTGCTGTGGATTTCTTCAAAGGCTTTTTTGTTTCAGTTTAAAAGTGAGTGTAACCATTGAAGTGTGTTTGGAGTGGTTTTAATCTGTCAAAAATGGTATCACGCTATGTGGAGCTCTTTATTAATTTATTTTCCACATATGGAGCTGGCTTGATTGGAGTCACGGTTCATCACAGGCAACCCAGGTGTGGTTCAATTGCTGTTTTGCCAAACACGAGAGTGGGAAGCTTTACAATCTGGTGAGTGCGCTCTTCAGAGGGAGTGGTGTCACTATCATGGTGGTGTGGTGGAAGAGTAGAAGATTTATCAAACAAGAAGATTGAAAAATATCTGTTGGGCTTTATTATTTACGCATTTATTTCTTGAAATTTATTATCTATAGTGACACTTTTCACTAGGTGTTAAAAATTTTTTTTACATGATATTTATTTTTTTATGTATAATTAGAGGGTCATAGCCATCATGCTGCTCTGACTCATTATTTTACACAATTTATATTAGCACCACTATCTCTATCTGTACACATGCGAGAGGTATAGTTTTGGGATTCTGAACAATTTACGCATTTATTTAAGTGGCAGCTTTCTTTACAGTACACTGTGTATGTACACACGTTTTGTATTCATTTACACATCATTTATATAGCTTTTCACTTTTCTTTGGTGCAGTGGAGTAAGAAGGATTCAGGGGCGATTTATTTGTACATCTCTTGCTACAAACCATAGATTATTTGGATTGCCAATCCTTAAAGAATTAGACCTTTATGCTTCCATGCTAAATGATGAAGATCTAAAGGCATTAAAGGAATTAATCTAAGAGAAATATGGGAAATATGAGAAAAAAACAGAACCAGAGGGCATAGTGACAAAGGAGACAACTCGTCAGCCTCAAGTTGGGACTCAGCCAGGAAAAAGTGATAGACAGCCAAGGCTGTTAAGTAAAGAGAGCAATATAGTAATCAGCCACTCCATAGAGACGTAAAAGCCATGGAGGGCACAAAGCCCAAACCAGTGGATGTTGTGCAGAAAGCCTTCACAGGGTACAACCAAACAAAGCATGAACTTTTGCAGGAGTCATGCAGAGTAAAAAGAGAACAGTTCCAAAGATACCCTATGAAACTATCAACTGAAACCACAATTCCAAGCTCGGCAACAAAAGGCGCAACTTCTGGAAAATAAAAAGCCACTTCGTAGAGATTTAAAAGCCACCGAGGACACAAAACCCAAACCAGGGCATTTTGTGCAGAAAGCCATCACAAGGTACAGCAAAGCAAAGTATGAACCTTTGCAGGAGTTATGTAGAGTAAAGAGAGAATAGTCTGAAAAATCCTCCAGGACACCGTCAACTTTAACCAAAATTCCAAGCCTGGCAAAAAAAGGAGCAGCTTCTGAAGATAAAACGATTCCAAGGTGGCAAAAGTGTGCCGATAAAGTGATGCCTCCTAAACCACCTCCACCAAGAGACGGCAAAACTTCCCTTGTAGCTGAGCACCGAAGACTTACTAAACGTCAAGATATTCTCAGAGACAAGGTTCAGATGAAGATTACTGAAAGGAAGACAGTGGCTGCAGCCCAGCTAGACAGATTAATGAAGGATAAATAATACTGCTCTTTTAATAAGACTTAAAGGACAACAATGAAAATACATAATTTCTTATAATACAATGCTTGGGGGTTTTAACGGAGAACGCAACACAAACAAACCAAGCCTGTCAGCACTATTACCCCAAGCTTGCTGTATATCCAGTTGGTCTTCCTTAAGTGATGGCAGTGTTTCATTTCAGATGGCCAGCCTCTATGCAGGAGCCGATTAGATACCTGATCCTGTCTGCTCTTCTACTTCAGCAATCAGCAGAATATCCAGCTCCTTTACTCCTCCCAGTAAAATAACTGTTTGCCAAAAGATATGTAAGCCCACTGGGCAGGTAGGGGTGTATAGGGCAAGTTGGGGTGATATAGGGCAGGATGGGTTGTATAGTGCAGATTAGGGGTGTATAGGGCAGGTTGAGGTGGTATAGGGCACATTAGGGTGGCATAGGGCTGGTCAGGGGTGTATAGGGCAGGTTAGCGGTGTATAGGGCAGGTTAGGGGTGGTATAGTGGCAGGTTGGGTGGTATAGGGTAGGTTGGGGTGGTATAGGGCAGGTTAGGGTGGTCCTCCTGGTAAAATAATTGTTTGCCAAAACATATGCAAGCCCACTGCCTCAGTGACAGGCATCCATTCCACCTTGTTTATATCCAGTGGCGTCACTAGGGTTTGTGTCACCTGGTGCGGTAAATCATGGTGTGGTACAGGGCAGGTTGAGGTGGCATAGGGCAGGTTAGGGCGGCATAGGGCAGATTAGGGGTGTATAGGGCAGGTCAGGAGTGTATAGGGCAGGTCAGGGGTGTACAGGGCAGTTTGGGGTGGTATAGTGGCAGGTTGGGGTGGTATAGGGCAGGTTAAGGTGGTCCTCCTGGTAAAATAATTCTTTGCCAAAACATATGCAAGCCCACTGCCCCAGTGACAGGCATCCATTCCACCTTGTTTATATCCAGTGGCATCACTAGGGTTTGTGTCACCTGGTGCGGTAAATCAGTGTGGTATAGGGCAGGTTAGGGTGGTATAATGGCAGGTTAGGGTGGTATAATGGAAGGTTTGGGTGGTTTAGAGGCAGGTTAGGGTGGTATAGGGCAGGTTAGGTTGGTAAAGGGCAAGTTCGGGTGGTATAGGGGAGGTTTGCATTGTACAGGGTAGGTTCGGGTGGTAGGGAGTGCCCTTCTGTTCTGTGCATGCGCTTGCACTTTTCCACGGAGGGCACAAATCGATAGAATACCGGCTTGGACCGCTCCGCTGCATGTACAAATACATATAATAAAAACATGTGTTATACATATTGGGTATCAGTGCAGTTTATGCAGTTTTCTTGCTTGACATATTTTGCATCTATTTACTGGAGGAAACCTCAACTTTTAGATTTTGGAAAATAAAAAAAAGTGTGTGTGTGTGTGTATGTGTATATGTGTGCGTGTGTGTGTGTGTGTGTGTGTATATGTGTATGTGTGTATATATATATATATATATATATATATATATATATATATATAAAATCAGATATATTGTGTTTGTGTGCACTATAATTGACTTTAGTGCAACTTTTTACTAAAATTAGGGGTTTGATAAATAACTACCTTTATATTCTCCAGGGTTTCTGCTTTCAGTGAATATATGTAATGCTGGGGGTGGAGGGGGGGCAGTCATCTTCAGGCCTAACATGGCCATTTAACATGTGTACATGTCTCTTTTGAACTAGCTGGGGTCATGTCTGATCCATGGCAACCATGATAACTACGGATCTAAACAGTAATGCGCCCCTGTGCGGCCCCCGTCACACTCACACCCACTGCACGGCTCCATTCAGTCTCCAATCCAGTTCCCGGCTCAGGTGGTGATTGGTGGGATCGGCTGGGGAGGGGCTCATGACATCGTTGGACAGCCCCCTTCCGCACCTCTTATTTCCAGGAGGGATAAGGGATGCGCGGTAAATCAGACAGACATCCAGGAGCATGTGGAGGGATGTGGGCACATCCGGGGTATGTGCAGCAACACCATGTCCGCACCTCTGTCTGCCATAGTGTCCGCCACCAGAAATCCTGTCTGCTGACTGCCCTGTGCCGAGCCTGAATCCTCCGTGTCACTGCACACTGCATGTACTCTTCTGGGTGTACCCGCCCCCTACTGGCCGGACCCCGACACCTGTCCCTGTGTCTTCCCTCCCAGCAGCCTCTGCTCCAACCCCCTAATACACATGTCCTGACTGCATGGAACAGCTCTGATCATAACCCTTACCTCCCTAAACCTCCACCCCCCCAACTCTGCTGAAAGGGGAGAAAAGGAGGGGAAAAAAAGGGGGGAGGAAAAAGGGAGGAGGGGAAAAGAAAAAGGGGGGAACCTTATGGTGTAGTATGTAAAAACACTTCAATGTTTATTAAAATATTCCATAATACGAACGTGTATGTGGTCAAATCAAGCATGTCATCAACAGCATATAAAAGTTTCCAACCAACAAGATGGCCATGGCTCTCGTGACGTCACGCGTCTAAGCTCCCCCAACGCGTTTCATCATAATCAGGCATCATCAGGGGCGAGGCCAGCATCGGTCACAGCACTATTTATAGGGTCAGAAAGATCCGCTTTCCACTAATTGTGCTCCAAAGCTAAAAAAAATGCCTAACTGTTAGTGGAAATGTCACACTGGGACCTGAAGACACCTGCTCAATACTTAGAGCCAGAACTGGAAATTACACCAGAGTGTCTCCGGTCCTAAGTATCCTCACAGAGCCAGCTATTTGGAGGTAAGACAAAGAGAGCCTGGCCAGTAGGGATGAGCTGAACACCCCCCGGTTTGGTTCGCACCAGAACATGCGAACAGGCAAAACATTTGTGCGAACACCATTAAAGTCTATGGGGCACGAACATGAAAAATCAAAAGTGTTAATTTTAAAGGCTTATATGCAAGTTATTGCCATAAAAAGTGTATGGGAATCCGGGTACTGCCCCAGGGGACATGTATCAATGCAAAAAAGTGTTATTAAAACAACCGTTTCAGGAGCAGTGGTTTTTAATAATGCTTAAAGTGAAACAATAAAAATGAAATATTCCTTTAACCACTTAAGGACCAGACCTCTTTTTTTACATCCTAGAGAATAAAATGGCGGTCGTTGCAATACTTTATGTCACACCGTATTTGTGCAGCGGCCTTACAAGTGCACTTTTTTTGGAAAAAATACACTTTTTTGAATTAAAAAATAAGACAATAGTAAAGTTAGTCCAATTTTTTTTTATATTGTGAAAGATATTGTTATGGCGAGTAAATTGATACCCAACATGTCACGCTTCAAAATTGCGCCCACTCGTGGAATGGCGACAAACGTTTACCCTTAAAAATCTCCATAGGTGACATTTAAAAAATTCTACAGGTTGCATGTTTTCAGTTACAGAGGAGGTCTAGGGCTAGAATTATTGCTCTCGCTCTACTGATCGCGGCGATACCCCACATGTGTGGTTTGAACACAGTTTTCATATGTGGGCGCTACTCGTGTATGCGTTCATTTCTGCATGGGAGCTTGGTGGGACGGGGTGCGTTAAAAAAAAAAAAAATGTTCTTATTTATTTTACCTTTTTTATTTTTACAGTATAAAAAAATAAATAAATAATTGTGTCTCTTTTATTCCTATTACAAGGAATGTAAACATCCCTTGTGATAGAAAAAAAGCATGACAGGACCTCTTAAATATGAGATCTGGGGTCAAAAAGACCTCAGATCTCATATTTACACTAAAATGCAATTAAAAAAAAAAATTGTCATTTAAAAAAATGATTTAAAAAAAAAAATGGCCCTTTAAGAGCTTTGGGCGGAAGTGATGTTTTGAAGTCACTTCCGCCCTGCAGTGTCATGGAGACGGGTGGGAGCCATCTTACCCTCACTCATCTCCATGCACAGACAGTGAGAGGACCGGATCGCCTCCGCCACTGCCGATGGCTCTGGTAAGCAGTGGAGGGCACCGGAGCATGGCAGGAGGGGGGGCCCCTCTCCCACCTCCAATAAAAGTGATCTCGTGGCGAATCTGCGGCAGAGACCTCTTTTATCTTGTAGCCGACTGCCGGCTGAACACGAGGATACCGGGGTTATGGCAGCTAGCTACCCCGCTGCCATTACAGAAAAACAGTACGCATAGGCAATCAGTGGAACAAAATAGGCGGGGTGGCTGCCAATAGAAATTGAGCTGCGGCGCCGCCCACCCCCGCCCCTTCCCACATCAGTTCACAGACAGACCAGCAGTGGGGCGGGAGGTGGGCAGTGCCGCAGCTCAATTTCTATTGGCAGCCACCCGGCCTCTCGTTCTAGTCTTCTAGTCTTTAGGAAAATGGCGGCCGGTGGAGACATTGTCTCCGTCGGCCGTGGACCTATAGCGGCGGCAGCGAAAAATCTGGAATACAAGAATATGCGAAATCCAGGAAAAGGGTCTAAATCCCGGGAATGTCCTGGGAAATTCGGGACAGTTGGTAAGTATGGGTATAGTGCCCAATTGTTGGTGTCAGTGGAGGGCATTGTGCCCCATCATTGGTATCAGAGGGAGGAATAGTGCTCAATCATTGGTGTCAGTGGGAAGAATAGTGCCCCATCTTTGGTATTAGGTGAAGGAATAGTACCCTGTTGTCAGTGTCAGGCACTATGCCCCACTGTTGCTAACAGTGGGAGAATAATGTCCCAAGAGCCTGATAAAATCAAGAAAAGGGCCATATCCAGCCCCCAGGCAGCAGTTTGGAGACCACTGCTTTAACCAGTTCCGTACCACCCCACGTACATATACTGCAGCAGGGCGGCCTGGCTGTGAAAAATTCCATATAGTAAAGATATGTGTGGGTAGGGGCAAGTGGCGCTACCTATATGGGTACGTATCTGTTATGTATTAGCTATATAGCTCAAAATTAATTATGTGCTCTCCTAGTAGTGAATAAGTGTGCTTGGGCAAACCCGTGTAATAAAGTGTATATATGCCCAATGGGATAATTATCCCGTAACAAGAAAACCAGTTTACCACCAAAGTGTATATGTATATACAAATGTGACAGAAAATATCATCAGTACCATTAATTGTAAATAATAAATAAATATGACTGCACACAACTCTCTCCTATTCTATAAAGGATTAACCTTATTTTACAATTCGTTCTTATACTTCCTACAGTGGCTAATATAGAGTCTTTTATCCGTCCACATCCAGTGCCATCCACTGGTTACATATTGCCACTAAATATCCATTGTGCACAATTACCGTGACCAACCAATATATATATATATATATATATATATATATATATATATATATATATATATATATATATATATATATATATAAAAATGTGTATATAAAGTGATCCGTTGTTTCAAAAATATGCCAGTTGTAACACAGTTGTAATATATAAAAAATTGTGGATAAAAATCAATATTATGAAAGTTCTATCTTGAAGATATTTCATTCAAAAAATTCCTGCGTGAAGTGACTGTGGTGATGACAGTTGAAATCCAGTGACTTAGGTGCTCCCCCTCAAGGGTCCCCACTCACCCACTCCCTGCACCCCTGCAAGGGTAAAAAGCATCTGGTATCCTTGATACTTTCTTGGAATCCGATGTAGTTGTCCAGTGGGGTTATCCTTAGGGGGCTTCCACTCCAGGTGTAACTGTCCTTCAGGTTTAGGCTTTATCCTCATATAAAAGAAAACAGGGCTCCCATCGTGTGATAACGTATTGTATTTATTTAAAATATTATTAGGTCCAATGACCAGTATTATAAAAATAAATATAAAAGTTAAAAACCAATTAACACTCCCGAAGGAGTGAAAATATCACACTGCGTAGGGGAGATCAAGCCCGGAGAGGAGCTCGTGGATATACGCCAAACAGCTGAGCGGCTCAATAACTCAATATAAACCATTCTACATTAATCCTTGGGTGATACCATTTCTCCCACCAATATCCGATATATATTGGTTGGTCACGGTAATTGTGCACAATGGATATTTAGTGGCAATATGTAACCAGTGGATGGCACTGGATGTGGACGGATAAAAGACTCTATATTAGCCACTGTAGGAAGTATAAGAACGAATTGTAAAATAAGGTTAATCCTTTATAGAATAGGAGAGAGTTGTGTGCAGTCATATTTATTTATTATTTACAATTAATGGTACTGATGATATTTTCTGTCACATTTGTATATACATATACACTTTGGTGGTAAACTGGTTTTCTTGTTACGGGATAATTATCCCATTGGGCATATATACACTTTATTACATGGGTTTGCCCAAGCACACTTATTCACTACTAGGAGAGCACATAATTAATTTTGAGCTATATAGCTAATACATAACAGATACATACCTATATAGGTAGCGCCACTTGCCCCTACCCACACATATCTTCACTTTCTATCTCATCCCTGCGGGGGTGAGCAAGGGGAGGCTGCAAGCCTTGGTCTGTGAGCGTGGAAATCTTAATCCTTTTTATACGCATAACCCCACAATTTTTGTGGGGTGATCTTTCTGCAGCTATGGACATTTTTGGGTATATGACCAATAGAAATATAGACCTGGGGGGTATCTTTAGCCAGGAACAGGTCACTAATGCACAGGATATGCATAGTCTCATGAAACAACTCAAACATACCGCAGATGATTGCAGAGATAAAACAATAATTCTCCCGCTCTACAAGACTCTGGTCCGGCCGCACCTGGAGTATGCTGTCCAGTTCTGGGCACCAGTCCTCAGGAGGGACGTACTGGAAATGGAGCGAGTACAAAGAAGGGCAACAAAGCTAATAAAGGGTCTGGAGGATCTTAGTTATGAGGAAAGGTTGCGAGCACTGAACTTATTCTCTCTGGAGAAGAGACGCTTGAGAGGGGATATGATTTCAATTTACAAATACTGTACTGGTGACCCCACAATAGGGATAAAACTTTTTCGCAGAAGAGAGTTTAATAAGACTCGTGGCCACTCATTACAATTAGAAGAAAAGAGGTTTAACCTTAAACTACGTAGAGGGTTCTTTACTGTAAGAGCGGCAAGGATGTGGAATTCCCTTCCACAGGCGGTGGTCTCAGCGGGGAGCATTGATAGCTTCAAGAAACTATTAGATAATCACCTGAATGACCGCAATATACAGGGATATGTAATGTAATACTGACACATAATCACACACATAGGTTGGACTTGATGGACTTGTGTCTTTTTTCAACCTCACCTACTATGTAACTATGTAACTAATACCCTAGAAAAGCAATTAAGGGTATGGTGGGATGTGGCCACATTAGAAACTTACATCACAGCCAAATTGACCCCCAGAAGGTTAAGATGGGAGGTGCACCCCAATGATAATATTAATGATGGTGATCTGATGGCTGAATGGTTTTCCATCTTTAATAAGTGTGAAGGAGAGCTGCTTCGAAATATTGTAAAACGGAGGCAATTCAAATTAAGGATGATAGAGACTAACATCACGGAAATTAAAAGTTTACTAGTACCATTTGCCAATCAGAGGGACTATAAAGATAAGGAAAGGGAGCTACAAGACTATATTAAGAAATATGATGGCGAAATCCAGGCAAAGAAACAGAAAAAATTCAAGAGGGATGTTCTTGACTATAAAAACAACAGAGTCTATAAGTGGCAATCCACTATAGGTGATCCTAACAATGATATGGAGGATAACTTAATGGATGAAGATTTGGAGGAACCCATTGAAGATGGACTACTGGGTCCAAGGGAAAATATCCCGACATTGGGAACGCCAACATACCCCATTATGAGCAACAGAGGGAGACTTAGAACACCAAACCGGTATGATGACACACCTAGGTATAGGAGAGTCAGCTATAGGGAGCCCTCAGATCAGAGAACACCTAGAAACAGAAGTTATAATGTCTCCACTTATAACAGATATTCCCCCCTCAGAAACGCCTATCAAGTCCATCCTCCATATAGAAGAGAAGCTGAGGAACAGAGGGATTTTCCCAGGGAAGGATATCGGGACAGACCCTCAGGGAGGTGGAAGGCCCGTGTACCCTACAGGACTCCAGGATGGAGAGCTCAACGTGGCAATGGAGGAGGACCTCCGAGAGGAGGACAAAGAAGACAGGGAAATCCCTTTCCCATGGAGAGGCGGGAAGGAGGGGGGAGATCACATCCCAACAATGGATGGGAAAATGCTCAAGAGAGAAACAGGGACCTAACATCAAGCCATTCGGAAAGAAGAGACAGACAAGAGGAAGAAGAGGAGGGAGGAAGAAAAAGAAGGAGAGTATACTAGGAAAAGGGATTTTTAATCTCAGCAACTCTACTTTTTCTGATGAAGAACTTAAAGTATTGGACCTGGGACTCAAGTTTGCTCCCGAAAAAATGTTAGACAAATTTGAAGCTTACATTGACCTCCAGAAGTTCATGAGAAAATTGAATCTTAAAAAATATTTCGCCTTGAACCAAGATACAAGAACTCGGGACATCCCCGAATACATACAAACCGACCTTAAAAACAACTCCATCTATAACCCGAAGACTCCAGGGAGTCAGTGTATGAATGTTTTCAAAAAAATGGTTGAAGAAGACCTCAGAAACCTGAAGAAGAAAGACAGAAAAGGGAAACATGTATGGGATGCCATCAAGAAATTGGGGGAACGGCATGAAGTAGTTATAAGGCCAGCAGATAAGGGGGGAGGACTGGTCATCCTGGATAAAAAAGAATACCAGGAGGAAATGGAAAACCTTATTAGGGTGGAGGATACCTACAAGAAACTTAAGAGTAATTCCAAAAAGAGGTATCAGAAGAAATTAAAGACCTACATTGAAAAAGGGAAGAAAATGGGGATACTAAACCCTAAAGAAGCTGAATATCTGTTCTTAAAATCCACCAAAACTCCTGTCATGTACTACACACCAAAAATTCATAAAAGATTACATAAACCACCAGGGAGGCCCATAATCAGTGGGATTAACTCCATATTTTCAAGACTAGGGGAATATCTAGACAAGTATCTGAAGCCGTTAGTACAGCAAGGCAAATCATATCTACGGGATAGCCAACAGCTTATCCAGGAACTCCAAGAAATTAAAGAAGGCAGTAATTGGATCCTGGCAACCATAGATGTCAACTCCTTGTACACCAGTATTGTACAAAAAGATGGTTTGGCCGGAGTGGAAAAGGCGCTGCATGAAAATACAGGAATGAAGCAACAGCAGATTAATTACATACTGGAAGGCCTAAAACTGGCCATGGAATGCAATTATTTCTGGTATAACAGAAATTATTATGTACAAACCAAGAGTGTAGCTATGGGGGCTCGATATGCCCCCAGTGTAGCGAATCTTTTCCTAAATATGTGGGCGGAAGAATACATCTATGGAAGAAAAATCCCTCAGATCAAGATGTACAGGCGCTATATTGATGATCTGATCATCCTATGGGATGGAACACCAAACGCCTTTGAAAACTTCCTTGAACAACTTGGTGATAATAAATATGGAATCACGTTCACAGGAAAATGGAATCCCCAGAAGATAGATTACCTAGACCTGGAAATATTTAAATCAGGAACATCCCTTTGTACTCGTACCTTCTTTAAGGACACAGATCGTAATGGGTATATACCCACTTCCAGCTGTCACCATCCAAGTTGGAAGGGAAATATCCCTAAGGGCCAATTAATGCGCCTTCCCAGGAATTGTGACCTTACTGCAGATTTTGATGAACAAGCGGATATGCTAATTCAAATGTTCCAAGAGAAGGGATATGCAAAAGAGACCCTGGTAAATCTGAAGAAGGAGATAATGAAGGTGGACAGAAAGACCTTACTGAATAACATGAAGAAGAAAAAGAACAAACAAGAAGAAATCCTGTTCATTACAGGATATAATAACCAATACAAGGAGGTCGAACGGATTATTAATAAATACTGGCCAATCCTACAAGAAGATAGGGTATTATCAAAAATCCTTCCCAGAAGACCTAAATTTGTGTATAGAAGAGCACCTTGCTTGCGGAACTACCTAGTACACAATGCTATAGACCCCCCGAAACAAGTAAAAATTAGTACGAATCTGAAGGGGTTCTATAAATGTCGTAGATGCTTGGGATGTAGGACTACTAAGCCGCAATCTAGAAAGAAGGAAACATTTAAATCCACAGTTGATCATAAGGAATATAAAATAAAAAAACGAATTACTTGTCAGACTACGCATGTAACGTACATTTTGGAATGCCCATGCCATCTTCAGTACGTGGGTAGAACCACCCGGCCTCTAGCAGTTAGAATAAGGGAACACATTAATAACATAAAGAAAGGGTTCCCCAAACACTATCTATATAGACACTTTGATGAGGTACATCAGAGAAACCCTACAGGTCTTGTGTTCTATGGTATAGACCATATTGAAGACCATTGGAGAGGGAATAATAAACTTATTCTCATCTCTCGTAATGAAACTGAGTGGATCTACCGACTACAATCTTTGGCCCCCAAGGGGTTAAATTTAGATATAGATCTAAACTGCTTTATCGCCAACCCTTAGCTATATAGCGTATTATACACTGACATGGCACTTAGATGATTGACTGTGGGGGCATTATGGGAACTGGAATGCAGGCCTTTTGTCCATTTGTGTACCCCTTATCATTTTGAATAATGGCCCCCCACCATTTATTATTTTATTTATTTATTTTTTTTACTTTCTGAGGCATGACATGTCTAGTTGGGTCTAATCTATTTATTTATTTTTTATATTTATATATATATATATATATATAATATATATATATATATATATATATATATATATATATGTTATTTTGGCTAATAGGCCCCTCAAAGTGGGATATTGGGGAGATCCCCCAGATGAGATGGAAAATTAGGGGGGTTTGTATGATCTGAACATGATGCCCTTACCTGTTTTTTATTTAAAAAATTTTTTTTTATAAAATTGCTGAATGCCCATTTTGGGTAGGGCAAAATGTATATCTAGCTGGAATCATTTATCTTCTATTTTGGGATATGTAAGCTTGGTGATATTGATCCCCTAACCCAATATTTGCAGGTCTGTTTTGGCTAAGGAACCTGGACCCCGGAAGGGTGAGGGGTATGGCTTATACAGGGACCATAATTAAGCATACATCTTAGCTTTAAATCGGGATCTGTGTATATATTTATGAGGGTCACTTGTAATATCCTATATTGTCAATAGGGGTCATAATTTACAAACCCCAGTGCTTTAACCTTGCGGATATTGGTGGGAGAAATGGTATCACCCAAGGATTAATGTAGAATGGTTTATATTGAGTTATATGTATAATAAAGTACTGATGCCCGTAGTTATAGGTTTATGTAAATGCTCAAGTCTGTCGGAATGGTGGCAAGCGGGGATAATAATACTTAATTATCGAGGCAATATACTTGAAACATCCCCGGCATTTGGTTTGGCCCATTATAGGCCGTTTGGGTAATACACACTATGGGACCCCGCCCAAGGGAGGAGAAATGCCCGCTTGCCTTCAAATAGTTTGCCATTAGGGACGTAAGCTACGCCTTTGAGAACGTCAATGACGAAATGCGTAAGGCGGAGCTACGGACCTACGTCATACGCGGAAGTCGGAGAGAGCGTGGAGTGCAGCTGAGGCGCACGCCGCTCAGCTGTTTGGCGTATATCCACGAGCTCCTCTCCGGGCTTGATCTCCCCTACGCAGTGTGATATTTTCACTCCTTCGGGAGTGTTAATTGGTTTTTAACTTTTATATTTATTTTTATAATACTGGTCATTGGACCTAATAATATTTTAAATAAATACAATACGTTATCACACGATGGGAGCCCTGTTTTCTTTTATATGAGGATAAAGCCTAAACCTGAAGGACAGTTACACCTGGAGTGGAAGCCCCCTAAGGATAACCCCACTGGACAACTACATCGGATTCCAAGAAAGTATCGAGGATACCAGATGCTTTTTACCCCTGCAGGGGTGCAGGGAGCGGGTGAGTGGGGACCCTTGAGGGGGAGCACCTAAGTCACTGGATTTCAACTGTCATCACCACAGTCACTTCACGCAGGAATTTTTTGAATGAAATATCTTCAAGATAGAACTTTCATAATATTGATTATTATCCACAATTTTTTATATATTACAACTGTGTTACAACTGGCATATTTTTGAAACAACGGATCACTTTATATACACATTTTTTTATTTATATATATATATATTGGTTGGTCACGGTAATTGTGCACAATGGATATTTAGTGGCAATATGTAACCAGTGGATGGCACTGGATGTGGACGGATAAAAGACTCTATATTAGCCACTGTAGGAAGTATAAGAACGAAATTGTAAAATAAGGTTAATCCTTTATAGAATAGGAGAGAGTTGTGTGCAGTCAGATTTATTTATTATTTACAATTAATGGTACTGATGATATTTTCTGTCACATTTGTATATACATATACACTTTGGTGGTAAACTGGTTTTCTTGTTACGGGATAATTATCCCATTGGGCATATATACACTTTATTACACGGGTTTGCCCAAGCACACTTATTCACTACTAGGAGAGCACATAATTAATTTTGAGCTATATAGCTAATACATAACAGATACGTACCCATATAGGTAGCGCCACTTGCCCCTACCCACACATATCTTCACTTTCTATCTCATCCCTGCGGGGGTGAGCAAGGGGAGGCTGCAAGCCTTGGTCTGTGAGCGCGGAAATCTTAATCCTTTTTAAAATTCCATATAGGTATGTGACTCCTTGCACCCCCCAACACCACCGCGATCGGAATAGATCACTCATCAGGTCCAGGCCAAAGATTTATGGCCTGGACCCGCTGATCATTTCGTACCAATGGACAAACTTCCTATGCCTGTGTAATGTAAACACAGGCACAGGAAGTGATGCAATCTCCCCTCCTGGAGCCCTTTTGGTTAAAGCGTGCAGGAGAGAACCATCTACCGTGAGTACACCAAACACTACACTAACACCAGTACACGTAGGCACATATTTTCACCCCCTAATCACCCCTCCAGTTAACCCTTTCACTCCCTGTCAGTGTCACCAAGTGCAGTGTTCATTATTTTTACCAATCACTGTATTGGTGTCACTTTTAACGCTAAACAGCGTTAAGGCAGTTAGTGGTAGGCCCAGATAGGTTTAGGATACCTCCCATATATCCCCTAATAAAAGCTTAATCCCTTGATCACCCCCCAGTTAACTCTTTCACTCCCCTTCAGTGTCATGAGTACAGATTTTTTTTTCTTTGATCACTGTATTAGTGTCATGGGTGACGCTAGTTAGCTAGTTAGTGTTAGTTAGTGTCAGTTAGATGTTAGCATCAGTTAGATGTTAGCGTCAGTTAGCGACAGTCCCAGACAGCGTCAGATTTGATCCCTTTAATTGCCAGTAGCACTAACACACACGCGCACACCATACACCTCCATTACTAGAATAGTGTCTGAACGGATCAATATCTTTGATCTGATCAGATCTTTACTAGCGTCCCCAACAGTATAGGGTTCCCAAAAATGCAGCATTAGCAGGATCAGCCCAGACACCTGCCAGCACCTGCGTTTAGTCCCTCTGCCCAGCTCAGCCCACCCTAGTGCAGTATCAGACGATCACTGTCACTTTCTAAAACACATCACACAAAACCACAGTGTTTGGCAAAGTCAGGCCTGATCCCTGCTAGCGCTAGCAGTTAATTTTTTTTGTATCGGTTCAAACAGTCCTCTGACAACCAGGTGCTTTTTTACCTGTGAGTCACACTGGTTACCTATAAATTTATTGGTTAAAATGTCAAACCAAAGGTACACTAGTGAAGAGGCCTACAGGATGCTGAGCATGACAGATGAGAGTGGGGAGTCCTCACGGTCAGACTCAGTATTTGAACCTGGAGAGAGCGGCACCCTGACAGATAGCTCTGAAGACGGAGTAGTGGTCACTGCTAAGGTCAGGCGTACCCGACCCCGTTCTTTTGTTGCTGAGGTGCAATAACCGCATGATACTCGTATGCAGCAGAGTGTCAGTACTAGTGCCGCTCAACCTTCCCGTGAACTGGCAAGCACCAGCGGCCTAGTATACCCTGGTCATAGACAAACCAGCACTGCAGTATCACTTAGTGACGTGGCGAGTCCCATAAGTGCAGTTTAAGTTGGTGCGGCAGCTAGCACAAGTAGTGCCCCGCAGCTACCAAGAGTTCGAACACAGGTCCGTAGAGCCCATAGTGCCCTTCCTGATGTGTGTGCAAATCCTAATTGGCAGCCGTTAACTGGCCAACCCGGAATTCAGGTGGGAACAGATTTAACACCCCTTGAATTTTTTGAGCTGTTTTTCACAGAAGATCTGTACGGATCTATTGTGGACCAAAGCAATTTATACGCTGGTCAATTTATCGCCCAAAACCCAAATTCACTCCTTGTCAGACAATTCGGCTGGAAACCTATAACGGTTCCTAAATTTAGGACCTTTCTGGGCCTATCCCTCAACATGGGCATTACTAAAAAGAGTGAGTTGCGGTCATATTGGTCCACTGACCCAATTCACCATATGCCCGTGTTCTCTGCTGCCATGGCCAGGGCTAGATGATACGAGCAGATATTGTGGTTCATGCATTCCAATGACAATGAATTCTGTCGTCCTCGGGGTGACCCTGAACATAATCGGCTCCATAGAATTCGGCCCCTTGTATACCACTTCAATGAAAAATTTGCAGCCTTTTTATTCCCGATCAAGATGTCTGCATTGATGAGTCCCTGGTTAAATTTTCTGGCTGTCTTGTTTTCAAACAGTATCTCCCCAGCAAGCCTGCCAGATATGGGGTTAAGATGTATAAGCTCTGTGACAGGGCCACAGGCTATACATGGAGTTTTCTGGTTTATGAGGGAAAAGATAGCAATATTGGAGCCCCCAAACTGCCCAGACTACATAGCGAGCAGCGGAAAGATTGTTTGGGACTTGGTGTCACCCTTATCTAGAAAGGGGCACCATTTATACGTGGACAATTTTTATTCAAGCGTGCCACTTTTTAGACACCTCTATCAATCAGGAATTGGCACATGTGGCACTGTGCGATCTAACCGCCAGGGCTTCCCCCAATGGCTTGTAAATGCCCAACTTAGTCAGGGGGGAGAGAGCCTGCTTGAGTTCCAATGAATTACTTGCAGTGAGATGGAAGGGCAAACGGAACATTTTTGTTCTGTCTTTCATTCACCCAGATACGGCAGTCCATATTACTATGGGGACTTGTGTTGTTGAGGAGCCCCTCCGTGTCTATGACTACAACTGTAAAATGGGAGGGGTGGACTTCAACGACCAGATGATGGGGATTGCCCTTAAGGCCAGACGCTGGTATAAAAAGTATCTGTATACTTATTCCAATTGGCTCTGTTCAACGCTTATGTGCTATACAATTTGTCTGGACAAACTGGATCCTTCCTAAAATTCCAGGAAGAGGTCATCGCAGCCCTCCTGTATCCAGGTGCCGTGGCCCAAATTCACAACCCATATGCAGTGAGGCGGCTGCATGAGAGGCATTTTTGGGATGTCTTTCCTGGTACCCCTACCCAACAAGCACCCCAAAAAAGATGCTGTGTCTGTAGCAAGTGAGGATACAGGCATGACACACTTTATTTTTGTCCCTGCTGTCCTGGCGAACCTGGTCTCTGCATCGGGGACTGTTTCCGTCACTACCACACACTAGTGGAGTATTAGAATACTGTACAGCACGGCACAGTCTTAGGGCACACTTTCACACAGGGTCTTGAAAGACTTTAGATGGCCATTGCATTTTGAGAGATCCTAAGCTGGAACGTTCAAAGTTATAATAAAAGTGTAAAAAAATTTTTTTAAAAATAAAAATAATTATATATACGTTCAGAGAATATGAATGATAACACAAAAACATTTTTTTCACTCACGGTTAGTGTTTGGCTGAAGCCATTTATTATCAATCAACTGTGTTCACTCATTTTAAATCATAATGGCAACAGAAACTACCCAAATGACCCTGATCAAAAGTTTACATACCTTGGTGATTTTGGCCTGATAACATGCACACAAGTTGACACAAAGAGGTTTGAATGGCTATTAAAAGGTAACCATCCTCACCTGTGATCTGTTTGCTTGTAATTAGGGTGTGTGTATAAAAGGTCAATGTGTTTCTGGACTCCTGACAGACCCTTGCATCTTTCATCCAGTGCTGCACTGACATTTCTGGATTCTGAGTCATGAAAAAGAAGCAAAAGAATTATCAAAGGATCTGCAGAAAAAGGTAGTTGAACTGTATAAAACAGGAAAGGGATACAAAAAGATATCCAAGGAATTGAGAATGGCAATCAGCAGTGTTCAAACTCTAATAAAGAAGTGAAAAACAAGGGGTTCTGTTGAAATCAAACCATGGTCAGGTAGACCAACTAAAGTTTTCAGCTACAACTGCCAGGAAAATTGTTCAGGATGCAAAGAAAAACCCACAAATAACTTCAGGTGAAATACAGGACTCTCTGAAAACATGTGGTGTGGCTGTTTCAAGATGCACAATAAGGAGGCATTTGAAGAAAGATGGGCTGCATGGTGGAGTCACCAGAAGAAAGCCATTACTATGTCACAAAGTATCCTGCTTACAATACGCCAAACAGCTGAGAGACAAGCCTCAAACCTTCTGGCACAAAGCCATTTGGAGTGATGAGACCAAAATTAAACTTTTTGGTCACAACCATAGACGCTTCATTTGGAGAGGAGTCAACAAGGCCTATGATGAAAGGTACGCCATTCCTACTGTGAAACACGAAGGTGGATCGCTGATGTTTTGGGGATGTGTGAGCTACAAAGGCACAGGAAATTTGGTCAAAATTTATGGCAAGATGAATGCAGTATGTTATCAAAAAATACTGCAGGAACATTTGCATTTATCAGCCAGAAAGCTGGGCATGGGACGTACTTGAACATTCCAACATGACAATGATCCAAAACACAAGGCCAAGTCTACCTGTCATTGACTACAGCAGAATAAAGTGAAGGTTCTGGAGTGGCCCTCTCAGTCTCCTGACCTCAATATCATTGAGCCACTCTAGGGAGATCTCAAATGCAAGACAGCCCAAGAATTTACAGGAACTGGAGGCTTTTTGCCAAGAGGAATGGGCAGCTTTACCATCTGAGAAGATAAAGAGCATCATCTACAAATACCACAAAAGACTTCAAGCTGTCATTGATGTTAAAGAGGGCAATACACCATATTAAGAACTGGGGTATGTAAACTTTTGAACAGGGTCATTTGGCTAGTTTATGTTGTGATTATGATTTTAAAATAGTAAACCCAGTCGACTGATAATAAATGGCTTCAGCCAAACACTAACCATGAGTGAAAGGAAAGTTTTTGTGTTATCATTCATATTCGCTGAAAAATGGCCAAGAAATTATAAATTCTGCCAGGGTATGTAAACTTCTATATATATATATATATATATATATATATATATATATATATATATATATAAAATTAAAAAAAGCCAAAAATAGCTGTTATATTGTACTTACTGTTTTACTGTATTTTACGCTATACTGTAATGTTTTATTGTTACTGTGTTTTATCTTGTTTGCTTTGCAGGTATGTCATTCTACTGTTTTACTGTACTGTTACTGTGATTTATGCTATAATGTAATTTTTTATTTTTACTGTGTTTCATTGTGTTTGCTTTGCAGGTATGTCTTACTGTTTTACTGTACTGTTAAGCCCCATACACACGATAGGACTTTGTACAAACTTTCCCTTGGATTTTTGTACAAAGGGCGTTGCCCAAAAGTTTGTCTTGCATACAGACGACAGTACTTTTCCAGCCAACTTTTACGATATCACGTGGTTTTTCAGCTCTTTACCACTGCCCTTTGGTCAACTTCTGTATTGTTGTCTGATATTGTGTGAATCTCGCCACTTTTATTGGTGAGATTGACACATTGCGAGCTGGGTTCACACTGGTGCGGGGATCCTAGTTGGATCCCCGCCAATGCCAGGCACTGTTTGGTATGAATCCTGAGGGGGAACGCCGAACCAAATTTTAAATAAAAAAACGGCATGGGTACCTTAGGTCTGGTATGGATATTAAAGGGAACCCCCTACCCCGAAAAAACCGGTGTGGGGGTCCCCCCCAAACCCATACCAGACCCTTATCTGAGCACGCAGCCCGGCCGGTCTGGAAAGGGAGTGGGGACGAGCGAGCGCCCCCCCTCCTGAGCAGTACCAGGCCGCATGCCCTCAACATGGGGGGGTGGGTGCTTGTCCCCATGTTGATGAGGGCAAGGGCCTCTTCCCGACAACCCCGGCCGTTGGTTGTCGGAGTCTGCGGGCGAGGGGCTTATCGGAATCCGGGAGCCCCCTTTAATAAGGGGGCCCCCAGATCCTGGCCCCCCACCCTATGTGAATGAGTATGGGGTACAGCGTACCCCTACCCATTCACCTAGGGAAAAAAGTGTCAATAAATAACACACTACACAGGTTTTAAAATTAATTAGGCAGCTCCGGGGTCTTCTTCCGACTTCGGGGGTCTCTCTGGCGTCTTCTCCCTCTCTCCGGTGTCGTCTCCGCGCTCTCTGGTTCTTCTCCAGTGCCTTCTTCCTTCTGCTGGGCTCCTCCGCTATCTTCTGCTTTTTTGCTGCTCTTTTGCCAGCGGAGGAGCCCGGACATCTGGATCGTCTTCTTCCCTCTTCTCTTCCAGAGATGTTGACACGACGCTATCTCCGGCTGTAATGCAGTCTGTGCGTTCTGCTATGACTTATATAGGTGGTGACCCCGCCCCCTATGACATCACAGTCCGGGGGGCATGCTGGGACTGTGAGGTCATAAGGGGGCGTGGTCATAGGATGACATGACCACCCCCCTTATTAGATCAGTCCCAGCATGCCCCGGGACTCTGACCTCATGGGGGGGGGTCACCGCCTATATAAGTCCATCGCGGAGCGCACAGAGACCATTCCAGCTGGAGTGAGCATCGTGTCAACATCGGAAGAAGAGAAGAGGGAAGAAGATGATCCAGAGGTCCGGGCCACCGCTAGCAAAAGAGCGGGAGAAGATAGTGGTGGAGCCGGCAGAAGATCCGGACACCGGGAGAAGATGCCGGAGAGACCCCCGGAGTCGGAAGAAGACCCCCGAAGTCGGAAGAAGACCCCGGAGATGCCTAATAAATACATTTTAAAACCTGTGTAGTGTGTTTTATTTATTGACACTTTTTTCCCTAGGTGAATGGGTAGGGGTATGCTGTACCTCATACTCATTCACATAGGGTGGGGAGTCGATATCTGGGGGCGGATTCCGATAAGCCCCTCGCCCGCAGACCCCAACAACCAACGGCCAGGGTTGTCGGGAAGAGACCCTTGTCCTCACCAACATGGGGACAAGGTGCTTTGGGGTGGGGGGCCGCAGGGCGCCCCACTCCCCCAAAGCAACCACCCCCCCATGTTGAGGGCATGCGGCCTGGTACGGCTCAGGAGGGGGGGCGTTCATTCGTCCCCACCCCCTTTCCTGACCGGCCGGACTGCGTGCTTGGATAAGGGTCTGGTATGGATTGGGGGGGCCTTGTACGCCGTTTTTTCAGCGTAGGGGGTTCCCCTTAAAATCCATACCAGACCAAATGGCCTGGTATTCCCCCAGAGGGGAATTCGCTCTCGCGCTCGCCGCAGTAGGAAAATGTGTTTTTCCTATTGCAGCCAGCGCGAGATGTACAGTACCCTGTCGCCGAGAACCAGCGCGATCGGATCGCGCTGGAAACATTCTCGCGGCTGCGTACTGTAGTTTGTACAAAAGTCTGATGCTTTTGTGTACACACGATCGGACTTTGCTCTATCGGACTTTTGTTGCGGGAAAGTTTGTTCGTTCACACAGCCGACAAAAGTCCGATGGAAACAGAAAAAGTTTGTCCGATGGAGCGTACACACGGTCGGATGTTGCTCCAAAACAGCTCATTTGCATGTTTGTTCTCAAAAAGTCCGATCTTGTGTACGGCCCTTTACTGTGATTTATTGTTAACCTTTTTTTGGGGTTTTTTTTGGCACAGATTGCAATACAAAAAAAGTTGTTTTATTGAGTTAATGTTTTATTAATACTGTGTTTTTGTTACCATTGTTTGCTTTGCAGGTAGGCCATTCAGCTGCAGCACTGATTTATTTATTTTGACAGCAACAGGGTTTGCTCTCACGATACGTAAATCTGTGACAGTGCTGTAGGAGATGGCTTCATCATCACAGTTAAAAAAAAAAGCATATATACCGAAGCATGGGGGCAGGGGTGGATCGCCCCTAAGCTTCGGCATATATTTTTATTTACTTTTCTTGGCAGAGATTTCTTCATCCACATCGATCAATGTGAATGGAGGAATCTGTTAGTTTTTTTTTTTTTTTACTCAGCCCATGGGCTGAATGAAAAAAAAGAATGGTGCATGTATGCCCATCATTAGAAGTGAGTGGATGTAGGGCGGTATTCTAATGGTAGGCATACCACCGATCAATCAATGTGAATGGAGAAATTTGTTAGGTTCTCTTTTTTCATTTAACCTACCAGCTGCATGAAAAAAAAAGAACTTTACAATATATGCCCAACAAGGACCAGTGACGTACTGGTATGTTGCTGGGTTTGAGTGGTTATACTAGAATGATGCCTGCAGGTTTAGGTATCATCTTGGTATAATTTTTTTCAGACGGTGGTTGGCCTTCATGTAAGAGCAATCCTAGTGGCTAATTAGCCACTAGATTGCTTTTACAGGCAGCGGGAGGGAACATCGCCCACCCCCCCACCCCCCCGCCGTCTTCCATGTTTTTCTTGGGCTCTCCTGTCCCACCGGGAAACCAAAGAATGCAGCCGGTGGTTCTGCCAGCTGACCATAGAGCTAATCGGAGACCAGAACAGTCCAATCATCTCTATGGCCTAAGAAACCAGAAGCTTCGAGCATTTCATGACTTCAGTTTTGCCTGATATTAACAGCACCACTGGGAAATTGGGAAAGCATCTTACCACACTAATCTTGGTGTGGTCAGATGCTTCAAGGGCAGAGGAGAGATCTAGAGTCTAATAGACCCCACATTTTTCAAAAAAGAGTACCTGTCACTACCTGTTGCTATCATAGGGAATATTTACATTCCCTGAGAACAATAAAAATGATTAAAATAAAAAAAATTGAATGAAAGTGACAGTGTAAAAATAAAATAAAAAGCTAAATAAATAATAATAAAAAAAGAAGTTAAAGCACCCCTGTCCCCCCGTGCTCATGCGCAAAGGCGAACACAAGCATCGGTCTTGTGTCATATGCAATTGCACCATGCATGTGAGGTATCACCACGAATCCAGATCAAGGACAGTAATTCTAGCAGTAGACCTCCTCTGTAAATCTAAAGTGGTAACCTGTAAAGGCTTTTAAAAATGTATGTAGTTTGTCACCGCTGCACAGTTGTGCGTAATTTTAAAGCATGTTGTGTTTGGTATCTATGTATGAGATCATCTTTTATATTTTAACAAACATTTGGGCAATATAGTGTGCTTTTGTGCATTACAATTCTAAAAAGTGTTTTTTTTCCCCAAAAAATTGCGTTTGAAAAATCACTGTGCAAATACTGTGTGGAAAAAAAAACTGCAACACCCACCATTTTAATCTGTAGGGCCTCTGCTTTAAAAATATATATAATATTTGGGTGTTTTTCAAAGTAATTGTCTAGCAAAATAAAAAAAACAATTTTCATGTAAACAAAAAGTGTCAGAAAGGGCTTTGTCTTCAAGTGGTTAGAGTGAGTGATGTGTGGCATAAGCTTCTAATGTTGGGAATAAAATGCCAGGACAGTTCAAAAACACCCCAAATTTCCAAACTTTTTTGGAAAGTAGACACCCCAAGCTATTTGCTGATAGGCATGTTGAGTCCATGGAATATTTTATATTTTGCCACAAGTTTCAAGAAATTGTTTTTTTTTTTGTTACACGAAGTTGCCACTAAATGGTATATTGCTCACACATGGCATGGGTATATGTGGAATTACACCCCAAAATACATTCTGCGGCTTTTCCTGAGTATGGGGATACCACATGTGTGAGACTTTTTGGCAGTTTAGCCGCGTACAGGACCCCGAAAACCAATCATCACCTTCAGGCTTTCTAAGGGCATAAATTGTTGATTTCACTCCTCACTACCTATCACAGTTTCGGAGGCCATGAAATGCCAAGATAGCACAACCCCCCCCCCCCCCAAATGACCCCTTTTCAGAAAATAGACACCCTAGAGTATTTGCTAAGACACATAGTGGGTATTTTGCAGCTCTTATTTGTTTTGGAAAATGAAGAAAGAAAGGGAAATTTTTTTTTTTTCAATTTTCAAAACTTTGTGACAAAAAGCGAGATCTGCAAAATACTCACCATGCCTCTCAGCAAATAGCTTGGGGTGTCTACTTTCCAAAAAGGGGTTATTTGGGGAGGGGTTTGTGCTATCTTGACATTTCAGGGCCTTACTTTGTGTAAAAAAAGTTGTCACTTAATTCTCCCAAAACTTGTGGCAAAACATAAAATATTCCATGGACTCAACATGCCTCTCAGCAAATGGCTTGGGGTGTCTACTTTCCAAAATGGGGTCATTTAAGGGAGGTTTGGTGCTATCTTGACATTTCAGGGCCTTCAAAACTGTGATAGGTAGTGAGGAGTGAAATCAACAATTTACGCCCTTAGAAAGCATGAAGGCGGTGATTGGTTTTCAGGGTCCTTTACGCGGCTAGGCTCCCAAAAAGTCCCACACATGTGGTATCCCCGTACTCAGGAGTAGCAGCAGAATGTATTTCGGGGTTTTATTCCACATATGCCCATGGCATGTTTGAGCAATATATCATTTAGTGACAACTTTGTGTAAAAAAAAAAATAAAAAATAAAATTGTAATTTTCCTGAAACTTGTGGCAAAATATAAAATATTCCATGGACTCAACATGCCTCTCAGCAAATAGCTTGCTGAGTGTCTACTTTCCAAAATGGGGTCATTTGGGGTGGATTTGTGCTATCTTGGCATTTCATGGCCTCCGACACTGTAATAAGTAATAAGGAGTGAAATCAACAACTTACGCCCTTACAAAGCCTGCAGGCAGTGATTGGTTTTCGTGGTCCTGTACGCGGCTAGGCTCCCAGAAAGTCTCACACATGAGGTATCCTTGTACTCAGGAGAAGCAGCAGAATGTATTTTGGGGGGTAATTCCACATATACTCATGGCATGTGTGAGCAATATATCATTTCAGTGACAACTTAGTGTAAACTTTTTTTTTTGTCATTTTCAATTACTTGTGACAAAAACATAAAATATTCAATGGGCTCAACATGCCTCTCAGCAAATTCCTTGGTGTGTCTACTTTCCAAAAACAGGTAATTCGGGGGGGGTTGTACTGCCCTGCTATTTTAGCAACTCAAGAAATTAGATGGGCAGTCGTAAACTAAAAGCTATGTAAATTTCAGTAAATGTACCATAGTTTGTAGATGCTATAATATTTGCGAAAACCAATAAATATATGCTTATTGAAAAAAAATTTTTACCCAAGACATGTGGCTGAATGCATTTTGGCCTAAATGTATGACTAAAATTGAGTTGATTTTTTTTATAACAAAAAGTATAAAATATTTTTTTTTTCAAAATGTTCGGTCTTTTTTCATTGTATATGGCAAAAAACTTTTTTCCAGAAGTGATCAAATACCACCAAAAGAAAGCTCTATTTGTGGGGAAAAAGGACACAAATTTTGTTTGTGTACAGCATTGCATGGCTGCGCAATTACCAGTTAAAGCAGCGCAGTGCCAAATTGTAAAAAGTCATTAAGGGGGTAAAACCTTCCTGGGCTGAAGTGGTTAATGGATAGCTATAGTTTTGTACAACCATTCTGTTCATGCTCCTGCCAAATCCATGCTCTACGGCCACTGAGATAGCCACACAATCACTACTGCAAACTCCCTGGCCATTTCCTTACTTGGCTTTCCTTACATGCACCGAAAATCCCAATGTCTCCTAAGGACAGACCATATATTTCTGGGACTGGCCAGGACATTTGCAGTAATTGACCTCACAGCATGGATCTGAAAGCACTGAAAGGTAAGTATAAGACTTTGGGGGATTTTGAGGGGGAAGTACAGCTTAAAGGGGAATTCCAAAAAATAGTCATCTTTTAAGATTTTTTTTCAACAAGGTTATGTAGACTTATGTTATATATGTAGATTGATAATAATGGGGTTGCTTGTTTGCTAACCAAATTCCTTTGCTCACTTAATAGCATTTAACCCTAACCCTTTTGTAAGGCTATGCACAAAACATAATTTTCATATGCAAAAATCAGAAGTGTAAGTGGGGCATTTAGAAAGCCATGGCATTGCCATACTGCCGCCATATCCCTGCATAAACAATTTAAAATACACACAAGTAGTTCCTCACTTACAGATCTATTTATGAAAAAACTATTTTTCGAATGTCTCAACCCTCGCACAAGTGTAACAAATAATTCCCGTAATCTTTGTAATACGTGTGTAATAGTTTCTTTGTTGCCTTCCACCAGGCAAATGTACCAACCCCTAACATTCGATCCAAAGAGAAAAATAGATTAGGAACATTTGACCATGAGAGTTAATAGGCTAAGAACATTCAACCACAAAAAATATGAGGGAGACTTCTGCACAGTACAAATAGAAAAGAAAAGGACAAGGCGCTAATACAACCAAATCACTAGTAAATTACAAAATATTTTAAAATTAGGTCCATAAACATGAGCAGTATTTCCCACACCATGTGGCAAGTTCTTCTGTGGTAAGTAAACCAAAAAATACAAAATTACTGCGCTTCCCAATACCCCAAGCTGCAGTTCTAATTTGTAGGTAACAAAAAATACATAAATTAGAATAATCAACAGAACCGCGCTAACAATTAAATTTAAGATTGTGAAGAGACCACAATTTAGGAAAATTATTGAAATAACCTCACAAAGTGCAGCAAATTGAAAAAACACACAATATGTAATCCAACCCAGATAGTGATACTTGGAAACCATATGTGACTTAAAATAAAAATAAATAAATAAATAAGTGAATAATGGTGACTTAAATATAAGAAAGTCCTTAAGGTAGATAAATCCACAAATGGTGATTAAAAGGTTGATCAGCAAGCACCCAGTGAAAAAATCCACCACCTATAATGATGCACGCTTACCAGAGGTAAGCTTTAACCCAGCTTATATTAGAAATCCACTCAGCAGGGACACCACCATCAGTCTCATCACAGGGGAAGGACAACCGGAACTCTCCGTCCTGGCATCCGCTGTGTGCACTCTCACCTGTTTGTCAAAGAACATTTGACCATGAGAGTTAAAGCGGAGTTCCACACAAAAATGGAACTTCCACTTTTCGGAACCCTCCCCCCCTCCGGTGTCACATTTGGCACCTTTCAGGGGGGAGGGGGGTGCAGATACCTGTCTAAGACAGGTATTTGCACCCACTTCCGGCATAGACGCCCATGGGAGTCTATGCTTCTTCCTGTCCCTCTGCGCTGTCTCCTGGGAAACACACAGCTCCCAGGAGATAGCGGGGACCAGTTACGATGCGCAGCGCGACTCGTGCATGCGCAGTAGGGAACCGGGAAGTGAAGCCGCAATGCTTCACTTCCTGATTCCCTCACCTAGGATGGCGGCGGCAGCTGCCGAGAATCGAGGAGGTTCTCGGCGTCGCCTGCCGACATCGCTGGACCCTGGGACAGGTAAGTGGCCATGTATTAAAAGTCAGCAGCTGCAGTATTTGTAGCTGCTGGCTTTTAATATTTTTTTTTTTTAGGTTGATGTAGGTGGACCCCCGCTTTAATAATCTAAGAACTTTAAACCACAAAAAATATGAGGGAGACTTCTGCACAGTACAAATAGAAAAGAAAAGGACAAGGCGCTAATACAACCAAATCACTAGTAAATTACAAAATAATTTAAAATTAGGTCCATAAACATGAGCAGTATTTCCCACACCATGTGGCAAGTTCTTCTGTGGTAAGGTGTGGCTTCCTGAGGGCGTGATCAGCAAAACTAGTCGAGGCCCCACGGGTGTCCTCACTTCCGATCCTGTTCTGACGTTACGTCCAGCCCCATCTTCCGGTTGCAGGAACGCACGCTGATCCTCTGGTTGGAGGTATGGTGGCGCCAACACTTGCAAGGCTGTTTACATTAGTGCCAAATCTGGGCACAAATACGAGCGCAATACTTTGTTACTTTTCTATACTTCGTATAATAAAATGCTACACTATAGTACTTTTTTGGTTTGATGTGGTGGTGTTCTTGGAGTGATGATGGAAGATATAGGAGGAATTTGGAAGATCTATTAAAGAGTGTGATGATCGATCTGGATGAGATATTGCCTATCCCAAAGCGCTTGTTGACCTTTATTGATTTAGAAGTCACTGGAATGATGGTGAGTGTACACTTCTCACTGTGGTGGTGGTCTATGGTGTTGCACTAAAACTATTCATCATAACACAGAAGAACGTACTACATGATGTGGGAACTGCTGCGCATATTTATGGACTTTTATTTATTTTAATAATTTTTGTAATTTTGTGGTAATTTGGTTGTATTAGCACCTTATCCTTCTTTTTTTTCCATTTTCATAAAGGGTGATATCTTTCACTTTAAGGAAGGCAGCTTCAGAGTTTATAATCATTTTAAAAGCATAAAAATAATTGTGCCTGCGCTGAAAAATGTACTAAAATAACGTGCATATATAATAAATTAATCCACTATAAATGAGCTGTGAAATCATATATGTATACTATAAAAGTGCAAAATTAAGCCTCAAAGTGCATATAACATTGTGCAAAAATCAATATAACCCATTGAAAGTGCACCATGCATAAATAAAAACAGCAACAAGTGCACAGGTAACCTGTGTATTGCAAGTGTCCAGCTCAATCCACGGGTTAAAACCCAAAAAAATGTATGCAAACAGTGTCCATAAGAAAAAAGTTCCACTTGCAACCACTTGCAACCACTGGTCAAAAAAACAAAAGCCTACCTCAAGGACACTAAAAACACATTGCAGTTATTAAGTGAATGCAATGTAAAGGAGAATATTATCATGGCCACTGGAGATGTGGCCTCACTTTATACCAACATAGATCACGAGGGGGCCCTGAAAGCAGTGGAATGGGCTCTTTTAAAGGAGGAACCCGTCGATAGAGAATTTATTATGTTTATCCTTGAGTGTCTGGATTTTTGTTTACGGCACAATTTTTTTTGGTATGGGAACAAGTTTTATTTGCAGATAAAAGGTGTCGCCATGGGCGCCAAATTTGCCCCCAGTGTGGCGAACTTATATATGGCCAAGTGGGAAGAGGGGGGGGTTTTAAATGGAAAGTGTGATGATATTTTATTATATAGGAGATTTATTGATGATCTGTTGATTATCTGGAAAGGGAATATGGAGGGATTAAAAGACTTACTGGAGTCCATGAACCATAATGATCTCAATATTTCCCTAACCTGGGATGTTAACAGAGAAAGCATCCATTTTTTAGATCTAGAAATTTTTAATACTAATGAGGGTATCATTACTAGATCATATTTTAAAACAACAGATCGTAACTCTTATATACCCATCACCAGCTGTCATTACAAACCCTGGTTGGAGAATATACCCAGAGGCCAATATACAAGGATGAGAAGAAATTGCACGAAAATGGAGGACTATGAGCTACAATCTGACAAACTAAGCAGTATGTTTCTTGATAAAGGATATCATAAGGATTTTTTACAGAAAGAAAAATCGGAGGTTGCATGTCTCGATAGAAATAGCTTATTAAGGGACAAGATTGAAACCACGGGAAGTGCCAATAGTGATAATATCAGTATCGTTCTTGATTATTCCTTACAAAACAATGAAGTGCGAAGGATCATACGTAAATATTGGAATGTCCTGAAGCAAGACAGTCACCTCAAAAGTGTGCTCCCAGAGAAACCTAAAATTGTTTTCAAAAAAGCGCCCAGTTTAAGAGATAAACTGGTACACAATGTAGTGGAACCACCGCCCCCAAATCCTAAAATGTTCTGGGACCTTAAGGGCTTCTATGCATGTGGGAGATGCTACAGTTGTGTGAGAGTTCCGGGGAATGATAGGAGGTTAAAGGAATATATGAATCCCAGTACCCATCAGTCTTATACCATCAGGGATTTTATCTCGTGTGACACTATTGGGGTGGTATACGCTTTAAAGTGCCCATGTAATTTAATTTACGTGGGGCGCACTATTAGAGCCCTGAAAGATAGATTAGAGGAGCACGTACGAAATATCCACAAAGGGTCAGACAAACACCACTTATATATCCACTTTGAGAAAGTACATAATAAGAGCACGGTGGGGATGAAATTCTGGGGGATAGAGGCCCCTAAACGCCATTGGAGGGGGTCCAATTTTACGAGAGAAATCAGTAAACGGGAATCGTGGTGGATACACCAGTTGGGTTCTCTATCTCCTGGGGGACTCAATAGGGATTTTGATCTAGCATGTTTTCTCAGCAATTTTTAATTTTTATTTTTAATATTGAATAAAGGGATTTTTTAATATTTTACATTTTTAATATTTTTATATATTTTTATTCATTCTTACATTATTGTACCACTTAGATAGTCATATATAGTTTTGGGGGTTGAATTTATCTTCTATATTGGTTCCCATATGTTTTTCCTGCGACTGCTGGTATAGAGGTTACCTGTAAGAGTATTCTATTATGACAGTAGTTTTATTCTAATATTCCATTTTATCATTATATTTATTTTTAGCATCACATAATATAGTGTAAATTTACAGTTCTGACATAGATGGATAGTTTAGAGATGCGTATTGATTTTATTATATTTTATTATTTTATTTTAAAATAGGGCTCTGAGACCCGGATTTCTTTTTAGATATTATGGGCTTGTTTTTTTTTTTGTTTTTTTTTTTTTTATGGAGGAGTACTCACACATTTCATTAGTTATTTTAGTTTTATATAGGTCATGAGTATGATGTTTTATTATTATATTATTATTATTATTATTATTATTATTATTATTATTATTATTTTATGTTCTGTATGGCTAACTTAGATTCATATGATTATCATTGTTATCATATGAGGTGCGGTGTGGTGGCTCCTAAATGCACAGCTCTTTCCTTGTTCTCATCAATATAGTAATAGTATCATGGTTATGCACCTTTAGGGCTTATTATGCCATTTACATTTGGGTTATCTAACTAGGAGAGTAGTTTAAAGTCGTAATAATAGCGCTGTCGTTTGCCAACATAATGTACTGAGTGATCTTAGCTGTAGCCCATCACTAGAGTTGTCTGCTGTCTTAGGCAAGATGGCCGCTGACACATCTCTATTGGATGGTGGGCGATGTATAATTAGCATACACAAGCCATCTCTATTTACACCATAGACTGAGGATCACACGCAAAATGGCCGCTGACCGTCCTGAGCTATTGGTTCTATAATAAGGTTGTCGGCGGTCCTCGGCAAAATGGCCGCCGTCAGCATATATAAAACCACACTGAATGTCCGTCCAATGATATCCCCCAGAGGAAGGCACGTGATCCCTGTGCCGAATACGCGTCGGGGAGGGGTAGGACGGAGCTGTCAGCAGTGGAGGAGACATTACACACCACACCGCACGCCATCTGGATCGCAGCTTGTTTTATACGCTTGTTAAGTTTGGTGCACTGAAGCACCCACTGAATGTGAGTACCCTCCTGGAGGATTCTCTTTTGGTTTAATAAAATATCCCTGCTTTATTACACTATGGAGTTCTTACTTCTCTCCTATACATGTGGATACTGACTGCACCTGTGAGGATTGTATTCTTATTATTCCATCCTGAGGGAGCCCAGGATTGGCCCCACTGCGTGTTTGACACAGTTTAAATACTGGGTCACACGAGTAGAGGTGAGCGCAAGCACATGTGGGGTGTCACGGGAGAGCACGTATTGTTTGCTGTGATTTGAGCACCTTTTTAGAAGATCTCGGAGGAACTTTTTTCTTATGGACACTGTTTGCATACATTTTTTTGGGTTTTAACCCGTGGATTGAGCTGGACACTTGCAATACACAGGTTACCTGTGCACTTGTTGCTGTTTTTATTTATGCATGGTGCACTTTCAATGGGTTATATTGATTTTTGCACAATGTTATATGCACTTTGAGGCTTAATTTTGCACTTTTATAGTATACATATATGATTTCACAGCTCATTTATAGTGGATTAATTTATTATATATGCACGTTATTTTAGTACATTTTTCAGCGCAGGCACAATTATTTTTATGCTTTATATTACACGATATGAAACGTGGTTGAGTGTTTGCTGCTAATTAATTAATGATTGTCACCCCTTAGAGGCATTGATCCATTTGTGGCTCGCAGGAAATTCCCATTTTTTGTTTGCATCTTTTTTCATACACTTGCTAGTAGCCTATGGATCCCTTTGCCTTTTTTGAAAACAGGGAGATAGACCTGGAAGGTCTATTCTCAGTTAACAGCAATAAGGAGGATGACATAACACACCTTTTCAGGAAACTGGGGCATTGTATGGACAAAAAAAGTAACTTATGGTGGGATCGTTCCACCATGGATAAGTATCTAAAGGATGGCATGGTCCCCAGAAAATTGAGATGGGATGTTCCCATAAATGACGGGTTATTAGGCGATGGTGATATAGAGGAATGGTATTCCTTCTTTTCTAAGAAGGGAAGGGAGGTTATGGAATTTCTCCTTAAACGGAAACAACGCAAATTATCACTAATAGAGGGCCAAATCCAAGAAATTAGGGATAAATTAGTTCCTTTCATTAACACACCAGAGTATGAAAGGCTTATGGGGGACCTACACAAGAGTATGCAGAAAAAAGATCTAGAGAATAAAAATACCAAGAGAAAGAAATATCTCAGGGATTTTGAGGACTATCAAAATAAGCAGGTTTTTCGATGGCAAGCTACAATATTAGCTAATGCCAGCGCTAGCGCACAGCCGCAGGCAGCAAACAGTGGTTCGGGTGATACGAGAATATCACAACCACAAGGACAGCAACTTCATCAACAACAAAATACAAAACAACCAGGGAGAGGATTACCCGCATATCAACAAGAGGACAGGCAACCACAAACCCCTCGCCATCAACCAGTAAGGAGACCACACTATGACCAACAAGATAGAACAGGCTATGGAGGCAATTACACCCAATACCCCAACCATGGTCCACCGAGTAACCAGGGAAATTGGTGTAATGGAAGACCACCCTATCAGGGGGAAGGAAATAGAGCCCAACATAATTATTATGATAGGGGATACCAATCCTATCCCCCCCCTCAACGACGGGGTGGACAATATAATTCCTATGGCTACAATAAACAGCATGGATACCAGCAGGGTACCCCGTACAAGTCCCAAGGTAATTATGGGTATCAACAGGGAACGCCGTATAGAGGAAATTACCAACCCCGTAGGGGTCCCCCACCGAACCATCATCAACAGAATGGACACCCCTCGGAATCTTATGGGGACACACAGAGGGGAGCGGTATATTATTCACCAAAACCCCAAAGAGTGAGGTACGAAAATTCCCCGCAAGACCAATACAGAATACCAATATATAATAGTTATCAATCTTTGGAGGATAATGAAGATTTCTTCTCTGATGAGTCTTTTTTAGGGGGGACCAGGGGAGGACCCCCCCACGAGAGAAGAAAACAAGGAAGAGAGGGGGAAGAGCAGGAAGGAGAATACAGCAGAAAAAGAAGGCGAGAAGATTAGGGGATGGGATTTTCAACCTCAGTGGAGCTCCGCTTTCAAGGGAAGAACTGCTGGTACTCGATAAAGGTATTAAGTTCGCCCCCAAGAAAGGACTCAACAAGTTTGAAACCTATATTGGAATACAGAAGTTTGTCAGGAAGCTGAATATAAAAAAATATTATGCCCTTAATCCTGTTGAAAAAGTTATTGGAAACACTAGGTACACTAACTTGAGGAATAACTCGACATTTAACCCCCACATAGCCAATAACAAATATGTCGATCTATTCAAGAAATTAGTGACTACTGAATTAGAGCAATTACCAGTTAAGAAGTTTTTTGAGCATAGGGATTTCACAAAAGGCTTGAATCAACTAAACAAAAGAACAGATATAGTGGTGAGGCCAGCGGATAAAGGAGGGGGGATAGTTGTACTATCCCTGCAACAGTATAAGGCGGAAATGGAAAGGATACTGAGCGATACTGATACCTACCGACTATTAGAGAGAAATCCATCCAAATCTTTTAAAACAATATTAGAAACTATCATCCACAATGGTGAGGAAGCAGGACTCCTGAGCAAACAGGAAGCGAAATATCTTGTCCCCACGGCCAGCAAGACTCCAGTAATATACTTTTTACCGAAGATACATAAAGATAGCAAAAACCCTCCGGGAAGGCCAATAGTAAGTGGCATTGATTCTTTGACGTCCCGTTTGGGGGAATATATAGATATCCACTTGCAACCACTGGTCAAAAAAACAAAAGCCTACCTCAAGGACACTAAAAACACATTGCAGTTATTAAGTGAATGCAATGTAAAGGAGAATATTATCATGGCCACTGGAGATGTGGCCTCACTTTATACCAACATAGATCACGAGGGGGCCCTGAAAGCAGTGGAATGGGCTCTTTTAAAGGAGGAACCCGTCGATAGAGAATTTATTATGTTTATCCTTGAGTGTCTGGATTTTTGTTTACGGCACAATTTTTTTTTTGGTATGGGAACAAGTTTTATTTGCAGATAAAAGGTGTCGCCGTGGGCGCCAAATTTGCCCCCAGTGTGGCGAACTTATATATGGCCAAGTGGGAAGAGGGGGGGGTTTTAAATGGAAAGTGTGATGATATTTTATTATATAGGAGATTTATTGATGATCTGTTGATTATCTGGAAAGGGAATATGGAGGGATTAAAAGACTTACTGGAGTCCATGAACCATAATGATCTCAATATTTCCCTAACCTGGGATGTTAACAGAGAAAGCATCCATTTTTTAGATCTAGAAATTTTTAATACTAATGAGGGTATCATTACTAGATCATATTTTAAAACAACAGATCGTAACTCTTATATACCCATCACCAGCTGTCATTACAAACCCTGGTTGGAGAATATACCCAGAGGCCAATATACAAGGATGAGAAGAAATTGCACGAAAATGGAGGACTATGAGCTACAATCTGACAAACTAAGCAGTATGTTTCTTGATAAAGGATATCATAAGGATTTTTTACAGAAAGAAAAATCGGAGGTTGCATGTCTCGATAGAAATAGCTTATTAAGGGACAAGATTGAAACCACGGGAAGTGCCAATAGTGATAATATCAGTATCGTTCTTGATTATTCCTTACAAAACAATGAAGTGCGAAGGATCATACGTAAATATTGGAATGTCCTGAAGCAAGACAGTCACCTCAAAAGTGTGCTCCCAGAGAAACCTAAAATTGTTTTCAAAAAAGCGCCCAGTTTAAGAGATAAACTGGTACACAATGTAGTGGAACCACCGCCCCCAAATCCTAAAATGTTCTGGGACCTTAAGGGCTTCTATGCATGTGGGAGATGCTACAGTTGTGTGAGAGTTCCGGGGAATGATAGGAGGTTAAAGGAATATATGAATCCCAGTACCCATCAGTCTTATACCATCAGGGATTTTATCTCGTGTGACACTATTGGGGTGGTATACGCTTTAAAGTGCCCATGTAATTTAATTTACGTGGGGCGCACTATTAGAGCCCTGAAAGATAGATTAGAGGAGCACGTACGAAATATCCACAAAGGGTCAGACAAACACCACTTATATATCCACTTTGAGAAAGTACATAATAAGAGCACGGTGGGGATGAAATTCTGGGGGATAGAGGCCCCTAAACGCCATTGGAGGGGGTCCAATTTTACGAGAGAAATCAGTAAACGGGAATCGTGGTGGATACACCAGTTGGGTTCTCTATCTCCTGGGGGACTCAATAGGGATTTTGATCTAGCATGTTTTCTCAGCAATTTTTAATTTTTATTTTTAATATTGAATAAAGGGATTTTTTAATATTTTACATTTTTAATATTTTTATATATTTTTATTCATTCTTACATTATTGTACCACTTAGATAGTCATATATAGTTTTGGGGGTTGAATTTATCTTCTATATTGGTTCCCATATGTTTTTCCTGCGACTGCTGGTATAGAGGTTACCTGTAAGAGTATTCTATTATGACAGTAGTTTTATTCTAATATTCCATTTTATCATTATATTTATTTTTAGCATCACATAATATAGTGTAAATTTACAGTTCTGACATAGATGGATAGTTTAGAGATGCGTATTGATTTTATTATATTTTATTATTTTATTTTAAAATAGGGCTCTGAGACCCGGATTTCTTTTTAGATATTATGGGCTTGTTTTTTTTTTTTTTTTTTTTTTTTTTTTATGGAGGAGTACTCATACATTTCATTAGTTATTTTAGTTTTATATAGGTCATGAGTATGATGTTTTATTATTATATTATTATTATTATTATTATTATTATTATTTTATGTTCTGTATGGCTAACTTAGATTCATATGATTATCATTGTTATCATATGAGGTGCGGTGTGGTGGCTCCTAAATGCACAGCTCTTTCCTTGTTCTCATCAATATAGTAATAGTATCATGGTTATGCACCTTTAGGGCTTATTATGCCATTTACATTTGGGTTATCTAACTAGGAGAGTAGTTTAAAGTCGTAATAATAGCGCTGTCGTTTGCCAACATAATGTACTGAGTGATCTTAGCTGTAGCCCATCACTAGAGTTGTCTGCTGTCTTAGGCAAGATGGCCGCTGACACATCTCTATTGGATGGTGGGCGATGTATAATTAGCATACACAAGCCATCTCTATTTACACCATAGACTGAGGATCACACGCAAAATGGCCGCTGACCGTCCTGAGCTATTGGTTCTATAATAAGGTTGTCGGCGGTCCTCGGCAAAATGGCCGCCGTCAGCATATATAAAACCACACTGAATGTCCGTCCAATGATATCCCCCAGAGGAAGGCACGTGATCCCTGTGCCGAATACGCGTCGGGGAGGGGTAGGACGGAGCTGTCAGCAGTGGAGGAGACATTACACACCACACCGCACGCCATCTGGATCGCAGCTTGTTTTATACGCTTGTTAAGTTTGGTGCACTGAAGCACCCACTGAATGTGAGTACCCTCCTGGAGGATTCTCTTTTGGTTTAATAAAATATCCCTGCTTTATTACACTATGGAGTTCTTACTTCTCTCCTATACATGTGGATACTGACTGCACCTGTGAGGATTGTATTCTTATTATTCCATCCTGAGGGAGCCCAGGATTGGCCCCACTGCGTGTTTGACACAGTTTAAATACTGGGTCACACGAGTAGAGGTGAGCGCAAGCACATGTGGGGTGTCACGGGAGAGCACGTATTGTTTGCTGTGATTTGAGCACCTTTTTAGAAGATCTCGGAGGAACTTTTTTCTTATGGACACTGTTTGCATACATTTTTTTGGGTTTTAACCCGTGGATTGAGCTGGACACTTGCAATACACAGGTTACCTGTGCACTTGTTGCTGTTTTTATTTATGCATGGTGCACTTTCAATGGGTTATATTGATTTTTGCACAATGTTATATGCACTTTGAGGCTTAATTTTGCACTTTTATAGTATACATATATGATTTCACAGCTCATTTATAGTGGATTAATTTATTATATATGCACGTTATTTTAGTACATTTTTCAGCGCAGGCACAATTATTTTTATGCTTTATATTACACGATATGAAACGTGGTTGAGTGTTTGCTGCTAATTAATTAATGATTGTCACCCCTTAGAGGCATTGATCCATTTGTGGCTCGCAGGAAATTCCCATTTTTTGTTTGCATTTTAAAAGCAGGCACCTTTATTTATAATTATTCTGCACAGTACAGTTTATAGAGAATTTTCTGTACTTTACAGTCTATAGAGAATCTTGTGCAAACAGCTGAACAAATGTGTATTCAACTGAAAGTCCAACTGTAGAGTGAAGCAAAATTGGTATTATTACCACAGCAAAATGTGACATCTTCCTCATGTTTGTTAGGGAGCCAGCACCAGTGACTCCTCCCTGCTCGGCACATCCAGCTGTCAGCTAGGGATTCCTAAATGACAAGTGAATATAAGCAAACAGCAGAGATAGCGTGAAAAAAAAGAACAGGCCCTTTAAATCTGCTGTGGGTTTTAAGGGGACCCCATGAAATAAAACAAAAAATAAATGGCATAAGGTCCCTCCCCAAATTCCATACCAGACTCTTATGCCCCGTACACACGATCAGATTTTCTGACAACAAATGTTGGATGTGAGCTTGTTGGCTGAAAGTCTGACCTTGTGTATGCTCCATCGAACATTTGTTGGCGGACTTTCCGCCAACAAATGTTGGCTAGCAGGTTTTCAAATTTTCCACCAACAAAACTTTGTTGTCGGAATTTCCGATCGTGTGTACCCAAATCCGACGCACAAAAGTTCACACATGCTTGGAATCAAGCAGAAGGTGCTTGTACGTCACCACGTTCCCATGTTCGTAATTGTTGGCCAACATTTGTGTGGCCGTGTGTATGCAAGACAAGTTGGAGCCAACCACCTTTGAACAAAATTCCACGGTTTTGTTGTCGGAAAGTCTGATCGTGTGTACAGGGCATTAGACTTTGTTATGGATTTTAAGGGGGAACCTCACACAAAAAACAACCAAAAACAAAAAAAAAGCATGAGGTCCCCCCAAAATACACACCAGACCTTTATCCGAGCAGGCAACCTGAGTGTCCAGGAAAGGGGTGCCCCCCAAACTATACCAGACCACATGCCTTCACCATGGGGAGTCCCCCCTGGCAAAGCACTCATCAGGACAAGGGCCTCTTCCCCACAACCCTGACCCAGTGGATCTGCATCACTGGACGACATGGTTGATGGTGGATTTACATCATAGGACATTTGAAGAATTTATCAAAAATTGTGTATATGTTCATCTACCATTGACTTTTTTGTGAATGAGTAGCAATACTTTGTACCCCTTACTTACGTTGGGGTCGCTGGAATCTGGGGGCACCCATATTTTTAAGAGTGCTTCCAGATTCTGCTAAGCCCTCCACCCATTATACCCACAACCACCAATTAGGGCCCCCCCCCTCCAATATTGAGAGCCTGGTATGGTACAGGAGGGTGCAGAGGTGCACATTTGCCCCTCTCCCTCTTTTCTAGGCATGGATTTTTAGGGGGACCTTTTTTTGTGGAGATCCCTCTTCTTTTTTTTTTTTTTTTTCTTTATATTGTTTTCAATGTACAAGAGGTACAAAAATTAACAATTCCCCAAAAAAAAAGAAACAGTCAAATTAGTCCTCTATATTACTTCAATAGGGTTCTGCAACCATGTTGTGAGTATAACACCATCAAATCTATAGTTGAAGACGATGCAGGGAACCCACCATTACATGGCTAGGGTGGTATGGGGAATGTTAAAAGTGGGTCGGGGGAACAAAAATTTTTTTAAAAAAAGCATAATGTGTGGTCATGGCCGGCCCAAGACATTGTGCTGCCTGGGTCCAAGAATGAAATGCTGCCCCCTACCCCAAAAAAAATCACGCCCACCAAAAGCCCCCCACATTCATTATTTTATATATGATAACTAAAATTATGCTGCCTACACACGATCGGGCTTCTCGTTGGAAAAAGATATGACGGCTTTTCCGACAGGATTCCGCTCAAGTTTGCCTTGCATACACATGGTCATGCAAAAGTTCGCTGAACTTATGAGCGTCAAGAACGCGGTGACGTACAACACTGCGACAAGCCGAGAAAATAAAGTTCAATGCTTCCGAGCATGCGTCGAATTGTTTCCGAGCATGCATAGAAATTTTGCACGTCGGAATTGCCACAGATGATCGCATTTTCGGATAGGAACTTTTGCCGACCGAAAAATTGAGAGCATGCTTTGCTGGCTGGAATTCGGCCAGCAAAAGTCCGATGGAGCATACACACGGTCGCATTTTCCGCCGAAAAATTCTCATTGGTCTTTTGCGGGCCGAAATCCCGATTGTGTGTACGCGGGATTTATTGTTGAAAATATATTTATTGGTAGTTTAACAGAAAATACATGGAACAACATATAGAGTTACAGTCCGGAGACAGTCACTAGTAAACAGGTGTGGTGAGCCAAATTGCTATCGCCTACAGCTTAACTCTTATGTCCTGTACACACGGTCGGATTTTCCGACGGAAAATGTGCGATCGGAGCTTGTTGTCGGACATTCCGACCGTGTGTGGGGTCCATCAGACTTTTTCCTTCGGAATTTCCGACACACAAAGTTTGAGAGCAGGCTATAAAATTTTCCAACAACAAAATCCGTTTGCGTAAATTCCGACTGTGTGTCGCCAATTCCGATGCACAAAGTGCCATGCATGCTCTGAATAAATTCCAAGACGGAACTGCTAAATTGTTTAATGCAGTGCACTCTCTTCTTCTTTATAATGCTAGAAGAATGAAGTTGTTTTGCTGCTCATATTCACACAGACTTCTCACAAACTTCTTTCTTTATTAGTTATCGTGATTTCATGAATATAATATTTTTATTTGTCACATCTCCCAAAAAGTTTTTTTTTTTTTTTTTTTTATGTTTTTAGATTTTGTATTTTTTTTTAGTTTTTTAAATCCTGATCTCCTGTTATTTTTTTTTTTTATTTTTTTTTTTAACTCCAGAATAGTTTTGGGTGTGTTTTGTGTGTCAAGTTACCACAATACCATTATTATCTTGTATTATTTAATCTCAAGGAGATTGTTTGGTGTTGGTGTCTCTTGTTAATTTCACATTGTATTTTTGAAATGTACCTGCCTCCTCAGAAACAAACTGTCCTTTTTGAAGGAAAACACATAGGCGAGTTTTATTTTTTTTTTTTTTAAACTTTATTAAGAAAGAAAGAGGGAAGGAAACGCTGGAGAAACTGCAGAAATTGGCAAAGCCTTTGGCCCCCAGGGCATCAACTATTTTAATCCAAAATTGGTGGCCTGAGGAGTCCATATATAAGGGAGTACAATCTGGTCCAGAAGTCCAAGAGATCATGAATAGCAGCAGATGACATACATGTCCCCAGGCTGTGGTCATACAAGAGCCTACATCTTTTGTCAGACCAGACTGAACCCAGGCCATCACTTTCTTGTCTTCCTTCCACTCTTCCTTCCAGGCTGTGTCTGTGGTGGTGGAGGTGTGGCAGGAGGAGGAGGATGATGCAAATCACACAGGTGGGTATTGGGTGTGATTTGGTCCCTCACCCCCTTAGTTAATGTTTTATAAAGGATTTCCTCACACATGAGGCATTGGCCCTCCTGCATGTCCTGCAGTTTGGTGGCAGCCATGGAGGCAAACGCCTCTTCACGAGTGGGGGTGGATCTGAGGGACGCAGAAGCCTCCTGAATCAGCCTGAGCGCTGACTCCTTCACCTTACTCCCCTTCCTAGGTCTTTTGTTTGGAAGGCGGAGGGGAGGAACCTGGGATTCCCAGAAATCCCTAACCTATTGCAGGTTTTTTTTTTTTTTTATGACTAATTTTTGACATATTATAGAAAAGCCAAATTTTGAAGATGCACACAGTGTGTCAACATGTGCTATCTGCCAACAAGGAAGATCGTTGTACGCGTTTTGTGGGCGCAACCCCTTCCTCAATAATAAAGTAGCTGAGAGGAAGGGGCTGCACCCACAAAACATGTCCATTGATCCCCCATGATGGCAGCTAGCACATGTTGACATTAGGCAATTTGTGTGCATGTTCAAAATTTGGCTTTTCCAGGGGTGACATCACCCCATCTGCTGAACGCAATATCGAACACAGTTTATAAATACTCATGCCTTTAAAAGTTGATCTTTGTAAGTTCCAGAGTTGTGTATTTTTTTTATGGTTTTAAACATGCCTGTTTTACCTTAAAAGGCAATTTCTATTTAATGTGACCTAAAAAAATGTTATACAACAAACATGTTGGTTTGTTCAAAAACCCTTTTAGAAACGCACATGTGATTGTGCTTTGATTAAAAAGAATAATAATCAACAATGTGTGGCTTCTTCTTTCAATGCTCAAAAGCAGTTTTTGGAGTAAAGTTGTTGTTTTCAGTGACAATGGGGGTTATTTACTAAAGGCAAATCCACTTTGCACTACAAGTGCAGTTTCAGTGCAGTCTCAAGTGCACTTGTAGTGCAAAGTGTACTTTCCTTTAGTAAACAACACCCAACAGTGCTTTCTAATTTTACACAATCACGCCATTTTCAGGACTCCCCAAATTTCGGTCATGGTGTTGAAAATTAATAATATTTTTGTCAGTAATGCATTACATACATTAACAAAAAAAACAAGGTGTGTGTGTAGCAGACCCACAACATAATAATAATAGTTAGCCGAAGAAGAGATTGTCACCTCATGTGTCAACGAAATTTCAATTGCATTGTTGAAGAAAAAGGCCAGAAAATTAAAACATTAATAAAAGATAACCAAGGAGACAGCTAAAAGAAAGCCAAGCAGTAAATCAGAGCAAATATTTGTTCAGTTTCAAATATATTTTTATTTAAAAAATGTCTCGGACATTGTCTGGCATATTGATGGCCCCCCTACCCGCAAAGTATTCCATGTATCTTATACGGACCTCGCGGGCACTCTGCGGGGGCAAGCCAGGACGGCCAGTTTCAAGCGCTGTCAGGGTTGGTTCATTAATATTAATTCCAGCCTCAGGCCCAACTGAGGGAGCATAGTTCCAAGAATTTCTCCTTAAAAAGTTGTGGAGAACACAGCAACACAGGATGATGTGATTGAGTTTATATTCCGCCATGTGTATCAGTGTAAGAAATAGGCGGAACCGGCTGGCCATTATTCCAAACGTGTTCTCCACCACTCTTCTGATTCTGGCCAGCTGGTAATTAAAAACCCTCTGGTCCTGGGTGAGGGTCCTCATAGGGAATGGCCGCATAAGATGGTCCCCCAGCGCAAACGCTTCATCCGCAACGAAGACGAATGGGAGTCCTTCCGCATTCTCTTCTGGAGATGGCAAGCCCAAGCTGCCATTCTGGAGACGCCTGTAGAACTCCGTCTGGGTGATGACTCCACCATCTGACATCCGGCCATTCTTCCCCATGTCCACATACAGGAACTCATAAGTAGCCGACACAACCGCCAACATCACTATACTATTGAACCCCTTGTAATTATAATAGCATGACCCCGAGTTGGGGGGTGGGATGATGTGGATGTGTTTCCCATCAATTGTCCCTCCACAGTTGGGAAAGTCCGACCGCTGGGCAAAGTGGGAGGCCACAGTCTGCCATTCCTGAGGGTTGGAAGGAAACTGTGGAGTCAAACAAGAATAAAAAAATTTGTCATTTTCCACATAAACATTGAAAGCAGATTAGACACAAACATTCTTGGCCAACATCAGTATAACATTTAATTTTAGGGAGTATTTAAAGACAAAGGTATAAGGTCCACTTATCAGATTCTTAACCCCCTCTGATGGCCCATTGTAAAGATTTTAGGGGGGGGGTGTTTTGGACAAGTAACCCTCTCCACTTCATTGAGAGATGAATGCCTAAATAATGTGTATTACTTTGGCCAGTCCCTCCTTACTTACACTATTGGCAGCCCACTGGACAGGTAAGAAGTGTCATAATACAAAGATATAAATACACACTCTACACATTTTAGCACATTTTTACATTCTGCTATTACCCATCAAGATAATAATAGGATACAAAAACTTTAAACATTACCATTTGAAAGTATTCAGGCAGGCCCTTGCACTACATGCTTTGGGGAATTCATCCATAAATCTGATCACAAAAGAGGTAGGTATAGTGTGTATGGGTTTAGCAAAGTCAGCAGATAGAGGATTGGTATCAGCTGACTTAGCAGTTGGGGGGGAGGGTTCCAAATGGTTTTGGGACCCAAAAAAAAAACCTCTGGCACTCTGCCTGAATTTAAAGCACACATAAAATTTTTACTCATTTTAGGGGGTGTTTAGGGTGAAGCACTACAATGGAGCTGACAAAATACATTGTTAAGTGACTAGACGAGGTGGATATAGGCCCAGGAGAGCATGCTGGGGAGGTAAGCGAAGGCAAATATGCATGAAGGACAAAAAAATAAATTAAAAAAATCCAGCATGCATGAGGACAAAGGGGACATTCACAGCATGTTACAATCATGGTAATTAGGGAATAAGGTAAGAAATACAATACATTAGCAAACATTAAATACATATAACGAGATTTTTAAGGATAAATCTTACCTTAATATAGTCCTTCTGCAGGACCTGTATGATGGCAGAACAGGTCTCCGGGATAATGATCCCCAGAGCCTGGGGGGAGATGCCTGTCAAGAACTTGAGGTCCTGCAGACTTCGCCCCGTTGCCAAGTACCGCAACGCGGCGACTAGCCTCTGCTCCTAAATGATGGCTTGCCTCATGCAGGTATCCTGCCTGCTGATATAAGGGGTCAGCAAAGCCAACAAATGGTGAAATACGGGTCCGTCATCCTGAGAAAGTTCCTGAAATCATCAGGATTATTCTCACGGTGCAAAGGCATGTGACATAATTGGTCACGCCGGAGTAACCAATTCTTGGTCCATGAACTCCTCCCCACCCTGTTCATGGACTGGGCTTGTGTCAAAGTAAGAACCCCAACACCAAGCCCCCCGCACAGCACGAACTCTACGATGAGTATGTACACGCAACATGGCTAGAAAACGGTCGGCTGGTCAGAACGAAGTAACAGAACGCACTGAAGAACAGCAAGGCCTGTGAAGAGCGACCTTAGAATCAGTAACAAATGGACAAGAACACAATGATAAACCAATGGCAACTCACTGCACGCACTGAAGACCAGATACAAACCCACAAGCACAAACTGAACAGCAGAAAAACGAACTGTAAACCACGAGTCTGAAAAAGCGTGAATTGTCTCTCACCAAACTTTTACTAACACGAGATTAGCAAAAGGAGCCCAAAGGGTGGCGCGCTTGGTATTGAACTGCCCTGTTATAGTCTCGTTGTACGTGGTGTACGTCACTGTGTTCTTGACGTTCAGAAATTCCGACAACTTTGACCAACCATGTGTATGCAAGACAAGTTTGAGCCAACATCTGTCGGAAAAAAAGGATGGATTTTGTTGTCGGAATGTCCGATCAATGTCCGATCGTGTGTACAGGGCATTATTGTTATGCAGTATAATATGAACATCAACGACCGTAACTTGGTGCAAGGAGTGAATCTGGCTAGAAGAGCCTCGTCGTTCATAATAAGATTGTATGCATAAATTTTAGAAATCAATATTTTAAAAAAAAAGGGAAGAAGGAGGGAGGGATCAAGTGTTGGGTGCGGAATGGGGAAGAAAGGGAAGAAAAGGAGGGGAAAAGAAGGAAGAAGAAACAGAGGAAAAGTAAGTAATAAGAAATCGTAGAAGCATAAGAGCTGCTGAGGAGACATTTAGAGAGAGGAGTAACTAGGGGACAGACATGAGGGTAGGTCCCTGTAGAGGTAGAACATCACCAGCAGGATGCTGAGGTGGATGGGAACATTTTGTGTAATGTGGAGGGGTCCCTGTACCATCTTGACAGAATCTTGTACTTCTTTTCCTGCGAGTAGCAGGATATCGTGGATTTATGAGTAAAATGGAACAAGGTCTGCCATTCTAGTCGAGGGATGTCTTCTCCCAAGTCTGCAGACCACATCCTGGTGTAAGGTGGTAGATCATTATGTGTAAGAGCTTGTAAGAGACAATATATGGTCGAGAGGAGGTGTCTGGGTGTCTCAGAGAGGGCGCACAGCCGTTCAAATTCTTTATAGGAGCGGTGGATTTGGGAGGAAGAATGTAAATGTTTTACGAATGTAGATAAGTGGAGGGTGGTGAGCCAGTCGTGGGATCCTATCGGTGTGATAGGTGTCCCTTGTAATGGGTGTACAAAAGAGTGCGCTTGGGGCCAATCAGTCCTTTTAAAGGGACCCAGTATTGTCGTTCCTATACCCTGGGGGAAAGCAGAGTTGTCAAACAAGGGAGATAATGGAGAGGGATCGGAGGATAGAGTTGACCACAAACCCCTATTATACCAAAGTCTAAGAGAGAGGAGCGTTAGTGGTGAGGGAAGGGTCATACGGGTGAGATCGATTTTATACCCCCATAGCAGTGCCCAGAGGTCTACGGGAGTCCTGTTCTATGGCGACAGAAGCCTTTAGGAAGGGATGGGGGAACCACTCCAGGATGCGTGCCACGTGGGTGGCTTTGTAATAGGTCTCATAGTCAGGCAGGTCCAACCCTGTAGCTTCGGAAGGGTGAGCAAACTGTATTTCACCCTAGGTAACCCCTAAAGGAGATGAGGTGAGATGAGGTGAATAGTTTTGGTGGTATTATGCCTTGCCTTGCGACCCGGGACAAATCCCACTTGGTCGTTATGGATCACTCCTGGGAGTAGAGGGGATAAGCGTTGGCCAATACCTTTGTGAACAGTTTAAGGTCTATGTTGAGTGGAGATATTGGCCAGTAGCTGCTACATTGGGATGGGTCTTTGCCTGGTTTGGGTATTATGGAGATATTAGCGGAAATAAATCTTTAGGTGGCGGGTGGGAATCGTCCATGATATTGAAAGCCTTATGCCCCATACACACGGTCGGATTTTCCGATGGAAAATGTGTGATAGGACCTTGTTGTCGGAAATTCCGACTGTGTGTAGGCTCCATCACACATTTTCCATAGGAATTTCCGACACACAAAGTTTGAGAGCAGGCTATAAAATTTTCCGACAACAATATCCGTTGTCGGAATTTCTGATCGTGTGTACACAAATCCGACGCACAAAGTGCCACGCATGCTCAGAATAAATTAAGAGATGAAAGCTATTGGCTACTGCCCTGTTTATAGTCCCGACGTACGTGTTTTACGTCACCGTGTTCAGAATGATCGGATTTTCCGACAACTTTCTGTGACCGTGTGTATGCAAGACAAGTTTGAGCCAACATCCGTCGGAAAAAATCCATGGATTTTGTTGTCGGAATGTCCGATCAATGTCCCACCGTGTGTATGGGGCATAATAGTTGGAGTAGGTCTCTACGGGCATTCGATAATTGGACAAAAATGTCAGTGTCTAAATCTCGTTTGTGGAGAGGTTCGAGTTCTGCTATAGTGGAGAGGAGACGGCGGATATCATCCGTTCGTATCCATTTGAGGTGGGAGCCGTGTTGTATAAGTGCACCCCGAACCACGCATTTCAGGGCCTCCCATTAAATGAGAGGGGAGGTAGTGTTGGAGGAGTGGTCAGCGATAAAGTTACGAATGGTTTTGGAGATGTCCGCTACACAGACGGAGTCCCGTAATAGATTATCTTTGAGCCTCCATTGTGTACCTTTACGAGATGCTGGGGGGCATGATAGGGTCAAATAGACCAGTGCGTGGTTGGACCAGAGTAGGTGACCCAGGGATGCCTGGATGGGAGTATCTAGTAGAGATTGGAATATTAGAAAGTGGTCGAGTCTGCTGTAGGAGTTGTGTGCAGCTGAATAATGGCTGTAATCCCTCTCTGTGGGATGCTGGACACGCCAAACATCCACCAGGTGGGAAGAGTGTAGTAGGGCTTTGATGCATGTCAGAGAATGGAACAGAGGACTTACCCAAGGATGTGTCCGCAGATGGGGACATGCCGATGTTGACATCTCCACCGATGATAAAGCAGGGACCCCCGAATGAGGTTAGTCTGGTGAGAACGGATGAGAGGAACCGAGCCTGATCCATATTAGGTACATATATGTTGGCCACTGTGAAGAGAAAATTGTTTAGTTTCAGTTTGAGGAAAATGAAGCAACCAGCTACATCAACAAGGGAGTTTAGGACCTCAGGATTAAAAGATGTATGGAAGGCGATGGATACTCCCTTAGATTTGGCCTGGGAGTTAGTACTGTGGTACCATTGTGAATAGTACCTGTTGCGTAGGGCAGGTACAGAGTCCGTACGGAAGTGTGTTTCCTGTAGTAATAAAATATTTGAGCACATTTTATGAAAGTGATAGAGAATCTGGCTCCGTTTCTCCGGTGTGTTAAACCCCCTGCAGTTAAAAGATGCTAAAGCAATCGGGCAAACAGAAGCCATGATATGGTCAGGAATGGGGGGAAGAGTTAGACATGTCAGGTGTCTCATAGGTCAGCAGCTCTTGGAGAGGAAAGCAAGGCCATGGGATGCTCAGAGAGGGAAAGAGAAAAGATGCAGACTGGGGAAAAGGATGAAAGAGGGGAAAGTAGACAAAAAGAAAAAGAGGGGGTGACACAGGTCAGTAGGACCAGGTTAATATATAAGCAATTGGTTTGGTTGTGGTCGTCGTCCCCATATCCGATAACAGTAAACAGGAGTGTCGAGGAAAATTCACTCTAGATCAGTGGGGAAGAAGGCCAACATATCATATTTCAAAAAAGTTGAACATAAATAAAAAAGGCCACTAGGTGGCTCCAAAAAACTGCAAGTAAAGGTCAAAAAGACCTTACAGCGTGGCATACAGCAGTATACCACTCAGTGTCCATAATGGCACTAGAAAAAAAAAACCCTTAATGGGGGGTGTAGGGGAAACTCACTGGGCAGAGTAGCCCCTTGGTCCCCGGCTCCACGGGGAATCAAATAAAAAACAGAACCAGTAAACATAAATTACAATATTAAAATGGTGATGCATAGACTTGGTCATGAACAGGTTATAGGAAACTCAGGATTCAGGAAGGTATGTAATATGGTTTAGGGTGAACATAGTATAAAAGTCATAGGTGGGAGGTAGCAGCAAAACAGAAACATGCACATTGAAGCTGTAGAGAAATAAAACATGCTAACACATATCAAGAACCCCATGGCATGAGCTAGGTAACTTTAGCAACCTGGAAAAAAGTAATGGAGATAACATGAGTAAAACAATTGCAATAGTCCAGGGCTTAGGGTGAGTGAACTGTGAGAAAAAACAGTAAGGGGACGAGGAAGTTCAAAATAAGCCTCAAAAACTGTAATAGTAACATACAGGGGGGGCACACTGTAGTGGGATCGTGTCTGCGTCAACCCTGTGTTGTCACAGGGGTAGACCCTGTGAAGGCAAAGAAAGTAAAGCATCAAATTTGATCAGGCCGGGTTCAATCTTTTGGGCAAAGGCTTGGAATTACATTTGCGACCCTGCTTCTGCCATTGTAGGGCAAAGGGTAGGCCAGGGGTAGTTGGTGTGAACGACCAATCCAGAATAGACACCTGTGGCAGTTCCAGTGTACTGAGGAAGGACGGCAGGTCTCCTAGTGTGCAGAAGATGGCGGTTTTGCCCTCGTGGTGTACTCGGAGACGGAAGGGAAACCGCCATTGATATTTCATCTGCTTCGATTGTAGGAGCTGTGTATGCGGCTTTAGTGCTTTCCTCATCGCCAGTGTCTGACGGGACAGGTCTGGTAGAAGCATCACGGGGTTGTCATTAAAGAGTATAGTGTCCTGCGAGCTAGCAACTCTCATGATGTCCTCCTTGATCCTATAGAAATGGACCCGGCACAGAGTGTCTCGCACAAAGGAGGGATCCAGGGTCCGCGGGCCTGAGGTTCTGTGTACACAGTCCAGCTCAATGGGGTCAACCTTATGGCGCTGTAGCAATTGATTAAAGATGGCAGTCACGGCCGCAGATAGGTGTTTGGTGCCTACAGACTCAGGAATCCCGCGTATGCGGATATTATTATGACAATCACAATTCTTGATGTCGTCCTGTAGGTATACGAGCTGCTGCAGCATGACGTTGTGGATTTTAAGAATTTTGTCATGTGCCTGTACTGAGTTGCTGAGACTGTCTGTGGTAGTGTTCAGGTCCTCAAAGCGAGCACCCATGTCCTTCTTGATGTCAGAGATCTCTTTCTTATATGCTTTTTCTATCCTATGGACACAGCGTTCAAAGTCAGCTTTAGTGGGCAGGGATCTGATGTAGCTGTGCAGGGAACGGATCTGTGACTCTATGTCCTAGCTGTCACCTGAGCCCAGGGAGGCATTAGAGCGGCTTCTGGTGAGCATGAAGTCAGAGTCCTCAGGGAGTGGGCAATGGCTGTGAGAGCTCACCTGTGAATGCAGGGATGATTCAGAGCGGGCTGGGGGCAGTGGTGCCGGCGCCATCTTGGATTAAGAACGGCGCTGTGTAGTGGCCTGAGATCGGGCAAAATAGTCCTCCAAATTGTCTCTTTTCGGTTCCCACAGGTGCCCTTCTGTGCCCGGTGCTTGTCCTTCCCCATATGCCAAGTTTGGGTGAGTTTCCTGGCAGAATATAGTCCGTGGAGCTGAGGGACCTGGGAGCTGTGAGGAAACACGTCTCACTGCTCCATGCGGCAAGCCACGCCCCCATGATAACTAAAATTAAATTTATCAGAAAATCAGATTGAAAATGCCATTAATCTATTCCCTATTTTGTAGACGCTAGAACTTTTACGCAAACCAATCAATATACTCTTGTTGCGATTTTTTAACCAAAAATATGTAGCAGAATAGATATTGGCCTAAACTGACTTTTTTTATAGCCAATATCTATAGGAGGGGTGTCCACCATCCCTGCTAAGTTTCATTTTATACAGTATGTCTTATTTTCAGCTTGATGTGTATTATATGTGTTATATGTGAAGGTGCGTATCAGAGACCGGTATTGCCGTAATATTGAAGCCTATTGAGATTTCCATACATTAGAGGATTCCGCCATTATTGTTAAGTTATTGATCAGTAACTTAGTGCTGCACTTTTTTTTTTCTTGTGGTAGAAGTTTATTGTAAATAGTAGCGTGGTGATTACCTATTATACTAAAGATCGGCATGTGGAATTAATAAAGATTTCAGTTGTGCCCTACAAGGCCGGCCCCCCATGGACAATGTGCCTGGCTGCTGAGTTCATTGCCCTATCCCTGCACTCAGTGCACTGATTGGCACCACTGCCAGGCAGCAATGATTGGCACTGATTGGCAGCACTGGCAGGCAGCAATGACTGGCACTGATTGGCAGCACTGATGGGTCCTGATTGGCACTGATAGGTGGCACTGATTGGCAGCACTAATGGCACTGATAGGCTCCACTGATTGTCACTAATAGGCAGCACTGATCGGCACTGATAGGCAGCACTGATTGGCAGCATTTAGTGGCACTGATTGGCAGCACTGATGGGCACTAATAGTCAGCACTGATGGGTACTGATAGGTGACACTCATGGGCATTGATTGGCAGCACTGATGGGCACTGATAGATGGCACTGATGGGCACTGAATGAAAGCACTGGCACTGATTGGCACTGGTAGGTGGCATTGGTTGGCACTGATTGACAATGACAGATGGCACTGATTGGCACTGACAGGTGGCACTGATTAGAAACACTGATTAGCACTGACAGGTTGCACTGATTGGCACTGACAGATGGCACTGATTGGAAGAACTGATTGGCACTGACACGTGGCACTGATTGGCACTGGCGGGTGGCACTGGTTGGCACTGACAGAGAAAAGGGATTTTCACACTGAGCCAATATTGATGCTTAGTGAAACTCTTTCATGTAATGTAACTGCATGCAGAGAGAGACCAGCTGTCAAAATTTAGAATTTCTGAATTTTGACAGCCCAATCATTGGCTGCTCAAGAAGTCCATATCCCATCCCATTGGCTGGTGTTTGATAGCTGCTAGGTCCCACCTACCCCCGACATCAACGCTGAATTTTTACAGCTGGTCTCTCTCTCTGAATTCGGTTACATTATGAGACAGTGTCACAAACTGAGTGGCTCTGACAGGCAGAACGATCTGCTCAGTGTGAAACTGTCTCAGAAGGGGCTGCACACTCATTGGATGCCGCCCCTCTTAAAATGCCGCCTGGGACCATGGGCCCACTAATTCCCATGGTAGGGCCGGCCCTGTGTGTGGTCACTAAAAATGTGGTCACATGTTGGAGAGGAGGGAAAAACAGCCCATCCAACTCCCAGATAATTAAGGTAGATAATGAAGTCAACAAACACAACTAACTCAGTGTATATAAGAATTTTCCTGGTCAGATACAAACTAAATCATTAAAACATAGCTCTGCAGTACTCCTTAATTATAGCGTGAGCTGTGTATACCAGTCAGAGGCACAGAATTCTATCCATAGTGCCCAACATTTGTAGAATTTCGGGTAAATGTCTGCACTTTGATGCCTCCACTCCTCCGCCTGCATGATATCATGTACCTTCAGCAACCGCTCCTTAATAGTAGGTGCAGCCGGGAACTTCCAATGAAGTGGGATAAGGCACTTACCAGCATTAAGTAGGTGAGGCATCAAGGAGGGATTATAGGACCTCACTTATTTCATGGTATCATAAAATAGCATAGGTAAGGGATCATCTGCTATCTGGCATTTTGTCACCTTATTAATCACGTTACGGATATCAATCCCAAAAGGTCTGATGATGGGGTACTCCCACCATAAACGTAAAAAGGAGCCACTCTGTCCACATCCTCTCCAGCATAGATTGGATATTGTCGGAAATATGCAGGACAATTTGACAGGGACCCTATACCACCTAGACAAAAATTTAAAACAACACTCCTGGGTTTTAGAGTTCATAGAAGAAGTGTGTGCTAGCAATGTAATTTTCTCAATGCTGCTATCCGTGAGTTCTCTACCCAATTCCTTTTCCTATTCTCTAATGTAATATGGAATTTTAGTGGTCAATTTCTCCAGTAAGAGTTTATATAATTTAGAGAGTAAATGGGTTGAGCCCTTTTTATCTAGACACATGGCCTCAATTTGGGAGAGGGAATCATTGGTTCTCATCTCATGCTTTATTGTTTTAAAAAAGTTTTTTAGCTGGATATGTTTCCAGCCATCCCAGGATGACCCTCCCCAATAATTGCGGTGTTCAGCCAAGGATTTCATGTTAGCACCTGACATAAAATATAAACAGCGGATTTCCTGAGCTCCTCCCCAGGACTTGGTGGAGATCCCTCTTAAAATGCAAGATTTCCTGAAGGACCTTATGCATTTTTTGTTTGTATTTTTGTTTTGTTTTATTAAGAAGTTACCCCCTTAGAATCCATACCGGACTCAAAGGGTGTATTTTTTTTTTTCATTTTTGTTGTGCTACAGAAGAAGTGACATTTATAAAGAAAAAAAAAAAAAAGAAAGCATACAGACCCCTCAGAGATACAAAAGCGGACCCCTCAGAGATACAAAAGCAGACAGAGCAGACCTGCCTTTTTTTTAGGAAGGCAGGCATGAAATGTAATTTGCTGCCAATTTTGAACACCTTTTTCCTTTCTGTACATCATGGAGATGTGCCCCTTCACAGGCAGAATTAGGGCACTCCCCGGGTATGCTATTTCAAGAAATTGTGTATTTTTAATCTTTCACTTTAGGCATTTAAAAAAATCTCTGCTTCTGGCCAAATGGAATTTTAAAAAATCATATGTATTGTTACATGTTCCCAGGACCAGGGGCGGCCCATTCATTAATAGCGCACGGGCTACACCCCCCCCCCCATCCATCGCCGCCTCCCCCTATCCATGCGTCCGGCCCTTGCAGGATGCCTGGATTCCAATGGGGAGTGGGCGTATTTTTGATACACCTTAGCTTCAAAATAGGGTGGGCTTGGGGCACAGAAAATGTGCTCGGAGCCCACCCAGGTATGTTACAACAGTGAATTAATTTTCGCTATTGTAACACTGATCCTCCTCCTGGCCAATCAGAAAGCAGGTTTTGAGACCTGTCACCCGATTGGCTGAAAGGACAGGTGATCCTATTGGACGCCTAGGAGGAGGGGAGGAGACACATGCTGGAAGCTGCCGATGAAGGAGAGGACACAAAGCCACTGCCCGCCACCCTTTACCTGCCTAGATGGGGTAAGTGCTGGACCGACCGGCATAAACAGCCAAAATGAGGGGTAAATCTCCCCAAGGAGACACAGACAGCAATAACTCCTGACAAAGGGTCCCTCTGCCTCCTATCAAAAACTTAGAAAAAAAGAGTTTTGCCTAGAAACACACTTTAATTCCACTGATGCAAGCTGTGGATCTCTGATTGTCAGCATCATTGCCAATGTGATTTCACAATCTAATGCAACAACAAGGATGTGCACATGCCAATGTATAGTGGGGACAGAACGTATTCAGATCCCCTTAAATTTTTCACTCTTTGTTATATTGCAGCCATTTGCTAAAATCATTTAAGTTCATTGTTTTCCTTTTCCTCCTTAATGTACACACAGCACCCCATATTGACAGAAAAACACAGAATTGTTGACATTTTTGCAGATTTATTAAAAAAGAAAAACTGAAATATCACATGGTCCTAAGTATTCAGACCCTTTGCTCAGTATTTAGTAGAAGCACCCCTTTGATCTAATACAGCCATGGGTCTTTTTGGGAAAGATGCAACAAGTTTTTCACACCTGGATTTGGGGATCCTCTGTCATTCCTCCTTGCAGATCCTCTCCAGTTCTGTCAGGTTGGATGGTAAAAATTGGTGGACAGCCATTTTTAGGTCTCTCCAGAGATGCTCAATTGGGTTTAAGTCAGGGCTCTGGCTGGGCCATTCAAGAACAGTCACGCAGTTGTTGTGAAGCCACTCCTTCGTTATTTTTTTTTTTTATCCAAAGGAAAATTTTATTGAGAAAAACATGTAAAAACATACCGACTTCACAAGTACAATCAGTAATACATTCTACCATGAGGTATATCTCATTTGTATACACTGCAGACTGTATTATTCAACCATCATTTCTTAAGTCATTGACTTAACTAAACATTGCCTGACTGATTATCTCAAGGACATATTATAATCCGTTTGTAGGCCCTACCATCAGCATAAACAAAGGAAATAAGTAAGCCAAATAAGGAACCATACCGAAAAGAAGAGGCTCTATCAGCCTGACATTTAGTACCTCATACCCCCAAACCCAACAATCTCCCCATGACCAAATCCACCGAGCCCCGGAACATTCAGCCATGGTCCCCAGAGTTTCTCAAACTTCTGTGGGCAGCCTCTATGTTGGTAAATTACTTTATCCTTTCGTAACATTTCCCCCACAGCATTAATCCATTCTTTAAGAGCAGGAGGCTCTTCTGAAATCCAGTGTTTCATTATTAGCTTATGTGCCACGAATATAGCTCTAGTAACTGCCACTTTAGTATTTTCCTCCCACCCCAGCTCATCTATCACATTAAGCAGACAGTGTTTTGAATCTGTGGGTAACGTGACCTGAAACACCCCATTAACAGTGTCCACCACCCCTTTCCACTAGGGGTGAAGCTTTGGGCACCTCCACAGTAGGTGGATTAGGTCCCCATGTTCCCTTTTGCATCTGGTACAGAGTGGAGTGGGTCAAAGACCCATAGCATACAATCTGTGAGGGGTATAGTATACTCCTAATATGATATACAGTTGTGTCAATCTTTGCGTAACGTTTAGGGAGCATGTGGGCACAGCCTGTAACACCTCTTCCCACTGATCTCCATCCATCGGGCCAACATCCCTCTCCTACTTGGCCAGCATTCCTAAAGGGTGTTTATTTAGAAAGTTTTGTAGTAACATACTGTAACACTGTGATATAAAACCCTTAGTATTGTTGGCCCCTGCAATCACATTAAACAAGGGTGTTGGTGAAGAGACCCAATCCGAGGATTTACTCTGCGCAATCACAGCATGTTTTAATTGCATGTAATAAAACCGCATGGATTGTGGTAACTCAAAGAGCCTCTGCAAGTCCTCAAATGTATGCAGTTTCCCGTTTTGGAAAATCTGCCTAATATATAGCACCCCATATCTCCTCCATATCGCCCCATGCTGTATCTTGGCTAATTCTGAGTACATTTCAATGAACCATATTGGGCTGTAGTTCGTGTAACCTGTCACTCCCTGCATATATTTAGTCTTGGACCATATTTTTTGGATTAGGTCGTAGGTCGGGTATTTCTTATTTGATTTGCCAAAATCCACGCCTCCAGGGCTGTCGGGACTGAGTCTTTTTTTACTGTGTGCAACAATACTAGTTCTGAGGAACTGCATATAGTTCTCTCTTTCTCTGCACCAGTGTGCATTGTACCTATCAGTTGCTGCAGCTGCGCAGCTATATAGTAGAGCCAGGGATTGGGAAGGGCGAGCCCTCCCTCATCGTTAGGACGTTGGAGATGTTCGAGTTTAATCCTTGGTGAGCGACCTTTCCATATAAGTAGTTGAAATAGGGAATTAATAATTCTAAAGTCTTTAGGGTCACTACCATGGGGGCATTATGAAGTACATAGAGCTGTTGGGGCATAAGAATCATTTTAATCAAGTTCACCCTGCCTGTTACCGACAGACAGAGTGAATTCCATGTTTTAATCCGTTCTCTAAATTTTTGTAGCAATGGGGATACATTTAATCTACCGTAGTCCCTGATCCTAGGCCTTACCTGAATACCTAAATATCTGAACGAGGTGTTTAGAGGCACCGCACTATTATTGGGAGGAGTACCCCCTTCATCAATAAGCATCAGGGAGGATTTGGTTCAGTTAATCTGGAGTCCCGAATATCTTCCAAACTCCACTATGGTGGACATAGCTTCTGTGAGAGATTTGTCTACGTCTCCAAGCAGGATCATGGTATCGTCAGCGTATAGCATCAATTTCTCCTGCTTGTCTCCGTATCGAAATCCGACAATACTTGGGTTGACTCTTACTTTAATGGCTAGGGTTCTATGGCTAGTGGGAAGAGCAGGGGTGATAGAGGACACACCTGTCTCGTGCCTCTCCCCAAATTGAAGGTGTGCGACATAGCCCCAGATGCCCGGATAGCTGCTCGCGGGTTGTGGTATAGTAGACACACCCACGAGATAAATACATCTCCAAAGCCAAAGCGTTTAAGGACTCCCCACAAGTACTCCCACTCTACGCTATGGAAAGCCTTCATAGCGTCCAGTGAGAGCAAAGCCCTCTGTCCCACATTGTCCGCCGCGGATTGCATATTCAGGTAAAACCGTCTTAAGTTTACTGCCGTTGACTTATTGGGCATGAACCCCGCCTGATCAGGGTGAATGATGCCCGTGATGGCCCCATTTAACCTCATCGCAAGGACCTTAGCTAAAAGCTTAATATCATTCTGCAAGAGAGATATGGGCCTATATGAACCAGGGTCTGTCGGGTCCTTTCCGGGCTTCAGTATGAGTACTATGTTGGCTGTGTTCATAGAGGGGGGTAAACTTCTTTTTTCCCTGGCAGCGTTAAACACCGCTAGTAATTTGGGCATATTTCAGCATATTGCTTATAGACCTCTATGGGTATCCCTTCTGCCCCGGGGGCCTTACAGTTGGGGAACACCGCTAGTGCCGTTTGTAGTTCGTCTAAGGTGAGGGGAGCATCTAGATCCTCTTTTTGGCCCTTTGTGAGTTGTGGTAAGTCAATGTCCTGAAAATAATCTGCCAGTTCCTCTGGGGTATATTGCCCCGTTGGGAGATACAGATTCTCATAGAATTTGGCCAGTTCCATCAATATAAGATCAGGGGAGTTTACCAACCTACTCTCAGATGTTTTATTGGCTCCTATTACAGGGGAGCGCTGTTGAGAATTAGCTATCTTGGCCAGAAGACGCCCAGTACTTTCTCCCTCCTTGTAAAACGCCAGCCTGGAGAAGAATAGCTTTTTCTCTGCCGTAGAGGATAGCAACCGCTCATAAGCAGATTGAGCCGACTGCCATGCCTCCCTAGCGAAGTCAGTTGGGGTTCGTACATACAGTGGGGACGGAAAGTATTCAGACCCCCTTACATTTTTCACTCTTTATTATATTGCAGCCATTTGCTAAAATCATTTAAGTTCATTTTTTTCCTCATTAATGTACACACAGCACCCCATATTGACAGAAAAACACAGAATTGTTGACATTTTTGCAGATTTATTAAATAAGAAAAACTGAAATATCACATGGTCCTAAGTATTCAGACCCTTTGCTGTGACACTCATATATTTAACTCAGGTGCTGTCCATTTCTTCTGATCATCCTTGAGATGGTTCTACACCTTCATTTGAGTACAGATGTGTTTGATTATACTGATTGGACTTGATTAGGAAAGCCACACACCTGTCTATATAAGACCTTACAGCTCACAGTGCATGTCAGAGCAAATGAGAATCATGAGGTAAAAGGAACTGCCTGAAGAGCTCAGAGACAGAATTGTGGCAAGGTACAGATCTGGCCAAGGTTATAATTTCTGCTGCATTTAAGGTTCCTAAGAGCAGAGTGGCCTCCATAATCCTTAAATGGAATATGTTTGGGATGACCAGAACCCTTCCTAGAGCTGGCCCTCTGGCAAAACTGAGCTATTGGGGGAGAAGAGCCTTGGTGAGAGAGGTAAAGAAGAACCCAAAGATCACTGTGGCTGAGCTCCAGAGATGCAGTTGGGAGATGGGAGAAAGTTGTAGAAAGTCAACCATCACTGCAGCCCTCTGCCAGTCAGGGCTTCATGGCAGAGTGGCCCAACAGAAGCCTCTCCTCAGTGCAAGACACATGAAAGCCCGCATGGAGTTTGCTAAAAAACACCTGAAGGACTCCAAGATGGTGAGAAATAAGATTCTCTGGTCTGATGAGACCAAGATAGAACTTTTTGGCCTTAATTCTAACCAGTATGCGTGGAGAAAACCAAACACTGCTCATCACCTGTCCAATCTGTGGGGGTGTTTTTCAGCTGCAGGGACAGGACGACTGGTTGAGATTGAGGGAAAGATGAATGCGGCCAAATACAGGGATATCCTGGACGAAAACCTTCCCCAGAGTGCTCAGGACCTCAGACTGGGCCGAAGGTTTACCTTCCAACAAGTAAATGACCCTAAGCACACAACTAAAATAACGAAGGAGTGGCTTCACAACAACTGCGTGACTGTTCTTGAATGGTCCAGCCAGAGCCCTGACTTAAATCCAAATGAGCATCTCTGGAGAGACCTAAAAATGGCTGTCCACCAACGTTTACCATCCAACCTGACAGAACTGGAGAGGATCTGCAAGGAGGAATGGCAGAGGATCCCCAAATCCAGGTGTGAAAAAACTTGTTGCATCTTTCCCAAAAAGACTCATGGCTGTATTAGATCAAAAGGGTGCTTCTACGAAATACTGAGCAAAGGGTCTGAATACTTAGGACCATGTGATATCACCATGTGATATTTCAGTTTTTCTTTTTTAATAAATCTGCAAAAATGTCAACAATTCTGGACTATTATGTGGCCTCTAGTTTGACATATTGATGTACTCTTGATGCTTACTGCATGCGCTCATACATATGTGCGTAGGTATATTGAATGACATTTATTACAATGTTCTTCTTTTACATGCGGTCTACATTTGTGATATGGTTTGATACAGGCTCCATGATTAATAAACGACATTTTTCATTCACCTCCTGATGTCCGTGGACCTCATTTAAAGTCCCAAACTCCCTTCTTTTTCTCTGAACTAGGGATGGAGGCGCATTCCCCATGCGCCTCATTCAAAGTCCCGAAAATTCCAATATCCTGTGTACATTAATGAGGAAAACAAATGAACTTAAATGATTTCAGCAAATGGCTGCAATATAACAAAGAGTGAAAAAATTAAGGGGGTCTGAATACTTTCCGTCCCCACTGTAGGTCTCCTCCAGAGCCACTACCTGCCTCTCAAGTTCCTCCTTATGTTCTGATGAATTCTTCTTTACCTTGCCTATCTCTGAAATGAGCAAGCCTCTCAAATAGGCCTTAAAAGTGTCCCATTGTTCCATCGGGGACTGCAGGAATTCCCGGGCGTTCAGAAATTCTCCCATGCTCCGCTCCATCTCACTGTGGGATAGAAATAATTTTAGCCAAAAGGCATTAAATTTCCATGGTGCTCTAGGGAGCCCGGATTTCGGGGATATAATCAGGCTAATCACTAAATGTGAGTGATCTGAAACACTACGTGGCTTGTACTGCACTTCTGAGATGGATGGGAGCACGGCAAGGTTGCCCACTGCCAAATCAATTCTGGACAACGTCCCATGAGTCTTGGAGAAACAGGAGAATTGTTTTTCGCCCGGGTTCCTTTGTCTCCATATATCTACCCAGCCAACCTCATTAAGCAATCTAAGCAATGGAGAGTCCCTCGGCGCGACAGAAACCCCGGAGCTGGGGTGCCTGTCCACAGAAGGACTCAACCAGCAGTTAAAGTCCCCCACTATCAGCAACAGCAGATCTGGCCGACTCTCTAGGTAAGTCAGCAGTAACTGGAGTACAGCCGCCGTAAACGGCGGGGGCACATACACACATGCCAGTTTACAGTTCAACTTTCCAACTTTACAATGCAAAAAGACGTATCTACCTTCATTATCTATGCATACATCAAATTCTTGAAAATCTACAGAACCATGGATCATTACACTCACACCCCTTGAATATGAGGTGTGGGTGGAGTGATATGCTTTCCCCACCCAGGCATACTTAAGACAACATTTAGTTTCGGCCGTTAAATGGGTCTCTTGCATACACAAAATCATAGGATGATATTTTTTCAAGCATTTGGAAATCATCATACGCTTAAGTGGGGAACCTAAGCCTTTAACATTCCAGGAGATTAATGGCAGTTCAGCCATTGGGCAAAACGGTGCATGGTCTTAAGGGACGGTGTAGTATAAGGGTCTTTCCCATAAAACTCCTTGACATATCTGAGTCTGCAGGGCCAAGTGGGGGACCCTCCCCCTGAATGTGTGGTGAGGTCTTTGACAGCACATACCGCTTCCGGTCAGGGATTTCAAGCGTGGTTTTTAAGTCAATGACGTCGGTAGTAAGAATTGGTATAGTGCAGCATTTCCAATGAAGAATCCTTTGGTAGTGTATTCCTCGGTATAAGCAGAAAAAATATAAAGAAAGAACAAAAAAACAGGCTGTCAACAGGACACGCCCAAATAAATGAAGTTGAAACCAAAGCCAACGTGGCTTTCTCGCTTTATCTCTCACGTGGAAAGAATGCATTTTCTCTTGTCTACTACACAAGATAGCTCACTGTTCGCGTAGCGATATCAAGGTTCCCAGCAGCATAAGGCAAAAACATTCCCCAAAGAATGTGTATATCAGGCGGGCCTGTCTCCATCTTCTCTATCCCGGTGTCTTAAGGCCTGTTCGTTACGGTCTAGCCACATGGCAGCGTCTTGGGCTGATTCAAAGAAATGGGCCTGTCTGTCAGCGGTGACTCTCCGCTTAGCCGGGTACAGCATGGTATATGGAAGCTGCAGAGCCCGCAGGCGCCTTTTCACATCTGGGAACTTAGCCCTACGTTTTGGTACCTCTGCTGAGAAGTCCGGGTAGAACGACACTCTGACCCCATTCACCTGGACATTAGCCTTCTCTCGTGCATTCCTCAGAACCACTTCTCTATCCCTGTAATGCATAAGCCGGGCAAGGATGGGTCTGGGGGGGCTCCCAGTTGTGGCGGGCGACCTGGTGTGTGGTGTGCCCTCTCCACTGTAAAGAATGGGGAAAAGGCTTCTCTTCCAAATATCTCCGCCAGCCAGGTCTCTACAAACGTGGTAGCATCTCGTCCCTCCATTTTCTCTGGCAGGCCTACAATGCGTATGTTGTTGCGCCTTAAGCGATTTTCCATATCATCTGCTCTGTTATTGGTATCTTTAGCAAGTTGATAGGCCGCATGTGCCTCCCGAGCAACTGGCGTGAGTTTGTCTTCAATGTCACTCACTCTGCTTTCCACTGCAGTCGTACGCTCTCTAATTTTCTGCAGGTCCTGTCTCAACAGGGATACATCCTCTCTCAGCCCCCCAAATTGTTCTTTAAGAGTGTTCACAGAAGCTGTGCAAACGTGTACAGCTTTAAGTATATCAGCTAAAGTTGGCTGCTCAGGATCTTCACTGTCTGTGTCTATGTGTAGAGGGGGGGGCGCTCTGCTGCAGCGTCTGTCTCTCCCTGCATATCAGTGTTCAATGTGTCCAGCTCTCCCATCCCATGTGCCTCTTCCTGGAACAGTGCAGCAGACCCCCCTGCTTCTTGTGCCTGGTGCCCCCCTAGCTTTTGGGCATAGTACATCATATCTTTCAGGTATTCCTTACCCTGTAGCTTCTGTGCCTTCTTGCTAGCCGCATCTTTGTACTTTTCACTTCCCCTCGGTGTGCGCTGTGCCAGGGCCGCGGCGCGCCATCTTGGATTTCGGAGGTCATAATTTCCACCTTTTTCTTTACTTTCCCCCATGTACACAGAGCCGGTGGGTGGTCCGGGAGGGAGAGCGGGTCGGTAGCCAGCTGGAACGCTGTTTTTTAGCTCCGGATCGCTGCTGGGAAAGGATCGGTTGAATGTGCTGGAGTGGAGCTGTGAGAAACACTTCTTCTCACATGCCGGTCCTGGCCACGCCCCCCACTCCTTCGTTATTTTAGCTGTGTGCCTAGGGTCATTGTCTTGTTGGAAGGTAATCCTTCGGCCCAGTCTGAGGTCCTGAGCACTCTGGAGAAGGTTTTCATCTAGGATATCCCTGTACTTGGCCGCATTCATCTTTCCCTCGATTGCAACCAGTCGTCCTGTCCCTGCAGCTAAAAAACACCCCCACAGCATGATGCTGTCAGCACCATGCTTCACTGTTGGGACTGTATTGGACAGGTGATGAGCAGTGCCTGGTTTTCTCCACACACACCGCTTAGAATTAAGGCCAAAAAGTTCTATCTTGGTCTCATAAGACCAAAGAATCTTATTTCTCACCATCTTAGAGTCCTTCAGGTGTTTTTTTAGCAAACTCCATGTGGGCTTTCATGTGTCTTGCACTGAGGAGAGGCTTCCGTCGGGCCACTCTGCCATGAAGCCCTGACTGGCGGAGGGCTGCAGTGATGGTTGACTTTCTACAACTTCCTTTCATCTCCCGACTGCATCTCTGGAGCTCAACCACAGTGATCTTTGGGTTCTTCTTTACCTCTCTCACCAAGGCTCTTCTCCCCCGCTAGCTCAATTTGGCTGGACGGCCAGCTCTAGGAAGGGTTCTGGTCATCCCAAACGTCGTCCATTTAAGGATTATGGAGGCCACTGTGCTCTTAGGAACCTTAAGTGCAGCAGAAATTTTTTTGTAACCTTGGCCAGATCTGTGCCTTGCCACAATTCTGCCTCTGTGAGCTGTAAGGTCTTATATAAACAGGTGTGTGGCTTTCCTAATAAAGTCCAATCAGTATAATCAAACACAGCTGGACTCAAATGAAGGTGCAGAACCATCTCAAGGATGATCAGAAGAAATGGACAGCACCTGAGTTAAATATATGTCACAGCAAAGGGTCTGAACTTTTCAGTTTTTCTTTTTTAATAAATCTGCAAAAATGTCAACAATTCTGTGTTTTTCTATCAATATGGGGTGCTGTGTGTACATTAATGAGGAAAAAAAATGAACTTAAATTATTTTAGCAAATGGCTGCAATATATCAAAGAGTGAAAAATGTAAGGGGGTCTGAATACTTTCCGTCCCCACTGTACCTATTAATACTACAAGGAACAAGTCTCACCAGACTTAATTAGCTAAAGTAAGTCTTGTAGGTAACAAGGAATGCATGACCTTGAACAGAAGCCATGGCAACCAAAGGGCAACCAAAGACAATAGAGATTGCTATTAAAACCTTCAGGGTAGGGTGTGTAAGCCTCTTGAGAACTTTTCAGATCTGCTTCTGAACAAAGGTTTTCTCCATTCCTAACATTATTAGGCACATTTTAATCAATAATACCAAACCCCTGGAGCTTATCTCACAACAATAAACAAAATGGGTATAAATCACTTATATCCATTTGCCCATACTCTGGCCTTCGTTTTACAATATTTGAATGAGAATCCTGCTACAACTGATAAATAAATTACCAAATTTTAGATTCTTCAGCAAAACATTCTGGACTCAAATACCAGTTGGGATAAACAGGTAATGCATGACTACAGTCTATGATCTGTACAATTGGATTTCTGGTAACAGTACTTGGTTGACCCAAAGGGGGTTATTTACTAAAGGAAAATCCACTTTGCACTGCAAGCTCACTTGAAAGTGCACTGAAAGTGCACTTGGAAGTAAAGTCACTGTAGATCTGAGGGGGACATGCAAGGAAAATTTAAAAAAAAAACATTTTAGCTTGCACATAATTGAATGATAAAATTAGCAGAGCTTCCACTCATTTCAGATCTACTCCTCAGATTTATAGTGACTGCACTTCCAAGTGCACTTTAAGTGCAATTCCAAATGCACTTGCAGTGCAAAGTGGATTTGCCTTTCGTAAATAACCCCCAAAGTGTCATAAGTCAAAATCTTTGGTTTTCTTTTGTCTCTGCTTGGTTGTATTCTTATTGGAGGAAGTGAATCTGAATCCTCCTCTTTCTCATCTTCAACACTTTCAACACTCTCTACTTTTCTGGAGTTTTCTGGTGATGAAATTTCATCTTCCATGTTTCTTGATGAACATTCAGTTTGTTCAATTTCACTTACAGGATTGTCATCTGTAGCTGTCTCTATAGCATCCTCACTTGTTTCTAAGTGACAGGGGTAGAACTCTTCAGCTTCTGGATTCAAATATGTTGTATTTGCATTGGTGTTGTCGTTTTGAGTTACAGGAATGAAAGCTTTCCAATGCTCTTGTTCATTGTCAGATTTATTTTATGAGTCGTCTTCAGAGATCTGTGTGAGCTGTCCTGTACTTTGACGTTTTTCTTGTTTTCTTGTACTGGGTCTTTCTGGCATTATCTGACCTTGGTCTACAGGTAAATAGTCACATGGCAATAACAAATTGAGGTGTAGGATTCTTGTTCTACCTTTTCCAGTCTCTGGTTTGACTTCATACACTGGACTATCTTCACATTTCCTTTTAAGAACAACATATATGGTATCTTCACAATAGGATCTTAATTTTCCAGGACCTCCTCTTTCTGTAAGGTTTCGTACAAGAACTTTACTTCCAGGTATTAGTTCAGTACCATGGACTTTCTTGTCATAGTGTTATTTTCGTGCAGCCTGAGTAGCAGTTTTTGAAGCAACTTCATAAGCTTCAGTCATTCTCTTTGTCCATGTGTTCACATATTCAGAGTGTGTTTTGTATTTTTCATTGACTGGAGTGTCAAACATGGTGTCAATTGGTAGTCTTGGAGATCTTCCAAACAGTAAGAAAAAAGGAGAATATCCCGTAGCTTCACTCCAATTACAATTATAGGCATGTACTACCTTTGCAAGTCAACTTTTCCAGTCCCTTTTTGATTCTGATGACAAGGTACGAAGCATGGATAATAGGGTACGATTGAACCATTCAACTTGTCCATTACCTTCTGGGTGGTATGGAGTTGTATGAGAGTTTTGGCTGTGGCAGTGCTTCCCCAATGCCAAAAATAATTGATTTTCAAACTCTCTACCCATATCATGGTGAATTTTGGTAGGAAAACCAAATTTCAAGACAAAACCATTGAATAGTCTATCTGCAACAGTTTTTGCTGACTTGTTCTTTGTTGCATATGCCTGAGCAAATATTGTAAAATGGTCCATTACCACTAAGATATACTCATATCCACCTTTACATGTTCAAGATGCAGAAAGTCAATGGAAACATCTCAGAAAGATAAGTTGTTACAATATTATTCAGCAGAGCTCGAGAAGGCTTATTTTGGCGTTTATCCTTCAAACAAGTACACTCTTGAGTTATAGAATGCTCAGTGTCATTTTGCATATGTGGCCGAAAGAATCTGTCTCTGATTAGATTTACAGTCCTTTCAACTCCTAAATGTCTCATCTCTTCATGTAATTATTTAAATGCTAAGTGATAATACATCTTGGGCAACACTAGCTGAGAGCGGGTTGATGTTGTTCGTCTCAACATTCCATCCTTGTCGAGGTAAAGTTTGGTCCACTGTCTCATAAGTATGGAAAGATCCGAAACCTTGATGTTCATGCTTTGATGGAAACCTATTTTGACTTTTGTATTTCCATACTTTTCCAATCACCGGATCTTCCTTTTGTGCTGCTCTTATTGTCTCTTTGGGAATTTGAGCTACTTTCTTTAATACACCATGATCTGTTTTTGATGTTGCATTGGCAATTGTCATTGGGCACAGCCAAGGCATTCTTTCTTCCTAGTGTACTTGAATATCTTGAGTTATGGTACTGATGGTCTTAGGAACTACTTCTTGTGAACATTGTTGCATGTACTGTTCAGGACTGAAAGGCATACGATAAAGTACATCTGCATCAGTATTTCTTTTCCCAGGAAGGTACTTAATGGTAAAGTTATAGTTGGCCAATTCTACAACCCATCTATGGCCCGTTGCATTCAACTTTGCTCTTGTAAGGACATAAGTTAGAGGGTTATTGTCAGTGTATACCACAAATGATGGACAGTAATATAGGTAATCTCTAAATCTGTCACAAATTGCCCATTTCATTGCTAGAAACTCTAGCTTTCCTGAATGCATGTGGTAGTTCTTCTCGGCAGGTGTAAGAGTTCTAGATCCATAAGCAATTACCTTTAATTTCCCCTCTTGTTCTTGGTATAATACAGCACCTAGTCCTTTTTGAGAAGCATCACAGTGAAGTACAAATGACTTAGAATAGTCTGGATAACCCATAACTGGAGGATGAGTTAATACTTCAATAAGCTTGCTCAATACTTCTTGATGGCGGTTAGTCCAATCTCTTGGGTGATGGGAGGGAAGTTAACCTTTCAATTTTGGTATGGGTTTCTTGTTTTTTCTGGTCTGGTTAGCAGGTGCTGAAGTCAGAGTAGGTTTGGAGTCCACTGACAGTAAGTTGTTGAGATACTTTGCAATTCTGCAGAAGTTTTGTATGTAGAGATGAACCCCAATCATTTTCTGAGTTCTCCAACAGTCTATGGTCTTTTATCTCTCAGTGCAAGTACAGGTATAATCTCAGTTGGATCCATGGAATGGCCATCTTTAGACACAATTTTGCCCAGGAATCTGATGTTGTCTTTAACCACTTGACCACTGGGCACTTAAACCCCCTTAATAACCAGACCAATTTTCAGCTTTCGGTGCTCTCACATTTTGAATGACAATTACTCAGTCATGCAACACTGTACCTATATGAAATTTTTGTCCTTTTTTTTCACACAAATAGAGCTTTCTTTTGGTGGTATTTAATCACCGCTGGGTTCTTTATTTTTTGCGCTATAAAAGAAAAAAGACCGAAACTTTTGTAAAAAATGCATTTTTCTTCGTTTCTGTTATAAAATTTTGCAAATTAGTAATTTTTCTTCATATATTTTGGCCAAAATTTATACCGCTACATATCTTTGGTAAAAATAACCCAAATTGGTGGATATTATTTGGTCTTGTGAAAGTTATAGAGTCCAAAAGCTATGGTGCCAATATCTGATAATTGATCACACCTGAAGTACTGACGTCCTATCTAATTTCTTGAGACCCTAACATGCCAGAAAAGTACAAAATACCCCCCAAATGACCCCTTTTTGGAAAGAAGACATTCCAATGTATTTAGAAAGATGCATGATGAGTTTTTTGAGGTTGTCATTTTTTCTGGAGTGCCCAGGCCAATTCTGACATTTCTCTCCTACATGTAAAAATCATCATTTATTTGCTAGAAAATTACATAGAACCCCAAAACATTATATATGTTTTTTAGCAAAGGCCCTAGAGAATACAATGGCGGTCATTGCAACTTTTTATCTCGCACGGTATTTGCGCAGCAATTTTTCAAATGCTTTTTTTTGGAAAAAAAAAACAGTTTTGTGCTTTAAAAAAAAAAACAGTAAAGTTAGCCCAATGTTTTTGCATAATGTGAAAGATGAAGTTATGCCGAGTAAATAGATATCTAACATGTCACCCTTCAAAATTGCACACGCTCGTGGAATGGCGCCAAACTTCGCTACTTAAAAATCCCCATAGGCGATGCTTTAAAATTTTTTACTGGTTACATGTTTTGAGTTACAGAGGAGGTCTAGGGACAAAATTATTGCTCTCGCTCTACCGATCGCTGCAATACCTCACATGTGTGGTTTGAACACCATTTTCATATGTGGGCGGGACTTAGGTATGTGTTCGCTTCTGCTTGCGAGCACACGGGGACATGGGGGAAAAAGAAAAATTTTTTTTTATTTATATTAGTTTGATGCTTTTGTCCAAAAAATAAATTTTTTGATCACTTTTTTCCTATTACAAGGAATGTAAACATCCTTGTAATAGGAATGTGGCATGACAGGTCCTCTTTACAGTGAGATATGGGGTCAATAAGACCCCACATCTCACCTCTAGGCTGGGAAGCCTGAAATAAAAAAAAAAAAAAACAATCCTGCCTTCGATCGTAGCGGTGAGTCGGTAGAAGCACCTGAGGGCGACGGGAGGGGGGGACGTCCCCTCTCACCTCCCGTAAGAATGGTCAAGCTGTGGAACAGCCGCTATAATCATTCTTATGGTGTAGGGATTCGCCGGCTCAAAAAGCTGATATCTGAATGATGCCTGTAGCTGCTCACTGTGCCCACCATTGCAGCCAAACTGTGCCCGTGAATGCAGCCTCACTGTGCCCACCATTGCAGCCTCACTGTGCCCACCATTGCAGCCTCACTGTGCCCACCATTGCAGTCTCACTGTGCCCAACTCTGCAGCCTCACTGTGCCCACCTCTGCAGCCTCACTATGCCCATGAATGCAGCCTCACTGTGCCCATGAATGCAGCCTCACTGTTCCCACCATTGCAGCCTCACTGTGCCCACCATTGCAGCCTCACTGTGCCCGTGAATGCAGTCTCACTGTGCCCACCATTGCAGCCTCATTGTGCCCACTATTGCAGCCTCACTGTACCCACCTCTGCAGCCTCACTGTGCCCATGAATGCAGCCTCACTGTGCCCAACATTGCAGCCTCACTTTGCCCACCAATGCAGCCTCACTGTGCCCACCATTGCAGCCTCACTGTGCCCACCATTGCAGCCTCACTGTGCCCGTGAATGCAGCCTCACCGTGCCCACCATTGCAGCTTCACTGTGCCCACCATTGCACCCTTACTGTGCCCACCATTACAGCCTCACTGTGCCAATTAATACAGACTCACCATCGCCTGGTAACACACACAGCGGCATCTCCTCCTGTGTATCACGGAGCTGGCTGGGTTTGTGTTCAGCGGCCGCGCTGTAACAAGGTCCCGCCCCCCCTAGACCGGCTCATGTGATAGGCGGACCCAGCCAGCTCCGTGATACACAGGAGGAGGAGAGAGGGAAAGAGCGGAGCGCTGCAGCCACAACTCAAAGCAGCCCCAGGGCAGGCGGCCTACTGGGAAATTTCCCAGTAGGCCAGTCCAGCCTTGGCTGGGGTCGCTGGGCAGGTGGGGCCCCCCAGGCAAGTGGGGCCCCCTGGGCAACTGCCCAGCGTGCCCATGCAAAAAAAGACGGCCCCGTAAGACAGTTTCTCTTTCTGTCCCATTTCACCTATCTGACCGGCAATTTTAAAGTCCTTTCTTATTGTGACTTCTGGCAAGTTAGTATGGTAAAGCGTCTTAGCAGCTAAAACAGGTTCTGATTGTGAATGGCTTTCCCTTGAATTTTTATTTTATTTGTAATGCTGAGTTCTTTAATCTGCTCCTCCATCATTTTAGCTGTTTCTTGGAATTTTTCCTGCGTAATGTGGTACTGTCACTTTAAATGTTCTAATTGTAGTTGTTCAGTTTGGGAATCTTTGTCCTATCACTTGGTGCTTCAGCATTATTTCTTTTCTGTAACTCAGAGATTAATTTTCCAGTTGCCTGTAGAAATTCCATGACAGGTCTCTGCATTCTCAGTCTCTACCAGTTAATCCAGGACATTAATAACTATGCTCATTTAATGGCGACGGGTTTTGCCTCTTGCCATGCTTTCTTCTGATGCTTTGATAAACTGATAGGTTTCAATCAGCTCACTGACTGTCATCTGAGTTAGAGATCAGCTGATTTCATCTTGTACACTCTCCATATCCAATTGTAAATGTGATATTTCTGGCACGACAAGGGTTATTTTATCATATATTCTTCACAGCACCATAAGCTGTCTTTATTCCTTGTCTCTGTTCCCATTTGCAGACAAACGGTCTCCTCTCTGGGGTCTATCACAGGAATTGCAGCAGTTTTCTTTCACTCACTGTTTTCACACACAGCGATCACTTCTGCGGCTTTTCTGTGTTCTATTCACAAACGCCCCACGTTGGGTGCCAGTTTTGTTGCACATATGATGAATAACTAAATTCCAAAGTGCGATGGGGCGGGTGAAATTGAGGTGTTTAATAGATGGTAGCTGCAAGACACAGGGACATAGCTCCCAACTGTCCCTGATTTCGAGGGACTGTCCCTGATCTGGAGCAATGTCCCTCTGTCCCTCTTTCCTCCTCATTTGTCCCTCATTTTGGTCTGATCTATATAGTTGTATATAAAATGCACTTTTTATCTTTCAAAAAGTGTTTCCCAGTTCTAAACCTTTCATCCAAATTCTAAATTGCTGCATTTGTAAATTCTAAAAGCCAATATAAAGGAATAGTAGTGGTAAAATAAGCACTTGTGGATTTAATTAACCTTTTTTTTTTTTTTTTGTTAATTCTCCTTTAGGCGGGTGTAGCAGGGGGCATGACCTATGCCAACATACATTTGCTAGTAGGTGCCCCTCATTCCCATCTCAAAATGTTGGGAGGTATGCATGGGACAAACATTATTCTGGGGGAACAGGGTGCAACTGAACAAGACAATGATAAAGTACAGCAAACATACATACAACTGTGCACATATAGTCTCAAATGCTTCTGAATAACATTTCAGTAATGGATTGTAAAAAAGCACATGTCCTGCACACTAGGAATATATAGCTGCAAAAGTTTAATAACAAACATGTAGTTTGTTCTCATATTACATTGTGACAGAATTTACTTGTCACGGGAACATACACTACATCATTTTAGTGCTAGTTATGGCTTTGAATTTGATATTTCTTACCTGCAAGACACATAGAACATACATTACTCTGGAGGAACAGGGTGCAACTGAAGGAAGTTCCCACCAGAAACAAGTTACTGTATTTTCCTTTCCACCTGCTGTACCGGCAGTGTTCTAGGAAATGCATAGCTCCCAACTGTCCCTGATTTTGAGGGACTGTCCCTGATTTGGAACAATGTCCCCCTGTCCCTCTTTCCTCCTCATTTGTCCCTCATTTTGATCTGATCTATATAGTTGTATATAAAATGCACTTTTTATCTTTCAAAAAGTTTCTCAGTGCTAAACCTTTCCTACAATTTCTAAATTGCTGCATTTGTACATTTTAAAAGCCAATATAAAGGAATAGTAGTGGTAAAAAAAAAAAGAAGCTCTTGTGGATTTAATTAAACTTTTTTTGGTTAATTCTCCTTTAAGGGGGTGTGGCAGGGGGCGTGTCCTCTGCCTACATACGTTTGCTAGTAGGTGTCCCTCATTCCCATCTTAAAATGTTGGGAGGTATAGAAATGTGTCCCCTTTTCAGAGCAGGATTTTGGTTTCAGGCTGCTGCTGCAGCTGGACATATCATATAACTATATAATATAAGCTTTATTTTGAGGGGTGTCTATTTTTATACATCCTTTACACTAGCTCGCTTGTGGCAAACACCAAGCCAGGGCCTTTTCCTCTGGTAAGGTTCTTTCAACATAAAACGCCGGCTGGCCTACGTTTTATGTTGGGAGAACCTTACCTATATGTAAGTGGTACTGTTTTTTATTTAATAAACACCAGTCAGGTTTTACCTATGGTGATCCTTTCTTTTGGGCTATATGAATATGAGTGTCGAGTGAGGACCCTGGATCGCTACTGTTTTCTGTGACCACACAAAGATTACCCGCTTGATAGTGGTGTCTGGAGGTTGTTGCTCGATTTGCCATTCGTTTTGCCATCTCCAGAGGAAAAAGCCCTGGCTGGATGTTAGCCACAAGCGAGCTAGCTTGTGCAAGCTGGTAAGCGTGCACTTCGGGTGGTGGTGGATTTACACTTTTCTTCAATGTGAATATTACAGTCACAGGAGTACTTTATCAACGTGTGCTCATATACACCCTTATCTTAACTACTTCGCACCCGCGCTATAGCCAAAAGACGGCTGCAGCGCGGATGCTAATTGCCGGGAGACCATCCCTGGACGTCCTCCTGTTTACTTCCGCGATGCGCGCTCCCGCATCTGGGAAGTTCTGTGCTTACCATGTCCCTTGGAAACAGCCAGTCACAGATCGCTGAAAACGGCCAATCATAGCAGCCGTTTTTAGCGCGATCGGTGGTGCCAATGAGAGATGATCTCATATGTAAACATATGAGATCATCTCTCATCGCCGGATCTCCCTCCTCACACAAAGACAAAACAAAAAAAACGAAAAAAAGTGACGTCAGTGCCATCTGTCCCCAGTGCCATCTGTCCCCAGTGCCATGTATAAGTGCCATCTGTCATCAGTGCCACATAGTGCCATCTGTCATCAGTGCCATCTGTCATCAGTGCCACATATTAGCGCCATCTGTCATCAGTGCCACCTGTCAGTGTCACGTGCCATCTGTTATCAGTGTCACGTGTCATCAGTGCAACGTATCAGTGGCATCTGTCATCAGTGTCACGTGTCATCAGTGCCATGTATTAGTGCCATTTTTCATCAGTGCCACGTATTAGTGCCATCTGTCATCAGTGCCATCTGTCATCATTGCCACGTGTCATCAGTGCAACATATTAGTGCCATCTGTCATCAGTATCATGTGTCATCAGAGCCACGTATTAGTGCCATCTGTCAGTGCCACGTATTAGTGCCATCTGTCATCAGTGCCACGTATTAGTGCCATCTGTCATCAGTGCCACATCAGTGTAATCAGTGCCACATATAAGTGCCACGTCAGGGTCACGTGTCATTGTTCTGGTGCTCCAGGGCCTTCAAAAGTGTAATAGGTAGTCAACAAGTTAGATGTGTAATTTATGCTCCTAGAACACGTGATGGCGCTCCCTGCATGTTGGGCCTCTCTATGTGGCCAGGCTGTGAAAAAGTCCCACACATGTGGTATCATAATACTCAGGAGGAGTAGCAGAATGTATTTTGGGGTGTTATTTGTGGTATATACATGCCACGTGAGAGAAATAACCTATTACAATGACAATTTTGTGGGGAAAAAAAACTTCATTTTGCAAAGAATTGTGGAAAAAAATGACAACATCAAAAACCTCACCATGCATCTTACTAAATACCTTGGAATGTCTACTTTCAAAAAAGGGGTCTTTTGGGGGGTATTTGTACTTTCCTGACTTGTTCGGGTCGCAAGAAATGAGATAGGCTGTCAGTACATCAGGTGTGATACATTTTTTATGATTTGCACCACAGCTTGTAGACTTTCTAACTTTCACAAAGACCAAATAATATCCACTAATTTGGGTTATTTTTACAAAGATATGTAGCAGTATAAATTGTGGCCAAAATTTATGAAGGAAAATTAATAATTTGCAAAATTTTATCACAGAAACTAAGAAAAATGTGTTTTTTTTCTAAATTTTCGGTCTTTTTTCATTTATAGCGCAAAAAATAAAAAACCCAGAGGTGATCAAATACCACCAAAAGATATTTGTATGAAAAAAAAATCATTTGGGTACAGTATTACACTTAAAGCTGAAAATTGGTCTGGGCAGGAGGGGGATTTAAGTGCCCAGTAGGCAAGTGGTTAAGGGACTCACTTGCTTTCTTATTCATTTCTTTATTTTGGGAGTTGTTGATACACACACTTATTTTTGTCACTGTGTTAATTTTGATACACTTTGTCACAATGTGTCATATTTAAATTTGCATTTTATTAGAATTTAGAGCGCAGCTCCTATTTTGTTTATTTAACAGTAGATCTAAAGCAGGCCATATATGGTGCAAATTTCTTTCCTGCAACCACGGGTTGCAGGAAAGAAATTTGCACTATTCCCCCATCAACACAGACAGTGCTGACAGGGGAATCCCTCCTACTGAGCAATTGTCTGCTCCTGGCGGACGGGGGAAGCCGCCCCTGCCAGGAGAAGAAAGTGATTATTGCTAGTGGCTATAGTTACCACTAGCGATAATCACAAGAGAATCTGGTAGGCTGGTTGTACCCAAGTTGATCGATCGATCAACTTGGTACATTCAGCCTGCCCATTAACGGTTCAAATTGTGTATGGGCGGCCTAAAACTAATCACTAAAATCCAATCTAAGCTTTAACATGTTAATGTAACTTTCTAAACTGTCTTTAAAATGTACCCCACTATTGGAGGTCCCTGATGGAGTCTAGAAGGGGCCACGCTCATATACACACTCAGTGGCCATGGTCTACTGCTTTCATTATAAGGAATGTAAAAAAGTATTTTTTTTTAACAAAAACATGGCACTTATTAAAAGAGAAGTATATAAAAGAGAAGTGTTAAAAGAGACATATGGCCAAAGCCAAGGCTATACTTTTATTTTCTTCTGGGTCACATTAGTGCACTAACTTGTGCACTAGAAAAATCTTGACAATAATGTTGAGATCCACCCAGATCACCCAGATCCACCCAGCGTGCCACTGGAAGCTTGAACCAACCGCTCCTGCCCCTTCCCCAGCCTGTCACTCCCGTGATCAGCGGCCTTATGGTCTCTCAGTTCTCAGACTTAGACAGCTGCAGCATCACAACAATGCCGCAGCATGGAGATGGGTTTGCATGGGTTTTTTTTCAGAACCCAACACTTCTCCCTTAAGTGGCTTAGCAAATTAAATGTCATCCAGTTAAGGTTTAGATTTACTCTAATGTCGCGTACACACGGTCGGACATTCCAACAACAAAATCCATGGATTTTTACCGACGGATGTTGGCTCAAACTTGTCTTGCATACACACGGTCACACAAATCTTGTCAAATTCCGAATGTCAAGAACGCGGAGACGTACAACATGTACAATGGCACTATAAAAGGGAAGTTCAATACCAAGTGCGCCAACCTTTGGGCTCCTTCTGCTAATCTCGTGTTAGTAAAAGTTTGGTGAGAGACTATTCGCGCTTTTCAGATCGTTACTGCTCTTTAGTTTGTGCTTGTGGGTTCCTATCTGGTTTTCAGTGCGTGTAGTCAGTTCACATTTGTTTTTCAGTGCATATTTTATAGTACGTATTTGATTTTGCAGTGCGTTCTTGTCCGTTCGTTTCTGATTTTCAGCTCGCTCTTCTCTTCCTTTCTGTTTTTCAGTGCGTTCTGTTAGTTTGTTCTGACCAGCCGACATTTTGAAGCCATGTTGCATTACGGACTCCTCGTAGAGTTCGTGCTATGCAGGGGCTTGGTGTTGGGGTTCTTTTTTTTTTTTTTTTGAAAAATATTTATTGGGTTTTATGGCATACAAAAGTATAAGACTTAGTGTTACAAAAGTTACAGAGTATTAATCGTTACAATCTATACAGTTGAATGACTTCTCATAGTAGTTGAAATACAATCTTGTCATGTCAGTTAGATCAAAAGAGAAGTAACAGAGAGATAAAAAAAGAAAAAGAAAAAGAAAAATTAGGGGAAAGGGAAGATGGGGGAGTTCATGTTTGCTGTCTCATCAACCTTATGGGGTGAAACTTTGCTCGACATATAAAATCTTAACATCTAAATACCTTCAGGAGTGGAGGCAGCGTCTGACTAAACTTGAGAGGGTGGATGCCAAGGGGCACAATGAATTTATGGATAACCTACGGTGGGTTAAAAATAAAGGAATCTGGGGTGGGGGGTATTTTGAGTCGGCCTAGAGAATTGGTGACATCTTTTGTCAAGTACCATTTCGTGTATCGAAATGGGTTCATTATTTCGATCAGTGCCTGCGGAGCGAATGTAGCTTCAATGTATTTCCTCCATCTTTTGAAAAAACGGGAAGTTGATCGGAAATTAAGGGTGATGATGTCCAGCCTTTCTAGATTGAAAAGTGATGCCAAGGCTTTTTTAAACGTTGTTAGGGTAGGAGGAGTAGCTGATATCCAGTGAGACATGATAGTCCTGCGAGCCACTAGAAGACAGAGGTGAGCCCAATGTGGAATATTTTGTGAGACCCTCGTTGGCGATGAGGGTGAAGGGGGTATGCTGAACAGGCATAGTAAGCAGTCCTTTGTGCACTGAATTTTGTGGACCTCGTTGATGTAGGTGATCACCTTAGTCCAGTAAGCATCAATCTTGTTGCAGTCCCAGAGTCTGTGTAGTAACGTGGGGCGAGGTATGTTGCACCAGGAACATTGGGCTTGGGTGGGGTCCTTCTTGTTGTAGCGGAAAGGGAAATAAGCTCTGTGAATGATCTTGAATTGTGTTTCCCTCCAAGATTCAGAAGCAGTAAGGTTGCGGACTGTCTTGTACCCCTCAAGAATTTTTTCTGGCAGAGATTCGTCGTCTAAGACGTGTGACCATTTTTGAAAGGGTTTGAGGGCATACTTCCGTGTTTGATGTTGTATGAGACAGGAGTAAATATTGGAGATGGAGTAGTTATTGCTTTTGATGAGAGTATCAATGCAGGATGTTTCAAGTGGGTTAGTATTAGGACCAGAGCATGATTTGAGATAATTGATGAGTTGGTGATAAAAGAAAGCATGTGTTGGTGGTAGGGAATATTCCCGCATCAGGGTATGAAACGGTTTGAATTTGCCCGGCTTGTTGAGATAAAAAGAGGAGACATCTGTGAGGCCTTTAAGTTTCCATTGGCCAAAAGCTTTGTGGATGATAGATGGAAGGAACATAGGGTTGCCTTGTATTTTGAGGTATTTGGAGATGTTGGATGGCACTTTGAGCAATTTTCTTACTTCTCTCCATGCAACGACCGTATCCTTAATTATTACACTTGTTTTGAGGTGGGGGGGTAATGTATTGGGATTAGAATGGAGGATGGCCGAGAGGGTATATGGGTGTACCATAGCCTCTTCTAAGTATAGGTTGGAATATTTAGAACCACCAGTTAGCCAGTCTAAGCCCTGTCTAAGTAAACATGCCAGGTTGTAAAAACGCATATTGGGCAGTCCCGCCCCACCCTCGCCCTTCGGGAGACATAATTTCTGTAGCGCTATGCGAGGTTTTTTGTGAGACCATACAAAGGTAGTTAGGGCCTTTTGGAGTTTTTGGATGTCTGAATGTTTAATTAGAAGAGGTATGGTCTGCATTGGGTAGAGCAGGCGCGCAAAGGACACCATTTTGAAAAGGTGGCATCTCCCAAAGAGCGAGAGAGGTAGGGACCCCCAAGCCTCCAACTCCTTCACAATTTTGGTTATCAAAGGGGGGTAATTCAAAGAATATAAAGAGGATGGTTCACGTCCTATTTTAATGCCCAGGTATGTAATATGTTGGTTGGCTATGGCCAGGGGGGATAGGTGTTTCCATTTACTGGAGAGATGGGGGTGTAATGGTAGGATCTCACTTTTATCAAAATTGATTCTGAATCCCGAGCAAAGTCTGAAGTCTGAAAAAAGTCGTTTGAGTCTGTCAAAGTCTGTTATAGGGTCGGTGGAGAATAGCAGTATGTCATCTGCGAATAGTGCCGAACGAAGAGTGTGGTTCTCCAGAGTGATGCCACTGATTCCATCAGCTGAATTTAGTATTCTGGACAGGGGTTCGATTGCTAGATTGAACAGGGGTGGAGACAGGGGGCACCCCTGTCTCGTTCCTTTCGTTAATGGAATCGTGTCCGAGATAAAGTCGGGGGTGACAAGACGTGCGGTAGGGGATGCGTACATTTGTAGCAGGAATCGCATAATCGGTCCTGAGAATCCAAATTGTGTCATCACTCTAAAGAGCCAAGAGAAACTGATGTTGTCAAAGGCCTTTTCCGCGTCTAATGACATGATGGCAATGTCTTGGTTAGGGTGAGTTTTGGCGTATTCTAGAGCCATTAACACTTTGCGAATGTTTAGGGTGGCCGATCTGCCCGAAACAAAGCCAGATTGGGCTGGGTGTAATAAAGATGGCAGTAGGGGAGCTAGCCGTGACGCAATTATTTTGGATAGGATTTTGACATCAACATTTATTAATGATATCGGCCGGTATGAGCCCGGTAGTAGGGGGTCTTTCCCTTTCTTAGAGATTAATTTGATGTGGGCCTGTGTTCTCATAGGAAGATAGGGCCCTCCGTCCCACATAGCTGCGTAAACATGTTTTAAAGTATCAGGGATAAATTCTTTGGTCATTTTATAGACTTCAGCGGTATATCCGTCGGGTCCCGGGGCTTTGGCCGAGGCCATGTTTTTGATCGTGAATCGAATATCATCAACAGTGATGGGGGCATTAATCGTCTCTAATTGTGTGTGGTGGAGTTTGGGTAAACGTATTTTGTCGAGCAGTAAGTCAGTGGTAGGCAAGTCAGTCGGGTCAGCTTTGTATAGATTGGTATAATATTCCACGAGTAGGTTGCTAATTTCAGCTGGGGAGGTGATCATAGAGCCTGTCTTAGCTCTAAGAGCTGAGATACGGGTGGGACGTCTGGGGCCTGAGCACATCTTGGCCAGGAGCCTACCAGCCTTGTTTCCAAATCTATGAAAATGTAACTGAGAGTATGATGTTTTGGCCGCTTCATGCTGTTCTGCCCATAGGTCAAAGGTGCTTTTGGCCTGTCTCCATTTTTGTATGTTTTCTATGGTGCGGTTTATTGTGAGCTGCTCATGAGCCAGGCGTAGGGTTTCGCTTGATTTACTATACTGTTGCTTGGCTTTTTTTTTTAACTGGGTTGTGTATGAAATTATTTTACCTCTTAAGAAGGCCTTGCCTGCTTCCCAGAATAGGTTAGGATCTGTAATGTGAGCTCCATTAGTGGAGATGTATTCCTCCCAGGCGCAGTATAGTGTATGTTGAAAGTCCTCATTGTCAGCTAAATAGGAGGGGAAGCACCAAGTAGGGGAGGGAGATGAGCGAGCTGTTTGGGTGAGATGAATCACGATTGGGCTGTGGTCTGAAATCACTGCGTCTTGTATGTCTGGTGCACTGATTATGGAGCTTAGGGCCGGGGAGGCAAAAAAATAGTCTATACGCGAAAACGTATTGTGCGGGGGTGAAAAGAAGGAGTATTCCCGTTCCGTTGGGTGCATTAAGCGCCAGACATCCACAAATTGCATGGAGGCGACGGCTTGTGACAGTAGGGTGGCTGCAGATGATGAGGGGGTACGGGTGTGTGTTCTATGTGTAGGGGGGCCTGTGCGATCAGCTAGGGGGGACATGACTGAATTAAAGTCCCCACCCAATAGGTGTAGCGTCTCTGGTGTAGTTAGCACCCATTTCACTAAATCCTGGAAGAAGGAGGTGTCAGGGGAGTTGGGAGCATAGATGTTAGTAAGTGCTATGTGTTTGTCATCTATAGTCAGATGTAGAGTTATTTTTCTTCCCTCCGAGTCAACCTTGACATCTCTGACTTTGTGCTGTAGATTTTTATGCAGAAGGATAACAACACCTGCTTTACGGCCCACTGCTGGTGAACCATAAACAGAGCCCACCCACAATCTGCGAAGACGTTGCATATCGTCTGCAGCCAGATGCGTCTCTTGAAGTAGAGCCACATCAGCCCGGAGACGCCGCAGGTGTCTGAGGATGGACATACGTTTGTTAGGGGAACGCAACCCCTTAACATTCCACGAGACAAACTTTAGGTGACTCCCAAGTGCAGACTGTGACATACTCGGTATTTGAAAGTGTTTTGGTTTAGGAGCTTGCATAGAAGCCCCTGAGTGGATGTGTTATCTACCTCCTGGGAGTCGCCAAAGCGCCTCAGAACCCCTGAAGACATATGAACTAGGTTGGCAAACATGAACTTAAACTTCTCTAAGCAACAATAAGTTGTAAACATTAATAAGGCAGTATATCGTATAAGGAAATACATAACTTGAGTTGTGGACTTTTCTTTTTTCCACATGAGGTCTCACCTATCTAGTTAGCGTAGCTCCCATTGATTGCCAGCTCCTCACTTAGGGGCAGGGTGGTAGCAACGGGGGGTGGGGATAGGGAAGGTAGGGGAGAGGAAAGGGGAATAGGGAGGGGGGGGGTGCAGGATAGGAAGGTAGGGTGGTCTGGGGGGGGATCCCCTGAGGAGGTAGTGCATGTTTAAATTAATCAATGGCGAGGTACGCTGAGCACAGGGGAGAGCCCCCCTCTTAAGATTAGGCTTAAGTAGACCAGAAAATAGAAAATACAAGTAAACATAACATTGCAAGTGTCCTTGAAAAGGAAGGTTTCCCAGGTAGTGGGGGACTATGGCTGTTATTGAATAACATGACTATAACATTATAACTGTATAATTCTTAACTACGTAACTTTCAGCTACAGGTTGGAAGGGGTAGTGCTCTATAGAGAGCATGTACGGCAGTTTATAGAGACATCACAAGCATCCTCATCTTAACGATAAAAAATTGTAAGGAAAAAAAAGAAAAAGTATAAGATGGGTTGATACTACCCGTCCTAAGATGACGATGTGAAAAAGGGTGATGATGTGGAGTCCTCCGTCAGTTCCTTCAACGATTCCCAGAGCGATCTTCCTGGTTGGTGAAGCGGCTGCGCTTATATGGAGGTTTGGTCGGGCTTCGGGGGTGCTTAGGGGGTCCATACGCATGCTGTGAAGATGACGATGGTGATCCCTCTGCTGCGGCACTGTGTTCCATTTCGGAGCTTCTGTTGGTTAGGTAGGTCTCCGCCTCTTCAGGTGTATGAAAGGTGAGTTGCTCCCCTTCAGATGTTTGCACGCGGAGGACAGCTGGATAGGCTAGGGAGAATCGGATCTGATTGTGGTGCAGAGTGGAGCATATCGAGGAGAATGCCTTGCGTTGTTTCATTACCTCTATGGAATAGTCCGCGAAGAGTAGCAGTTTCGCGCCATCTACCACCAGTGAGCGCGTGCGACGAAATTTTTGCATTATGGCGTTTTTGTCGGCGTAGTTTAAGTATTTCACTATCACATGCCGAGGTTTAGCGCGTGTGTCAGAATATTGACCCATAAGGCGTGCTCGTTCAACCGTGCACGGTATGCGGAGGCCAAGTTGCTCTGGGATGGTTTTCGCACAAATGTTTGTAAGGTGGGAGGCTGGGATCGACTCTGGCAGGCCAATGATGCGCAGATTGTTTCTTCTTAAGCGATTTTCTAAATCGTCCAGTTTGTCCCATATGTCTCTCTGTGAAGCATTTATGCGTGCAAGTGCTGCAGATGAGGCAGTGCAATCATCTTCTATTATTGAAATCCTTTCCTCCACCTGGGTGATGCGCTGGGCCTGAGCCTGGAGTTCTATGTGCAGCTGTTCCAGCCCTCTGTGCACCGCTGCGTCCACAGTGGCTGTAAGAGATGGCCCCAGTAGTTGAACTACAGCCTGGGCAATGTTGGCAGGGGATGTGGGGTCGGTTTCTGTCACAGCTGGGGCAGGGGGAGGTTGTGGCTGCTGCTGAGGCCGCTCTGTTAAGTCCGGAGCGGCCGCCATCTTGGCCGCTTCGGCCGCTATGTCTCCCGCCGGCGGAGCTGTGGAGGGGGGCAAGGACAGCGCCCGAGCGTATGATCGCTCCACGAAGCGATCCATGCCTGCCTGGGATGGAGCGGAGGCGGTGGGGGTTTCCCCGGTGCTGTGACTGGCTTAAGTGCCGGTTTTGTGAGGAGCTGTGCGGGAGCTGGAGCTGCTCACCTCCTCCTCATGTGGCGCCGGAACCGGAAGTGGTGTTGGGGTTCTTATTACTTTGATCCAAGCCCAGTCCATGAACAGGGCAGGGAGGTGTTCATGGACCAAGAATTGGTTACTCCAGCGTGACCAATTCTCGCACATGCCTTTGTTGCGGGAGATACAGCAGAATAATCCTGATGATTTCAGGAATTATCCCTGGATGATGGACCCCATTTTTCACCATCTGTTGGCTTTGCTGTCCCCTTATATTACCAAGCAGGACACCTGCATGCGGCAAGCCATCACTCTTGAACAGAGGCTAGTCGCCACGTTGCGGTACTTGACGATGGGGAGAAGTCTGCAGGACCTCAAGTTCTCAACAGGTATCTCGCCCCAGGCTATGGGGATCATTATTCCAGAGACCTGTTCTGCCATCATTCAGGTCCTGCAGAAGGACTATATTAAGGTAAGATTTCTCCTTTAACATCACATTCTATCTATTTATTGTTTGCTAATGTATTGTTTTCTTTCATCATTCCCTAATTGCCATGATTGTAATATGCTGTGAATGTCCCCTTTGTCCTCATGCATGCTGGAAGGTTTTAAACGTCCTTTTTTGTCCTTCGTGCATATTTGCCTTCACTAACCTCCCCAGCATGCTATCCTGGGCCCATACACACATAGCCTAGTCACTTAACAATGTATTTTGCCAGCTTCATTGTAGTGCTTTACCCTAAACACCCTCTAAAATGTGTTTTAATTGTTATTTGTGTGCTTAAATTCATGCAGAGTTCCAGAGGCCAAAAATAATTTGGAACCCTCCCTCCCTCAACCGCTAAGTCAACCAATACCAATCCTCTATCTGCTGACTTTGCCAAACCCATACACACTATATCTACCTCTTTTGTGTGCATATTTATGGATTAATTCACCAAAGCATGTAATAAAAGGGCCTGCCTGAATACCTGTAAATGGTACTCAAGTTTTGTTCTCCTATTATCTTGATAGGTAATTGCAGAATGTCAAAAAGTGCTTCAATTTGTACAGTGTGTAATATTTTATTTTATTATGACACTTCTGACCTCTCCAGTGGCCAAAGTAACACACATTATTTATGCATTCTGCTCTCAATGAAGTGGAGAGGGTTACCTGTTCAAAACATCTCCCCCCCACACCCCTAAATTTTTTACAATGGGCCATCAGAGGGGGTTAGGAATCTGATAAGTGGACCTTATATTTTTGTCTTTAAATAAGCCTTAAAATAAATGATATACTGATGTTGGGCAAGAATCTTTGTGTCTAATCTGCTTGCAATGTTATGTGTAAAAGTACTCCACAGTTTCCTTCAACGCCACAGGAATGGCAGACTGTGGCTTCCCAATTTGCCCAGCGGTGGGACTTTCCTAACTGCGGCAATAGATGGGAAACACATCCACATAGTCCCACCCCCAAACTCGGGTTCATACTATTACAACTATAAGGGGTTTAATAGTATTGTGGTGGCGGTGGTGTCGGCGACATATGAGTTTCTCTATGTGGACGTGGGGAAGAATGGTCGGATGGTGGAATCATCGCCCAGACCGAGTTTTATAGACGGCTCCAGAATGGTGGCTTGGGATTTCCACCTGCTGAAGAGAACGTGGAAGGACTCCCGTTCGTCTTTGTCGCTGATGAGGCGTTTGGGCTTGCTGCATAATACATAACTTTTTAAGAAAAAATGCATCCAACATATGCTTTAGAAAAGGGTTTTTGAACAAACCAACATATTTTTGGAATAACAATTTTGGCATAGACAGTACAAATAGCCTTTTTTGTGTTAAATAGCCATGTTTAAAACCATAAAACAATACACAACTCAGGAACTTACAAAGTTCAACTTTGACAAAGTGAAGGCAATATCAGACATTAGTATGTCCAAACTGTGTTGATCTCGTCTTCATCTGATGGGCTGATGTCATCCCTGTAAAAGCCAAATTTTGAAGATGCACACAAATTGAGAGTCAAAATGGGGATTTCCTTCCTGATCCCATGCCTAATGTCAACATGTGCTAGCTCCCATCATGTGGGATCAATAGACGTGTTTCGGGGGTGCAACTCCTTCCTCTCAACTACTTTAGTTGTGAGGAAGGGGTTGCACCCCCAAAACATGTACCTTGATATCCCGTGATGTGTGCATCTTCAAAATTTGGCTTTTAAGATACTTAAAAAATTGGTGAAAAATCGCAAAAAAAATGAAGACTTTAGGTGTATTTTAGATTCGGGTCTAAAACATCAATGATGTGTTTGAGTCTTTTTTCAATATCCTTGATGTCTTCCTTGATCTTTTGTAAATCTCAATTGCACACCATGATCTCCCCAATGAGGACGTATGCACTTGTGAAATGCAAATCTTCTTCCACAACATCCACATCACCTAAAATAAAAAGACACACCATGGATTATAAATATGCAGGCATACATCTATTACCTAAAGCTGTGTTCTCAGACACTCATTTGTTGTGGTCATTATTTCGCTCACTTCATAAACCTCTCCTTCCTCCACATCCTCAGGTTGTGGTTTGGGGATTTCCCCTTCTTTAAGAGGTGGGGGGTCCCTGGTGTCCTCTGATGTCTTGAGTCTTTTCTCCCCTATGTGAATAAAAAAAGGTATACTTAGCACACAGATATTTGAGGGCATAAATAGGAATATGAAACATTGCTTGGAAGTGTTGTACAATTGTCTTTTTGGGCAGAGTTCCAAGCTAAAGACATTATTTTTTTTACCTTTCTAAAGCTGGAATACTTACCTTTTTTGTACAGTTTTCAAACATAAAGACACCCCTAATATCCACTGGAGCACCTGTGTGGGACACCCTAAAAAGTTTGTTCTGGTGTCCCACACTAGTGCTCCTGCATCCAGATGTGTAAACAACTGCTGCGTGTCCTCTCCTTACACTGAATTAAGTTTGCATTTCATTCTAATTACAAACCAATCTAGACAACAATGTACTAAACTTCTTTTAATACAAATAGGCATGAACAAATGTAGTTAACCTGGATCTGCGCCAAACATCGTATTAGTGGGCGAACAAACGATGTTTACTACGAACGATTATTGTGCCCACGAACCTAAAAGTTGCCATTTTAAACTGTACAACAGTAAAGAAAAGCATATGGAGCAGCCTGCAAGTAATAATAGGAACACACGACAACAACTTACTTTTTTGAAGAACTCTCTTGATCCTTCTGATCGTGCTCCCTCAATTTCAGGTCTGACCAGCGTTTTCTCAATTGGATCGTCGTACACCAAAATTCCGGTGCAGACTCTTGACAGCTTTAGCAATGATCTTGGCCTTTCTCACATTTGGGTTTAGGTAAGGTCCATACTTCCTATCATAGTTGGCCCTCTTCAAGATATTCACCATCTTCACCATCTCTACAAAGGACATATTTGAGGCCTTAAATCCCCTCTGGGATCGGGACGTTCGTGGCTCCGGGCTTTCGTCGTTGCTGCTGCTGTCTGCATGCACTTGCTCTTTCTCTGCCATGTGCTCTACCACTGCGCAAAAAGAGAAGGGGCTGGGAATAGACTAGAAAGAACATCTGGAGTGGGCGGAATTTCACGCATGTGCAGTGTATATAAAGCATAGCACGCGTGCATCGTAGTACGATCTGTGAACGGAGGATGGAGTAGCGGAAGCGCCGATCGTGTTAACAAAGGTACAATTTTAATTTGGTGCATCAGTGGCCTATACTGCTTATGGATTGAGGCCTATATTGGGACAAGATTAGAAGAGTTTAGCCTGACATTAGGGTTTGTCTTGTGTTGTGTCTTGCAGAGAAAATGGATCTATTCAATGACAGGGAATTTCTAGCAATATTCATTGACATGTTCAGGGAGCTGCCCTGTCTGTGGCAGGTGAACCACCCATTTTTTATTAAGCTAAGAAAGAGGAAGGCAGCGCTGGAGAAACTGCTTGAATTTGTGAAGCAAATGATCCCCATGGCAGACATCACATATTTGAAGGCCCTTAGTGGTTGGTGACATGAGGAGCACTTATCTTAGGGAGCGAAAGAAGGTCCAGAATTCCCAGAGATCAGGAGCAGCAGATGACATTTATGTACCCAGGCTGTGGTACTATGACAGACTGCATTTTCTGTCAGGCCAGACTGAACCCAGGCCAGCACTCTCCAATCTTCCTTCCACCTCAGCTGAAGTTTCCAATGTCCTGGGCCTTCCAGGCAGGAAGATGTGGAGGAGCCCAGCTTGAGTCAGGTAGAGCATTGTTCAACATATTTCTTGTCATAGAATTAATGATGTTAAGTAGATGTTATTATTGATCACTAATTGCTGATTTAACAAAGTTGTTTACATATCAATAGACAGTAGTGGCCAAAAAAGGAGGTAGAAAGAAATCCTGGATAGCTGCACTCTGGGATAAGGACATCTTTATTTCAATAAAATCCAAAACATACAGTCAATAGCAGAGACGTACAGGGTGGTAGACTGCTAACGCGTTTCACATCATTTGGATGCTTATTCGTAGCTTATTCGTATTCGTAGTGGCCAAAAAGGATTGGGACAAGAATGAAAAATGCTGGGCTCAGAATGATAATCTTTTTGATTTGTTAACATTCAATTTGCAACAGTCATGAGCTATAAATTGTGTGTGATTGATGACCAAAAAAAGAAAACTATGTCCCTTTTTCATACACAGGAAAGCCTCAGTCAGGAGGTGGCGGGGGTAAGTGGCAGCCAAGAGGTCGACCATCGTCCTCCTCCTCCTGCCACAACTCCAACACCAGAGCGACAGCCTGGAAGGAAGTGTCTAAGGAAGACAAGAGTGTGATGGCCTGGGTTCTGTCTGGTCTGGCAAAAGATGTAGGCTGTTGTATGACCACAGCCTGGGGACAGATGTGTCATCTGCTGCTGTTCATGATCTCTTGGACTCCTGGACCGGATTGTGCTTCCTATTATATGGACTCCTCAGGCCACCAATTTTGCCTGTAAAATAGTTTTGATGTGTGCCCTGGGGTACAAAGGCTTCGCACATTTAACCAGTTTATCCAGCATTGCCTTCCTCTTTATTTTGTTATGACCCATAATAAATGGCTATTTATTTTGTTAAAATACTTGCCTATGTGTTTTACTTCAAAAGGGACAGTTTGTTTGTGAGTAGGCAGGTACATTTCCTAAATACAATGTCAAATTTAATAAGGGACATCAACACCAACCAACCTCCTTGAGGTTAAAAAAATACAAGATATTAATGGTGTTGTGGTAACTTGACACACAAAACGAAAAAAAAATTATGGAGATCACTAGAAAAAATAAAAAAAATAAAAAAAAAAAACGAGATCTTGATTAAAAAAAAAAATTATAAAAAAAAAATCACTATAAAAAAAAAATACAATACATTATTATGGACATCTTACAAAAAAAAATATTATTCAGGAGATCACGAGAAATAATAAAGAAATCATGTTTTCAGAACTCTTTGTGAATATCAGCAGTAAAACAACTTCATTATTCTAGCATTCTAAAGAAGAGAATGCGCTGCATTAAAAGATTTTAAAAATTCCAGCGTCACGAATGTGCTATCTCCATTATGAATGCTAGTTTTAACAGACCAAGCGCTTCCGTCTCGTACTTGATTCTGAGCATACGTGGAACTTTGTGGGTGGAATTGTGTACACACGATCGGAATTTACGAGAAAGGATTTTGTTGCCGGAAAATTTTAGACCCAGATCTCAAATTTTGTGTGACGAAAATTCCGATGGAAAATGTCCGATGGAGCCTACATACGGTCGGAATTTCCGACAACAAGCTCCCATCGAACATTTTCCGTCGGAAAATCCGACCGTGTTTACGGGCATAACTGGGCAACTGGCTTTTTCTACATATAATGAGATCATGCATAGGCGCAAAAATATGTTCATATTTACATTTTGCTTGACGGTAGTGATGCAACAGTCACTCCTGTCAGTCAGCAAGAAGCTAGAGAACTGAGTGGATAACAGGCCAATAACCCCATGCAAAAAGGCTTCATTTCCAGGTGAATTTTGTCATGTTCGTAGGTTTAAAAATCTCATTAGGGAATTATAGTTTCCCTGCCAAAAGTTAGGCTTCATCTAATTTTTGCCTTTACTGTATACCGAAGAAGCTTCCAGAACCAGAGCCAGATTGACTTTGGGGGGCCCAGGGCACTTAAGGTCCAGGGGGCCCCTATTCACAGAGTTGGTTTACTTTCTTAATGATAGTTACACATTTTTAAAAAGCATGACACAACATCATGCTGAGGTCACACATGCAGTCACAGTGCTCTATGTGTGGTTTGTTTGTGTCGCCAGTATTTCTATTGTATTTTCAGACAACAACTGTACTGATTAAACAAAAATCGTATGATTTGGTATCATACAAGAAAATTTTTCATGTTTGTCAGATCGGATAATATCGGATGAACTGTCGTGATCGGCTCACAAAAGCTCTGTACTAACGATCCGATTACTGTACGATCGCTTCAAATGCGGTATTTTTTGTCCGATTTTCAGGTCGTGTGTATGGGCCATAACCCAAAATAAATTATCCTGCTCCCGACGATCGCAGTGATACCACATATGTGTATGTTAGTTGTTGTTTGTACCCACAGTACAGCCCAGAAACAATAGTGCACATTTTGCTTTTTCCTATGCTACCTACAGTAAAACACACTGACACTAATATAAAAAAAAATCCTGTCCAAAAAAAATTCTGACCCAGACCTTTGACGTTGACCCAAACACTAACGCTGGAACTGACCTAGATCAAACCTTCATCTATGTTTTTTTTTGTTTTTTTAACTATTTTTCTTTTCTGTACACACTTTTTTTTCTCTCTCTGCAATGGCAGAGAAAGATACAATGGGGGTTATTTACGAAAGGCAAATCCACTTAGCACTACAGGTGCACTGCAAGTGCACTTGGAAGTGCAGTCGCTGTAAATATGAGGGGTAGATCTGAAATGAGGGGAAGCTAAAATGCAATGCTGTTTTTATATTTTCCTTGCATGTCCCCCTCGGATTTACAGTAACTGTACAGTAACTGTACTTCCAAGTGCATTTGCAGTGCACTTGTAGTGCAAAGTGGATTTTCCTTTCGAAAATAACCCCCCCACTGTATCATTCTCATCCATTCACAGAGACAAAAAACACGGGGATGGGCTTCACAGTGACTGATCACTGTGATAGCCAATCAGAGGCTGTCACAGCAATAAGATGATCTGGAATCGGACACTCCGGGTCCCGATCATTATAATAGAGTCTGGGGTCACCCAGCACAAAGGGAGATATGCAAATATGGCCCCACAGAAAAAACCCACTCAAGTGGGGCCGCATATTTGTGTTACATCGACACCAAGGGGTTATTTAAACTGTTCAACACTGGCCATACTCTCACCAGAGGGGGACTGACCATTCGGGCATTCGGACGCCGACCGAGGGCCCGCGGCCAGTAGGGGGCCCGTGAGAAGCTCCTGAGAGATGCTCGTCAGATCTAGGGGTATGCTGCTGGCAGTGCTGCGGCGGAGCCGTTCTGCCACTGTGGGGGGGGCCCAAGACACAGCATCTCCCCCCCTGCACCTCTGGCTTTCAGTTTGAATGCAGTGGGGGGAGTGGGAGGCAGAGATCAGCAGCTCTATGGTGCTCGCGGCATCTCCCTGGGGTATTTCTACTCCAGAGTGTATACAGTGGAGAGGGGAGGGGCCTCTGACCCAGGCAGCTACAAGTTTCACTCTTCAGTGTACAAGTGAGTTGCTCTGCTTGTAGACTGTTGCCGACTGCTGCCCGGGTCAGTGGCCCCTCCCCTCTCCACTGTACAGAATCAGGAGGAGACTTACAAGCCCCAGTGAGATCCACAGGCACCATAAAGCTGCCGATCGCCACCTCCCACCTCCCCCTGTGCTGGGGGTTGGAGGTGCACAGCCAGGTACAGGGGAACCTCTGGGGGGGTTAAGTCTGGGAACCCTGATGAAAGGGGGGTTGGGGGCTCTCTGGGGACCCTGATGTATGGGGGGAGGCTCTCTGGGGACCCTGATGTATGGGGGGCTCTCTGGGGACCCTGATGTATGGGGGGAGGCTCTCTGGGGACCCTGATGTATGGGGGGAGGCTCTCTGGGGTACCTGGTGTATGGAGGGCTCTCTAGGGACCCTGATGTATGGGGGGGCTCTCTGGGGACCCATATCTATGTGGGTGCTCTCTGGGACCCTGATGTATGGGGGCTCTCTGGGGACCCTGTTGTATGGGGGGCTCTCTGGGGACCCTCATGTATGGGGGGCTCTTTGGGGACCCAGATCTATGGGGGGGCTCTCTGGGACTCTGATGTATGGGGGCACTCTGAGGACCCTGTTGTATGGGGGGCTCTCTGGGGAAGCTGATGTATGGGGGGCTCTCTGGGGACCCTGATGTATGGGGGGGCTCTCTGGGGAGTGGACCCTGATGTATGGGGGGGCTCTCTGGAGACCTTGATGTAAGGCGGGGCTATCTGGGGACCCTGATGTATGGGAGGGCTCTCTGTGGACCCTGATGTATGGGGGGGCTCTCTGGAGACCTTGATGTAAGGGGGAGCTCTCTGGGGACCCTGATGTAAGGGGGGGCTCTCTGGGGACCCTAATGTAAGGAGGGGGCTCTCTGGGGACCCTGATGTAAGGGGGGTTGGGGGCTCTCTGGGGACCCTGATGTAAGGAGGGGGCTCTCTGGGGACCCTGATGTAAGGGGGGCTCTCTGGGGACCCTGATGTAAGGGGGGGTCGGGGCTCTCTGGGGACCCTGATGTAAGGGGAGGCTCTCTGGGGACCCTGATGTAAGTGGGGGAGGCTCTCTGGGGACTTTTTTACATCGGCAGACCACCGTTCTGCCTCTGTTGGAAACGATCGTCAGGGCCCGGCGGACATCTGGTCCGCCGGACACGCTGATTAGCTCTCGGTGTGCCCAATCACAGCGGCAGTGGGTCAAACAGCACACAGACCCGCAAGTGCAGAATCAAGTACCTGTACGTGATTCTGCTCACAGGAGACGCAGCCCCGCAGTAAATGTACGTGGTTAATGTGAGTTTATTTTCTTAACTCTTTAAACATTTATTTTGAACATACAGTAGAGAAATTCTGTGACCAATGCATGTAGCAGTGCAATATATACGTGGGGCTTTGTGAGGGTGAAGCTTGTGTGTGTGGGTGGGGACAAAGGGGGCCCCATGATCCCCTATTGCCTGGGGGCCCCATGAGTTGTCAGTCCACCCCTGACTCTCACCAATGCCGCATGATAAGGTACCTTTTTTGTCTGTCTTGGCCCGGGGGTGACCAGGGCGACCGCCCAGGAGAAAAATATGGCTTCCCAGCTCCTTATATCCTTAGACCCCATACACACTATTAGATTTTCTGCAGGTTTTTGTCTTCAGATTTACCAAAACCTTGTAGTGCAAGGGCCTGCCTGATTGCATACAAATTGAAACTCTTAAAGGGGTTGTAAAGGTAAAAATTTTTTCACCTTAATGCATTCTATGCATTAAGGTGAAAAAACTTCCGACAATACCGCCGCCCCCCAGCCCCCCCGTTTTACTTACCTGACACCTCGAAAGTCAGCCGCTCGCTCCCGACATCCATTAAGCCGCTCAGCCTGGCCGCTGATTGGCTACAGTGGATGGATTGAAAGCAGCGCAGCCATTGGCTCGTGCTGCTGTCAATCACATCCAATGACGCGGTGCGCCGGGGGGCGGGGCCGTGTGATACAGTGAGCGGCTATAGCCGCCGGCTGTATCACGGGAGCGTGCCCGCAAGAACTAACCACCATGCGAGGGAGCTCGCATTAAGGTGGTTAGTTCTTGCGGGGAGGAGCTGAAACAGCTGCCGAGGGACCCCAGAAAAGCAGGTTCGGGGCCACTCTGTGCAGAAAGAGCTGCACAGTGAAGGTAAGTATAACATGTTTGTTATTTAAAAAAAAAAAAAAAATTACCTTTACAACCCCTTTAAGGTTTGACCTCATGTTATATGTTTTTGGTAAATCTGAAGACAAAAATCTGCAGAAAATCTAATATTGTGTATGGGGCTTTAGTCCTGCTGGAAACAACTCCCAACCACACTACTAGCTAAGCCCTTAAATATCAACCCAAGAAGTGGACAGGTGTAGCTAGCCCAGAGTGACTAAAAGAGTGTAGAAACCCTAAGGCTGGATTCACACCTATGCATTTTTAGTGCTTTTTGCATTTTGCAGATTTGCACTACAGAACGTATTCCATAGGAAATCATGTTACATGGACTGTAGTGCAAATCTGCAAAATGCAAAAAGCACTAAAAATGCATAGGTGTGAATCCAGCCTAAAAAGGGACCTGACGCCTAGGGTTGCCACATCATCCCTTTAATGCAGGACACACATTAATTACACCTGTTCTGTGGCTGATTAAGGTGGTAATTAAACTCACTTGGTGCCTTATCTGCATTAAATCAGCCTCAGAACCTGTTAAAGTAATATTTGTCCTGGAATGAAGGGATGATGTGGCAACCCCCATGGCCCCCTTGATGGCTCTACAAAGGATTTTTGCATTCATCAATGTTACTGCATATGTGCAGGAGCTATCTGGTACTTCCTAATGTTTACCATTATGACACTTCTAAAACCGTTTATGTTTCCAGCCTTTATCAATAAGACCCCTTTCACACTGTGGCAGTTTTCAGTCGTTTTAGCGCTAGAAATAGCGCCTGTAAAGCGCCTGAAAACTGCCTCCCATGCCTGCCGAATATAAAAGCCAGAGTGCTTTCACACTGGGGTGGTGCACTTGCGAGACATTAGAAAAACACCTGCAAGCAGCATCTTTGGGGTGGTTTGGGAGCGTTGTATACAGCGCTCCCAAAACACCCGCGCCCATTGAAATGAATGGGCAAGGTTCCAAAGTGCCTGAAAAGCGCTTTGGAAGCGCTACAACATGGGCCTTTTTAACCCCCTTCTTCAGCCCTTAGCGGTGGTTAAAAGCGTGGGCCGAAAAGCGCAGCTTAAACAATGGTAAAGCCCCACTAAAAGGAGTGGCTCTTTACCGCTAAAGCATGGGAGGCCCCAGTGTGAAAAGGGTCTAAGTGCTTATTTCCTTCTTAACTCTTTTGCATTATGATTTGAACACTCACATGTGTGTTTGTGATTAGAATTGGATATGGAGCCATTATAGCATTGTTTAAAAGACAACCAAGGGTCTTCTTATTGTAATCTGTGGATATTTATGAGTGATCAGTATTCACACCTGTATTAGCTGGAACATTATGTTCTGGATCCCTGTACTGTTTTTAACACCTTAATTGTTTAATGAGGTTCATGAAATGTCATTTTTGAATATCAATCACTTATATGGATCAACAAGTAAATGGATTTGCATAGATATTTAGCCATTGGTGTCATGTGGACATTATTTTGGAAAAATGATGAATATGTAATTTGGTTTATCATTAATATTCTGCTGTTAACATTCTGCTTCTGCAAGGTGTAGTGACTAGTTGATGATGCTATATTAGAGTACTTTTGATAATATTTCGGAATATATCACTGGTATCCAGGATTTACATTTTTTCATTAGTTATTTCAGAATATTTTAGAACTAATATATATTGATGTATTATGTTGGAATCTGCATTGCGTTCTCAATGCCCTACCCTGTAGGGTTTTTTTTGTACTTGCAGGGTCTTAAAAGGGATAAAGCATAGCATAGAGAAATATGTATTATTGCAGAGATGTGCTATTTTTTTTTCTTTTTTGCCCTGCAATACACTTTAATTATATTAATAGCTCAAAAGTAACTAGCCATGGAATAAAAATATGTTCATTTTCAGACTCAGACTAAATATTTCATTTAACCCTGTTAACAAAAAAATATGAAAAATAGGCCAGCCCCCTTCATTTCTGAAACCCAATATTGCTTTTCCATAAACCCTAACCCGATTTGTCTTCTGTTTTCCTGCCAGATTACTCCATCATAACAAACCTCTTATTTATGTGCATAGTGCACACTGCTTTATAGGCATTCTTTTCTAACTATGTCTTCTAGGAATGATACTTTTGCATGTTACTGGCTGGATCACCCAACGATCTGTGGGATTGTTTTCAGCTCCTAAAGTATCACTCTCTTGCTGACTCATGGATGTGTCATGATCTATAAAGTAAAGTGAGTTGTTGTACTTAGTGCCGGATACCATCTTTTATTGCTGTCTTCTAGGAATGACAAAGACTAAATCTTATATTGACGCTGAACCCAAGGCAAACAGCTAAATACACAGAATAAATAAATATATGTGAGTTATTTTTACCTGTCAAAGGATTTGTATGTGTCCAAACAACATGAGATTTACACAGCTCTTTCACACAACACAGCACTGTCTGTCGGGGCAGCAGAACTGATTTTTCTCTGGTACAATTAGTTAACACTTAAGCCCCATACACACGATAGGACTTTGTACAAACTTTCCCTTGGATTTTTGTGCAAAGGGCGTTGGCCAGAAGTTTGTCTTGCATACAGACGACAGGACTTTTCCAGCCAACTTTCACCAAATCACGTGGTTTTTCAGCTCTTTACCACCACCCTTTGGTCAACTTCTGTATTGTTGTCTGATATTGTGTCAATCTCGCCACTTTTATTGGCGAGATTGACACCTTGCGAGCCGGGTTCACACTGGTGTGGAGATCCGACTTGGATCCCTGCCAATGCCAGGCACTGCGTTTGGTATGAATCTTGAGGGGGAATTCAAATTTTAAATAAAAAAACGGCATGGGTTCCCCTCCAGGGGCATACCAGGCCCTTAGGTCTGGCATGGATTTTAAGGGGAACCCCCTACGCCAAAAAAACGGCGTGGGGGTCCCCCCCAAATCCATACCAGACCCTTATCCAAGCACGCAGCCCGGCCGGTCAGGAAAAGGGGGTGGGGACGAGCAAGCACACCCCCCCTCCTGAGCTGTACCAGGCCGCATGCCCTCAAATGCTGTCTGTGCGCTCTGCTATGACTTATATAGGCGGTCACCCTGTCCCCCTATGACATCACAGTCCCGGGGCATGCTGGGACTGTGAGGTCATAAGGGGGCGTGGTCATGTCATCCTATGACCATGCCCCCTTATGACCTCACAGTCCCAGCATGCCCCGGGACTGTGATGTCATAGGGGGCGGGGTCACCGCCTATATAAGTCATAGCAGAGCGCACAGACAGCATTACAGCCGGAGAGAGCGTCGTGTCAACATCTCTGGAAGAGAAGAGAGAAGAAGGCGATCCAGATGTCCGGGCTCCTCCGCTAGCAAAAGAGCAGCAAAAGAGCAGAAGATAGCAGAGGAGCCCGGCAGAAGGCACCGGAGAAGAACCAGAGAGCGCGGAGACGACACCGGAGAGAGGGAGAAGAGGCCTGATAGACCCCCAAAGTCGGAAGAAGACCCCTGAAGTCGGAAGAAGACCCCTGGAGCTGCCTAATAAATCACTTTTAAAACCTGTGTAGTGTGTTTTTTTTTTATTGACACTTTTTTTCCCCTAGGTGAATGGGTAGGGGTACCATGTACCCCATACTCATTCACATTGGGTGGGGGGCCGGGATCTTATTAAAGGGGGCTCCCAGATTCCGATAAGCCCCCCGCCCGCAGAACTTGACAACCAACGGCCAGGGTTGTCGGGAAGAGGCCCCTGTCCTCATCAACATGGGGACAAGGTGCTTTGGGGTGGGGGGGGCGCAGGGCGCCCCCTCCCCCAAAGCACCCACCCCCCATGTTGATGGCATGCGGCCTGGTATGGTTCAGGGGGGGCGCTCCCCATTCCGTTTTTTCAGCGTAGGGGGTTCCCCTTAAAATCCATACCAGACCTAAGGGCCTGGTATGGCCCCAATGGGCACTGATTGGCACTATTATGTCACTGATCTGCCCAGCAATGCCCAGATCTGCCCAGCAATGTTTTATCAGTGCCACCTGTCATTGCCCATCGGTGCCACCTGTCATTGCCCATCGGTGCCACCTGTCAGTGCCCATCTGTGCCCATCTGAAAAGAGGGAAGGACGGCCTCGGGACTTTGAGTGAGGTGGGAGAGATTCGGAACACTTCCAACATCAGTGCAAAAAATTTTTTATTGATCACAAAATGCTAAATACATACATGGGATCAGCAATGAGTGTGCGTTACCCGGCATAGTGGCCTAGTTTAAAGCATAAGTAAAAAACAAATACAATTCATTACACTTGATTTGTACATCCATAAGAGGTCTTATACATAGTGAGTCGCTAGAAAGCTCAAAATACACAAACATCATCTAAATTAGTAAAATACATAATACACATGCATGGATAGCAGCAGTGTGTGACCATGTGATGACCAACTTCAAATACCCAACAAAATGGGCATGCATGTGGCATCGATAGTGCCCTACGCGTTTCACGAGTCTCCTCTCGCTCATCAGGGGCTGATGCGTAATTTGTATGTCTAAAACAAAAAATATATTGAGAATAATGAGAATGTAAAAATAACTAATAAGTCGGGGTAAACAAGGTGATTAGCACGGAAAGTCTGTAACAAAACGACCCCGTACTTACCACTTGGCTGGATTAGGTCACCATAAACCGGGTCCCAAGATGGCGGCAATGAGCAATGCCGGTACGGGGGCTGAGGGGAAGTGGCAACCAACAACCGCTGCAGGACAGACCAGGAAGCACAGCAAGGACTGCAGGAGCTAATGTGGTAAGTGGTCTGGAGGTGTCCATAAACATATCTGGAAAAAATATATATAGGGATGCATCTCAAACAGATGTACCCAGAGTAGACTGAGCATCAGAGGGTCATCTCTAATCCTCAGGAATAACCGAAAAGGATTATATTAAAAGTAAAAAATTAATTAAATATGTAAGGGTTAACGTTGATTCCTAGTATGAAATGGTAAAAAATAAAAAATAAAAATAAATGAATAGACCGTCATGATCAGAAATAATTAAGGGCAAGGGCTGGAGGGAAGTGCACACATACAAATAAATATATGATATAAAATAAATCTAAATTGTATAAAGGTAAGTGTGTGAACCAACAAAAAATGTTGAATCAAATTAAATTGGATAATCTTGTGTGTGGTGAGAGGGTATCACCTACACAACAGGTTTTGTTAGGTGGAAAAATCTGTGCCCATCTGTGCCCACCTATCAGTGCCCATCAGTGCCACACATCAGTGCCACCCATAAGTACCCATCAGTGCCACCCATATGTACCCATCAGTGCCACCCATATGTACCAATCAATGCCACCTACGAGTGTCCATCAGTGCCGCCTATGAGTCCCCATCGGTGCCACCTATGAGTGCCCATCAGTGCCGCATACCAGTGCCACCTATCAGTGCCCATCAGTGCCACCTATCAGTGCCCATCAGTGCCGCCTATCAGTGCCCATCATCAGTGCCCGTTAGTGCCACCTCATCAGTGCCACCTCATTGTTGCCACCTCATCGGTGCCCATCAGTGCCGCCGTATCAGTGCCCATCAGTGCAGCCATATCAGTGCCCATCATTGAAGGAGAAAGTGTACTTATTTACAAAAAATTTTAACAGAAACAAAGAAAAACTTGTTTTTTTTCGAAATTTTCGTTTCTTTTTTTATTTGTTGCGCAAAAAATAAAAACCGCAGAGATGATCAAATACCACCAAAAGAAAGCTCTATTTGTGGGAACAAAATGATAAAAAATTTGTTTGGGTACAGTGTAGCATGACCGCACAATTGTCATTCAAATTGCGACAACACTGAAAGGTGAAAATTGGCCTGGGCGGGAAGGTGTCTAAGTGCCTGGTATTGAAGTGGTTAAACAGCAAGCGGTGTGGCCTGGACAGGATGGGGTGGGTCATATTTAAATTAGAGGGTGCACGTGTTTAGTCAGGCCTAGGGCAGCACAAAGCCTAAATACACTACTGGTGCTGATGTATGTGTTGCATTCGGAGGGACATACAGAGCCATTGCTCGCTCCACCAGTCCAACATATATCTGTTGCTTCACTCCCAGTAAGAGACTGAAGGCCCACTGAGCACATGGCAGGCCCCCATGTGTGCTCATTAATTCCTCCCCATACCTAGTGATCAGGCCTTAGATCTCTGTAATGCTAGTCTGCTCGAAGGAGACCGACAGCTAGGGAGGGAGTCAGAGCACCAACCCCCTCGCTACAGGAGGACCTGTCACCTAACCAGGTCTTCTTCCATATGGTTAGCCATGACAACTACATCCTCTTCCTTGCCTTGTGAGTTAACCTTATGTAGTGGTGTTACACATACCCCATAGTGCTATTATACACTCAGGTTCTTTAGGAATACTCCAAGACCCGACAGGCACCCCTTGAATAAATTCAGACCAGGCTCAATGCAGTGGCAACAACTTTACTGGAAGTTCAGTAGAACCTGTATGACATCCAAATATTATTTCTCATCCTAACTATGAGAGAGAGAAGGAGTTCAATTTGAGCACACATGAGGTCCACGCTAGTGCTGGGTGGAACTACATTATGTCACTGAGACTGAGGTGATACGGGTATGCTGGACTGGTGGAGAAGGTACGGGCTCAGTGGTGTGATCTAAATGCAACATACACTGAGGAAGGTGTGTAGTAACACGGGACAACATGTTTTACAGAGAGACTCTGTACATTTAACTATTGAACACAGTGTACGGCTCATCTGTAAGTTAGGGTACCGCCATAATGTTTGACTTTCACATGAATGTGACCCCACCTAGTCCCGGGAATTGATGAGCTCGTACATGGGAAAAAGTACCACCATGTGCAGGGCGAGGAGCACATGACCACTATAGCAAGCTGATTGGCTCCTTGTGCTGCTTCTCCCTCTTCCAGTCTTAGCCCTGCTGTACAATGGATAAAAAAAACACACACTTGATGGAGTTGGTACAGGGCCCTGGGAGATATTATACAGTGCCTTGAAAAAGTATTCATACCCCTTGAAATTTTCCACATTTTGTCATGTTACAACTAAAATCGTAAATGTATTTAATTGGGATTTTATATGAAAGACCAACACAAAGTGGCACATACATGTGAAGTGGAAGGAAAATTATAAATGCTTTTCAAAATTGTTTACAAATAAATATGTGAAAAAGTGTGGCGTGCATTTGTATTCAGCCCCCCTGAGTCAATACTTTGTACTTTGGGGATGTCTCTACCAGTTTTGCACATCTAGAGAGTGACATTTTTGCCCATTCTTTTTTGCAAAATAGCTCAAGCTCTGTCAGATTGAATGGAGAGTGTCGGTGAACAGCGATTTTCAAGTCTTGCCACAGATTCTCAAATAGATTTAGGTCTGAACTTTGGGCCATTCTAACACATGAATATGCTTTGATCTAAACCATTCCATTGTAGCTCTGGCTGTATGTTTAGGGTTGTTGTCCTGCTGGAAGGTGAACCTCGGCCCCAGTCTCAAGTCTTTTGCAGACTCTAGCAGGTTTTCTTCTAAGATTGCCCTGTATTTGGCTCCATCCATCTTCCTAACAACTCTGACCAGCTTCCCTGTCCCTGCTGAAGAAAAGCATCCCCACAACATGATGCTGCCACCACCATGTTTTACGGTGGGGATGGTGTGTACAGGGTGATGTGCAGTGTTAGTTTTCTGCCACACATAGCATTTTGCTTTTGGGCCAAAAAGTAAAATTTTGGTCTCATCTGACCAGAGCACCTTCTTCCACATGTTTGCTGTGTCCACCACATGGCTTCTCGCAAACTGCAAATGGGACTTCTTATTGCTTTCTTTCAAAAATGGCTTTCTTCTTGTCACTCTTCCATAAAGGCCAGATTTGTGGAGTGCACGACTTATGCCGTCTACACACAGGCGGACTTTTCGACCGAACAAATCCGTCGGACAATCCGACCGTGTGTGGGCTTCATCAGACTTCCGACGGTCCTTTTCGGAAACATGTTTCAAATCTTCCCGCCGGGACCAGTTCCTATCGGGAAAACCATTCCTTTGTATGCTGGTCCGACGGACCAAATACAATGCAAGGGCAGCTACAGCACCTGCCCGCGAGAATGTTTCCAGCGCGATCCTATTGCGCTGGTTGTCGGCGACAGGGTACTGTACATCTTGCGCTCACTGCAATAGGAAAAACACATTTTCCTATTGCAGCGAGCGTGAGTAAGAGGCGACAATGTCCCTTAGGTCTGGTATGGATTTTAAGGGGAACCCCCTATGCCAAAAAAACAGCGTGGGGTCCCCCCAAGATCCATACCAGACCCTTAGCCGAGCACGCAGCCCGGCCAGTCAGGAAAGGGGGTGGGGACTAGCGAGCGCCCCCGAACCATACCAGGCCGCATGCCCTCAACATGGGGGGTGGGTGCTTTGGGGAAGGGGGGCGCCCTGCGGCCCCCTCACCCCAAAGCACCTTCTCCACATGTTGATGAGGATAAGGGCCTCTTCCCGACAACCCTGGCCGTTGGTTGTCGGGGTCTGCAGGCGGGGGGGCTTATTGGAATCCAGGTGCCCCCTTTCATAAGGGGGCCCCCCAGATCCCGGCCCCCTGCCCTATGTGATTGAGTATGGGGTACATTGCACCCCTACCCATTCACCTGGGGGGAAAAAAGTGTCAATAAAAAAACACACTAGACAGGTTTTTAAAGTAATTTATTAGACAGCTGCGGGGGTCTCTTCCAACTCCTCCGCTCTCTCCTGCTCTCCAGTTCTTCTCCCGCTCTCCGGTTCTTCTGCCGGGCTCCTCCGCTATTTTCTGCTCTCTTGCCGCTCTTTTGCTAGTGATGGCCCGGTCTTCTCCGTCGTTTCCTTCCCTGTTCTCGTCTTCCGATGTTGACACGACACTCTCTGTAATGCCGTGTGAGCGGTGCGCAACGACTTATATACTGTAGGCATGGGGCGTGGTCACGGGTGATGTCACCTGGCATGATGGGACTGTGATGTCATAAGGGGCGGGCTCACCAGGTGACCTCACCCGGTGACCATGCCCCATGCCTATATAGTCGTTGCGCACCGCTCACACGGCACTACAGCGGGAGAGAGCATCGTGTCAACATCGGAAGAAGAGGGAACAAGATGACGGAGAAGACCGGGCCAACGCTAACAAAAGAGCGGCAAAAGAGCAGAAGATAGAGGAGGAGCCTGGCAGAAGAACCGGAGAGTGGGAGAAGAACTGGAGAGTGGGAGAAGAAGCAGGGGAGAGTGGAGGAGTCGGAAGAGACCCCCGGAGCTGCCTAATAAATTACTTTAAAAACCTGTCTATTGTGTTTTTTTATTGACACTTTTTCCCCCAGGTGAATGGGTAGGGGTACGATGTACCCCATACTCATTCACATAGGGCGGGGGGCCGGGATCTGGGGGGCCCCCTTATGAAAGGGGGATCCTGGACTCCAATAAGCCCCCCACCTGCAGACCCCGACAACCAACGGCCAGGGTTGTTGGGAAGGGGCCCTTGTCCTCTTTAACATAGAGACAAGGTGCTTTGGGGTGGGGGGGCTGCAGGGTGCCCCCTTTCCCCAAACCACCCACCCCCCATGTTGAGGGCATGCGGCCTGGTAAGGTTCAGGAGGGGGGCGCTCGCTCGCCCCCCCTTTCCTGACCGGCTGGGCTGCGTGCTCGGCTAAGGGTCTGGTATGGATTTTGGGGGGACCCCCACGCCGTTATTTTGGTGTAGGGGGTTCCCCTTAAAATCCATACCAGACCTAAGGGACTGGTATGCTCTTGGAGGGGCACCCATGCCGGTTTTTTAATTTAACATTTGGCGTGGAGTTCCCCCTCAAGATTCATACCAAACACAGTGCTTAGTAATGGCGGGGATCCCCGAACCAGTGTGAACCCGGCTCTAATGTCAGCAATTTTAAAAAAAAACTATTTTTCCTTTCCAGATGAGCGAGCAAGCTCAGCGCTGGCTCCCGCGACGGGGCTCGCAAGGTGTCAATCTCGCCAATAAAAGTGGGGAGATTGACTTCCTTTTCTAGTCCCGTCGTATGTCATCACGTTCAAAATTAATGGACTTTCGACGGACTTTAGAACAGACTTTAGTCCGTTCGTGCATGGGCAAGTCCATCGTAAGTCCGTCGGAAAGACCGTCGGACGTTTGATGCTGAAAAGATCGCCCGTGTGTACACGGCATTATAGTTGTCCCGTGGACAGATTCTCCCACCTGAGCTGTGGATCTCTGCAGCTCCTCCAGAGTTACCATGGGCCACTTGGCTGCTCTACTGATTAATGCTCTCCTTGCCCGGCCTGTCAATTTAGGTGGACGGCCATGTCTTGGTAGGTTTGCAGTTGTGTCATACACTTTCCATTTTTGGATGATGGATTGAACAGTGCTCCGTGAGATGTTCAAAGCTTGGGATATTTTTTTGATAACCCAACCCTGCTTTAAACTTCTCCACAACTTTATCCCTGGTCTATGTAATGTGTTCCTTGGCCTTCATGATGCTGTTTGTTCACTAAGGATCTCTAACAAACCTCTGAGGGCCTCACAGAACAGCTGTATTTATACTGAGATTAAATTACACACAGGTGGACTCTATTTACTAATCAGGTGACTTCTGAAGGCAATTGATTCTATTAGATTCTAGTTAGGGATATCAGAGTAAAGGGGACTGAATCCAAAAGCACGCCACACTTTTCAGATATTTATTTGTAAAAAATTGTGAAAACCATTTATCATTTTCCTTCCACTTCACAATTATGTACTGCTTAGTGTTGGTTTATCCCATAATATCCCAATAAAATACATTCACGTTTTTGGTTGTAACATGACAAAATGTGGAAAATTTCAAGGGGTATGACGATGAGCATTAAATGAAGGAGAATGGGTTGGACAACCTTCTTCCCCGTTGATCTTCCAGAAAGAACTTAGAGCAGACGCTGTGAGTCCTACCCCTGTGGCTTCTCTGACCCATGACTTCCAATCAGGTAAGGCCTACAGTCTTCCTCTGTTAACTCTTCCTGGGGACTATTCTTCCCCAAGTTTTTCTTTCCTTCCCTCTCTCTTTCATGCTTTATTTCTCTCTTTCTCTACTGACTAAATGCAAATGAACATTTATCACAATCTAGGACATAAACCATTTACTTGATCATATTTTTTACCATCATGACAATAGTGTCATACGTTACAAATCATTTCAGTAAAAGGAAATGTAATTTTAAAATCTGTCCAGCAAATTTAGCCCCCTGGTTTGCCTGGGGCCTGTACTATTCCTGTCACTCTAATTATAGAACCAGAAACATTTGACAAAAGGTAACAAGCCGAAATCAAATTTTACTACATGTAATACATAAGATGTAATGGGAAAAATTGTAGAAAAATATAATTTTATTAAATACATATATTATAAGTTATAAAAGCAAAATCTGTACATAGGTACAAGAAAAGTGGCTGAACAACATGCAAGTCATCATGTCATGGCAATGACTATCCAATACTCAAAAGTCCCAGACTGCCGTAGTAGAATGATATGACGAAGTCAAGGGACCACACCCAACGCGTTTCAGAATCCCTTCTTTCTTCAGGGGTGTGTTGTGGATGAAGAGTATATATCAATGTTGACAACAGTTTATAGAGCCAGAGTGACAGCCACAGAAAAACATAAAGACAACAAGAAAAGTCCATAGGGGGTCCCTGAAGCCAAGACCGCCTACCATATCTGAAGAAACATCTCGAAAACCAGCGAGACCAGGTAGGGGAACATTGCCAAAATAAGCAGGAACACAAAAGGAGGAATATATTATGCCCGGTTCATGTTCAAGTGCTCTTCTGATGTGGCATGTCCCATAGAGATGCGGTGTGTACAGACCCCTACAGTTAGGGAGGATGGATGGCCAAAACTAAAAAACATGAATTTAGGAGCTCTCTGGGAACTCTCCCTCCTCATTGGCTGAGACAACAGCGGAAGCCATTGGCTCCCACTGCTGTCAATCACAGCCAGTGAGCTAATGAGGAGAGAGAGAGGGTGGGGTAAATGGACATGCAGAGATGGGCTCGGGAGAAAGCCTTCTTGGGTGACCCTATTGCAAGTTACTTGGGGGCACTTGGCAGGAGGGAGGGAGCAAGAGCGCTGCCAGGGGAACCAAGAAGAGGAGTATCTGGGCTGTTCTGTGCAAAACTGCACAGAGCAAGTAAGTATAACATGTTTGTTATTTGAAAAAAAATACTTTATTAACACTTTCAAGGTCCTAAAGTGGGACCTAACCTTCAATTCTGTGTCTGGATTTTACTGCATGCCTGCATGCACAGGTGTGCAGGGTCGTTATATACTTAAGCCTGAGGATAGCCCAGGGCTCCCAGAGACAGCTCCCATATTGGAGACAGGAGGTCTCAATCAGGGGTCAGTGGCACCCCAGCCAGGAGACGGGAGGTCTCACCCAGGGGTTAGAGAAGCCCCAGCCAGGAGACAGGAGGTCTTTTCCCAGAAGTCAGATGGGCTCCTATTGGGGTGTCAGGAGAAGCCACAATCCAGAGGCCAGGAGTGGGTCATGCAGCAGGGTACTGTTACTCAAGGCTAAGTGAGCCAAGTGATTTAGAAGAGTTGGACAATACAGTCATCGGGCGTACACACGGTCGGACTTTGTTCAGACATTCCGACAACAAAATCCTAGGATTTTTTCCGACGGATGTTGGCTCAAACTTGTTTTGCCTACACACGGTCGCACAAAGTTGTCGGAATTTCCGATCGACAACCACGCGGTCACGTACACCACATACGACGAGACTAGAAAAGGCCGGTTCAGAACCAAGCGCGGCACCCTTTGGGCTCCTTTTGCTAATCTCGTGTTAGTAAAAGTTTGGTGAGAGACGATTCGTGCTTTTTCAGACTTGTGGCTTTCAGATCGTTTTCTGCCATTCAGTTTGTGCTTGTGGGTTTGTATCTGCTCTTCAGTGCGTGCAAGCAAGTTCCGCGTGACTTTAGGTAGTCATTGTATTCTTGTTCGTTTGTTACTGGTTTTCAGGTCGCTCTTCACAGGCCTTGCTGTTCTTCAGTGCGTTCTGTTACTTCGTTCTGAGCAGCCGACCGTTTTCTAGCCATGTTTCGTATGCGTACTCCTCGTAGAGTTCGTGCTGTGTGGGGGCTTGGTGTTGGGGTCCTGACCTTGACACAAGTCCAGTCCATGAACAGGGTGAGGAGGAGTTCATGGACCAAGAATTGGTTGCTTCAGCGTGACCAGTTCTGTCATATGCCTTTGCTCCGTGAGAATAATCCTGATGATTTCAGGAACTTTCTCAGGATGACGGACCCCGTGTTTCACCGTCTGTTGGCTTTGCTGACCCCCTATATCAGCAGGCAGGATACCTGCATGAGGCAAGCCATCACTGCGGAGCAGAGGCTGGTCGCTACCTTGCGGTATTTGGCCACAGGGAGAAGCCTGCAAGACCTCAAGTTCTCGACAGGCATCTCCCCCCAGGCTCTGGGGATCATTATCCCAGAGACCTGTTCTGCCATCATCCAGGTCCTGCAGAAGGAGTATATGAAGGTAAGATTTTTATCCTTTTATATCACATTTTATTGTATTTAATGTTTGATAATATATTGTATTTCTTTCCTCATTCCCTAATTACCATGATTGGAATATGATGTGAATGTCCCCTTTGTCCTCATGCATGCTGGATTTTTATGTAATTATTATTTTAGGTCCTTCATACATATTTGCCCTTCAATAACCTCTCCAGCATGGTGTCTCCTGCCCTATATTCACCTCATGTAGTCACTTAACAATGTATTTTATCAGCTCTATAGTAGTGCTTTACCCCAAATACCCCCTAAAATGTTTGGAAATGTTATTTTTTATTTAAATTCAGGCAGAGTGCCAGAGGGTTTTTTTTTGTGGTGTCCCCAAATTTTTTGTAACCCTCCCTCCCCCAACTGCTAAGTCAGCTGATCCCAATTCTCTATCCTCAATCATCTATCTGCTGACTTTGCCAAACCCATACACACTATACCCATCTCTTTACTGGTCAGATTTATGGATGAATTCCCCAAAGCATGTAGTGCAAGGGCCTGCCTGTATACTTTCCAATGGTACTGTTTAAAGTTTTTGTATCCTATTATTATCTTGATAGGTAATAGCAGAATGTTCAAATGTGCTCAAATGTGTACAGTGTGTATTTATATCTTTGTATTATGACACTTCTTACCTGTCCAGTGGTCTGCCAATAGTGTAACTAAGGAGGGTCTGTTCCAAGTAATACCCTGTATTTAGGCATTCATCTCTCAATGAAGTGAAGAGGGTTACTTGTCCAAGAGTTCCCCCCCCTATAATGTTAGAAATGGCCCATGAGGGGGGGAGGGGGAATATGATAGGTGTACCTTATACTTTGTTGTTGTTAAATTCCCCTTAATAAATGCTATCTGGAGGTTGCCCCATAATGTTTGTGTCTAATCTGCTTGCCATGTTTCTGTGAAAAAATAGTAATGTTTATTGTTTTTTCCTCAACAGTTTCCTTCAACGCCACAGGAATGGCAGACTGTGGCCTCCCACTTTGCCCAGCGGTGGGACTTTCCTAACTGCGGAGGGGCAATTGATGGGAAACACGTCCACATCGTCCCACCACCCAACTCGGGGTCGTACTATTATAATTACAAGGGGTTTAATAGTATAGTGATGTTGGCGGTGGTGTCGGCTAATTACGAGTTCTTGTATGTGGACGTGGGGAAGAATGGCCGGATGTCCGATGGTGGAGTGATCGCCCAGACGGAGTTCTACAGGCGTCTCCAGAATGGCAGCTTGGACTTGCCACCTCCAGAGGACAATGTTGAAGGTCTCCCATTTGTGTTCGTTGCTGATGAAGCATTTGCGCTGGGGGACCACCTGATGCGGCCATTCCCGATGAGGACCCTCACCCCGGAACAGAGGGTTTTTAATTACCGGCTGGCCAGAGTCCGAAGAGTGGTGGAGAACACATTTGGAATCCTGGCCAGCCGGTTCCGATTATTTCTGACACCCATCCATATGGCGGAGTATAAACTGAACCATATAATACTTGCCTGCTGTGTTCTCCATAATTTTTTAAGAAAACATTCAGCCAACTATGCTGGCTCAGTTGGGCCTGAGGCCGGAATCCCAAATCCATCAACACTGACGGCGCTTGAAAGTGGCCGTCCTGGCTTGCCCTCCCTGAGTGCCCGTGATGTCCGGTTACGCTACCTGGAGTTCTTTGCGGGTAGGGGGGCTATCAATATGCCAGACAATCTGTGAAACCTTTTTCAAATAAAAAACAACCAAAAGAAATTCTTTGTGGACATTTACTGCTTGTGTTTGTTTTAGCTGACCCTGACAGAAATGTGTTGAGTGCAGAAAATGTCGTGATTGGGTAACCTTATAAAAAACAGTGTTGGCTGGTACTTCCTAAATGCAAAAACACATTTCACTACAAGTGCACTTGCAACTGCACTGAACCTGCACTTGTAGTGCAAAGTGTATTTGCCCTTAGGAAATAACCCCCATTTTTGCATAAAACAACAATTACATCACCCCAAAAGTGTTGTAGTGTTGAGACAATAATCCACACATTCTTGAGTAAGGCACTTTTTTATACCTGCACAATCACATGTGCATTTACGAAAGGTTTTTAAAACAAACCAACATGTTTGTTGTATAACAATTTTTGCAGTAGCATTATCAAAAATCGAAATATCCATTTCAGATAAAACAGGCCTGTGTAAAACCAACAAGAAAGCCAAAAAACTTGAACTTACAAAGTTCACATATGGTAAAACCTGAAGGCTATATCAGACATCAGTATTTAGGAACTGGGTTTGATATAGCGTTCAGATGGGGGGAAATCACCCCTGGAAAAGCCAAATTTGGAAGATGCACACCAATTTACGAATGTCAACATGTGCTATCTGCCATCAGGGGGGATCAAGGGACATGTTTTGGGGGAGCAAGCCCTTCCTCAACGCAACTTTATAATTGAGGAAGGGGTTGCACCCCCAAAACGCGTCCATTGATCTCCCGTGATGGCAGATAGCACATGTTGGCACACTGTGTGCATCCTCCAAATTTGGCTTTTCTAAACATTGAAAACATTTTTGGAAGATTGGACCACAATAAAACAGGTGATTTTGTGGGGTTTAAATTCGCCCCAAAACATCAATGATGTTATTATTTTTTTTAATAACATCACTGATTTGTTGCTGTATGTTGTGCAATTCGAGATTACACCCCATGGTCTCCCCGATCAGTATCTGGGCACTTTCAGATGTGAAACGTTCTCTCTCCCTCACATCACGATCACCTAAAAAGAGATAAAGAACAAAAAAAAGGTCTCAAAAATCTGCCACCATCCATCTCTTTTACCTGAGCCTGTGGTCGCAGACACTCACCTGTTGTGGTGCCAATCTCCACCACATCTTCTTCTTCCTCCTGCTCAGCTTCTTGGGTTTGCGGTATTTCCCCTTCTTCCAGAGGTGGGGGGTCTGTGTTCTCCTGGGATGAGGGGTGTCCTCCGAGTCTTTTCTCCCCCATGTAAAACAAAAATGGTATACTTAGCACACAGATATTTGATGGCAGAACTAGAACTAGGAAACACTGCTTGGAAGTGGGGTACAATTGTCTATTTTAGCCGAGTTCCAAGATGTATATTTTTTATTGCCCTTTGTCAAGCTGCAATACTTTACCTGTTTGGTACAAGCTTCACAGATGTAGCCCCCCCTATAGTATACACTGGAGCACCTGTGTGCCCCCCCTAATAAAAATGGTGTTCTGGGGTCCCACACTAGTGCTCCAGTGTCCAGATGTGAAAACAGCTGCTCAGTGTCCTCTCCTTACACACAATCTAGTTGGCATTTCATTCTAGTAATAAACCCATCTACACAAACAAATATTTGGCATCCAAGTAGGCCCCAAAAAATGTGGGAAAATGCATATGGCCTAAACAATGGTGTTCTAGAGGCCGAAAGAAAAATGTTTGATACGAACGAATAATGGGCCCATGAACATTAAAGTTGCCCTTTTAAACGTTACAATTAATAAAAGCATATGGAGCAGAATGAACGGAATAAAGACAGAAAGAATAGGAACACAGCACAACTACTTACTTTTTTGCAGCACTCTCCGGATCTTTCTGTACTGCTCTGGCTCTCTCAACTTCAGGTCCGACCACCGCTTCCTGAGCTGATCTTTAGATCTTCGTACCCCGAAATTCCTCTCAAGACTCCTGACCACTTTCGCCATGATCTTGGCCTTTCGGATGTTGGGGTGGGGGTAAGGCCCATATTTTCCGTCATAGTCGGACTTCCTCATGATGTCGACCATCTCCAACATCTCCCCAAATGACATATTTGTGGCCTTAAAACGTCTCCTTCTGGATCGGGACGTGCCTGGATCCGGCCTTTCCTCCTCCTCCTCCTCGTTGCTAGAATTAGCATGCACCTGCTGTAACTCCGCCATCATGCTCTTCACCCACTGCGCCGAACGAAAAGGGGCGAGGAATAGACTAGAAAGAACGTCAGGGGCGGGCGGAGTTACACGCATGCGCAGTGTGTATAAAGCGTAACACGCGTGCGTATTACGTATGATCTGTGAGCGGAGGAAGGAGCATTGGACGCGCCGATCGTAAGAACGAAGGTAAGAGACAAACTTGTGCCTATACTGCTTCTAGATTGAGGCCTATATTGTAACAAGATTAGGAGAGTTTTGTGTGACATTAGGCTTTGTCTTGTGTTGTGTCTTGCAGTGAACATGGATATCTTAATGAAAGACAATGACTTCATGTCAGTATTCGTAGAGATGCTAAGTGAGCTGCCCTGTCTGTGGGAGATTACCCACCCCCATTTCAAGAACCAAGCAAAGAGGAAGGCAGCACTGGAGCAATTGTGTGAAATTGTGAAGCAGGTGATCCCCACGGCAGACATCACTTATTTAAAGATTTTCATTGGTGGCCTGAGGAGCACATATCTGAGGGAGCGCAAGAAAGTCCCGGATTCACAGAGATCTGGAGCAGCAGATGACATCTATGTCCCCAGGATGTTGTACTACGACAGGCTGCACTTTCTGGCAGGCCAGACTGAACCCAGGCCATCCCTCTCAAGTCTTCCTTCCACGCTTCCTTCCCCCCCCGGCTGAGGCTTCTGACGCCCAACCTGGGCCTTCCAGGCGATATGTGGAGGAGCCCAGATTGAGCCAGGTATAGCATTCCTCTAAATATTTCTGCTTGTCCAATCAATGATGTTAACTAGCTGTTAGTTGGGAGTACTAATTTAGGATTGTGATTGATGATGCAAAACATTACAACTATGTCCCTTTTTCATACACAGGGAAGTCTCAGCCAGGAGGTGGCCGGGCCGAGCCGGCTGGCTGATATCAAGGTCCCTTCACCCCCCCTAAAAATAGAAAGTGGCAGTAGGAGGAGTACCCTAGAGGAGGCTGCTATAGCATTCTTTTGGAGGGCTACAGAGGTCCTGGGAGCACCCCACACCATGGAGGAGAACATTGCTGCCTTCATAGCCTATAAAATGCAGAGGATGGAGAAAAAGAAAAAGTCATGTGTGAGGCCCTCATATCGGAGGCTCTGGAGAAAGGTATGAGGGGCCAAATTACACCTCACACACATCTTTGGGATGGTCCTCCTCCTCCTCCTGCAGGTCCTCCTCCTCCTCCCTCTCCTCCAGGTCCTCCCAGTTCTCCTCCAGGTCTCCCCAGTCCTCCTCCTCCTCCAGGTCCTACTCCTCCTCCTGCCACATCTCCAACTGCACAGCCACAGCCCGGAAGGAAGCATGGAAGGAAGACCAGACAGTGATTGCCCTGGATCCAGTCTGGTCGGCCAAAAGATGCAGCCTCTTGTGGTACCACAGCCTGGGGACACAGATGTCATCTGCTGCTATCTGGATCTCTGCGAATTCTGGACCAGACTGCCCTCCCTTACATATGGACTCCTCAGGCCACCAATTTTGATGTTGAAGAATTGATGTCTGCCGTGGGGGTCCCAGGCTTCGCTAATTTCTCCTGTTGATCCAGTGTTGCCTTCCTCTTTGTTTGGTTCTGATCCCTTAATAAAGGATTTTTGTTTTGAATTATACTCTCCTATGTGTTTTACTTCAAAAATGACAGTTTGTTTGTGAGGGTTCAGGTACATTTCAAATATACAATGTGAAATGAACAAGGGACACCAACAACAAACAATCTCCTTGAGATTAAATAATACAAGATATCAATGGTGTTGGGGTAACTTGACACACAAAACACAGACAAAAATATTCTGGAGTAAAAATAAAAATAACATTGAACAAAGATCAGCCTTGGAAAAAATCCAAACATTAAAGAAAAAAAAAGGCTGAAAATCCAAAAAAATAAATAAATAAAAAATATAAAACTGTCAGATGTGACAACTAATAACAATATATTCAGGGAATCCCACTAAAAAAACACAAATAAAACTTTGTGAGAAGTGTGTGTGAATATGAGCAGCAAAACTACTTAATTCTTGTCACATTATAAAGAAGAAGAGAGTGCGCTGTATTAAACCATTTTTAACATTGCAGCGTGATGAAAGTGCTGTATCCATTGCGAACGCTAAGTTTACCAGAACGAGCTGTCCCGTGTCGGAATTTCTTCTGAGCATGCGTGGCACTTTGTGCGTCAGAACAGGCCACACACGGTCGGAATTGACGCGATCGGATTTTGTTGTCGGAAAATTTTATCTCCTGCTCTCCAACTTTGTGTGTCGGAAAATCCGATGGAAAATGTCCGATGGAGCCCACATACGGTCGGAATTTCCGACAACACGCTCCGATCGGACATTGTCCATCAGAAAATCCGACCGTGTGTACGGGACATCAGAGGAACTGGTAAGGAGAGCAGCAGTGCTGCAGACAAGGGAGCCAGGTTGCTCAGCATTTTCTGTTGTCTATTCATGTTGATGTGGAAGAGTTCCTGCATTGGCAACTTACAGTATGTTATTAAACACCACAGATTTTATTATGTATGTCAAGCTTTCATTTCTAAATAGATGATAGGTAAATGGGAACTGGGCATTACTTTCTAAGGCTGGGTTCACACCACAGTACGGAGTGGCTCACAACAGGGGTCCGGTGCGTCTCCATTCACCGTTTCACTTCCGATATCAGCCCAAATTTTTGGCTGAATTCGGATCTGAAGCGTACCAGAAGACGCATAGGACCCCTGTGCTGTTCGCCATAGCAATCTTCTTATAGCCTAGGCCATCTTTATGTAGAGCAACAATTTTTTTACCTTTTAACACTAACGAGTCACATGACACCGGAGAGGGAAAATAACTAATTGGGCCCAATTTGGACATTTTCACTTAACTTGTTGCCAGCGGTTTAGACATTAAAGTGGTGTTCTGGCCGAAATTATACTTTTTAAATAAAAATACCCCTATATTACACAAGCTTAATGTATTCTAGTAAAGTTAGTCTGTAAACTAAGGTCTGTTTTGTTAGTTTATAGCAGTAGTTTGTTATTTTATAAACTTGCAGCAGGCCGTGGCCATCTTAAGTGTGGGCATCTGAAGCGAGACTGTATTTCTTCCTGGATCTCATCCTTGCAGATCTCGCACATGCTCAGTGCAGCACAAGCGGTGTAATAGGTTTCAGGTCAGGTTTCCATAGCAACGGCAGTGTCAGAGGAAGTTGTCGCCCCTTCCCAGAAGGCATTGCAAACAGGAAATGATGCGATGGGCCACGGCCAGGGAGGAGGAAGTGAGAAATGAATACAGCAGATATACAGTAGGTGCTGAGAAAAAAAATTTAAAAATATCCAATTCGTTTACAGTGCACAGTTTAGGGAGGGATGCTGAAGAGTTGTAAAAGTGGGTGGAACTCCACTTTAATGGCTGTGTGTTGAGTTATTTTGAGGAGACAGCAAATTTACACTGTTACACAAGCTGTACGCTCACTACTTTACATTGTAGCAAAGTGTCATTTCTTCAGTGTTGTCAAAATATTTACAAAAATGTGAGGGATGTGCTCACTTTTGTGAGATACCATGTCATGTTCCAGGTGTAAGGCCAAGGTGCTGAGAGGGCTCATCTTGCGGCTGAGTGCAGGGCACCCCTGAAAGTGGTACAGGGAATGCAGTGCCCAAAGAAGCACGGTTTGACGGTTATTGAAGTTTGATGAGCTGATCACCCGAGAATAGCTGGAAAAGGCAGGATGTGCTGTAAGGCAGATGTGCTTGGATGATGCCAGATGTATATGGCAGTGGAGCAAACTAGGAACAGAATCTGGAGCCAGGCCAGGGGCCATACACAGCAGATCAGTCCAAGGTAGGTTCAGATAGCAGAACTGGAACAACCCAGGATCATACACGGTGAGATTGGTAATAGCAGAGTTGTGAGCCGAACTGGGGTCAAACATGATGGAGCAGACAGGAGCAGAATCAGGGTACAAGCCAAGGGTCAAGCCAAGAGATCAGGGTAAGCAGGTCACAACAAGCCGGGTGGGTAGCGGGAGGTCCAAGAATCAGGATACACAGAGGCATAAGCAAATACAGGGGATCTGACGATAATCCAGCAATTTGCAGGTGTCAGTAGCAGCTTTAAATAGGCCAGAGGGCGCTAGCATCTGTCCAATTGTGCGCGGGCATCTGCGTACAATCAATTGCGCCATTGCACATCTGTGTACACCTGAGATTTCCAGTTTTTCAGCCATTTCCCTGACATACTGTATATTGTTGTTAAAGTTTTCAGCCACGAGATGGCGCTAATCATGCATGGCTATATATACTTTTAATGTTTATCGATTGCTTGTGATTTGTTTTTTTTTTATCTGTATGTTAAGTCTATTTCCAACCAGCCACTTCTATAACAATATTTCAAAAGGCCGGTGTTTTTTTCATTAAAATTTCTGGTTCTTGATATAGAGTTTATGTGTCTATAGTTAGTCTTTCATCAGGAACCTTTGTTTTGGCTCTTCGTTTGTGAGTCCGGCCTGGATGGGCGTCACTTCCAGTTATGACCACAGGAAAGTTTTTGGAATGCATACCCATTGATTGACACATTTCCGCCCCCTACCATATATAAGGCCTTGTACACATGTGAGACAACGCCCCTGATTACGTCTTTTATGACGATACGAGTTGCGTGGAGCTAGGATCATGTGACATCGCTGTGCACTTGTGTCGGCCAACTTGTGGGTTGGAAACATCCTTGTTTTATTATCTATTTACATACGAGTTTTGGTGTTTAGCATCCGAGGGATCTGATCTGTAAAAACGCAAGTAACCGCTATATTGGGTGGTCCACAATTCACACTGTTGCCTTATGAGTTTATGTGAAATCTCCATTAATAGCTGTAAAATATTGTAATTATAAATATATTTAATTTAGCTTGTATCTATGTAGGGCGTACAACATAGCTTCACAGAAGTGTCTGTTAGACAGACAATTCGGTGCCTAAGCTTGTGTATCAAACAATGGGACCCAAACCTTATTGTTCTACAGATGCTAACTTGAAAGGATCCAATGTTTGAATATGCAATGAGGGGTTGTGCCCAGTCCATCATGTATACTTAATTTCCCTGAAAATGTAATCTACTTACAAGGTTAAGTGTCCTGCTCAAAATAGTCTGGGACAAGGATTTGCATTAAAGGGGGCTGACTTATGCAAAGTATAGGGATTGGAGATGTAGCCAACCCTGAACCAGGAATAGGGAAGCCCACCAATCGGAGCCACGCCATGCCAACCAATGAGGCATCAGCCTGTTATGATATTCACAGACTAGATGGGAGGGAAACACACACTCTATGGCAGAGCAGTCACGTTAATGGAACCTCTATGGGAATGGTAAATATGGAAAATCTCCCTTGTACTTGTATCTAAATATGTTGGTCTTATGTATTTTCTGTCCTACTGTTTGTAGATTAATGTTTTAAGGAATAAACTCTGTATTCCTTATGTAATACATGATTTCTACCCTTTTCCTGTACAATTAGATAGATTGCTGTGTATTAGTCTAAGCCTACTTTACTATATACCAATACATTTTTGTTATTGTGTTTAAAGCTATCACTCATGGTCAAAGAATAGGGATGAGCCGAACACCCCACGGTTCGGTTCGCACCAGAACCTGCGAACGTACCGAAAGTTCGTGCAAACTTTAGAACCCCATTAAAGTCTATGGGACTCGAACGTTCAAAATCAAAAGTGCTAAATAAACGCATGTGGATGTGGGAAACACAATACCTCTACAAGGTAAGCGGACCTAATAATAGATAAATACTCTGAATACAAATGTGAAAATTGACAAATGCATATAAAGGCATCAAAGTATAAATGCAAATTCAAATGTGAAATATTAGCACTGAATGTGCATTCCGAAAGAACGCTGGATGCAGGACAGGCCAGTAGCTCAATTGCATACTGTGCAAGCTCTGGCCAGTGATCCATCCTCAAGACCCAGTAACCTCCTTGTCCTCTTCCTGTGTGATCGGCGGGCATGCAGGAACACTGTCTGGATAAAGGGGGCCTTGAGAGGTAAGGAAGTCCTCCTCTTCCTCCCTCTGTTCTGCCTCAAGTGCCCTGTCCATTGTTCCACGCAGCGTGTGCTCTAAGAGGTGGACAAGAGGGACAGTGTCACTGATGCATGCACTGTCACTGCTCACCATCTTCGTGGCCTCCTCAAATGGTGACAGGACAGTGCATGCATCCCTGATCATAGCCCACTGGCATGGGGGAAAAAAACAAGCTCCCCTGACCCTGTCCTGGTGCCATAGTCGCATAGGTACTCATTGATGACCCTCTGCTCCACTGCAGCATGGCCAACGTTGAGTTCCACCTGGTGGGCATGTCTCAGATTAGGCGGTTCTTGGGCAGGTTAAATTCCTTTTAGGTCAGCCAGCTGAGCACTGGCATTGGTTGGTGCCATTGTCGCAAACCACCATACCTGGCTTAAGCTGGCGTGGCGTCCACCACCTCTGAACCTGCCCCTGCAGAGCTGACAGAATCTTTGCCCCAGTGTGGCTCCTGTACCCCAACCACACCAGCTCAAGCACCGCATGGCATCTTTTTGCCTGCGTGCTTGCATAGCCCCTTGAACGCCTATGGAGCCCCACTGGTTTGGGGGACAAATCAGCACAGGAAGAGGCCATGGAGGAAGAAGAAGAGGAGGGGGTGGAGGAGAGAAATGTGGCAGAATCACTACTAGTAGAATTTTGGAGGCGTGGTGGCAGAACAACCTCCAACACTACTGCACCCTGTCCTGCATCCTTCCCAGCTGCCAGAAGAGTCACCCAGTGCAAAGATAGAAAGATAGGTAACGTCCCTGTCCATGCCTGCTGGACCATGAGTCAGCGGTAATATGCACCCTACCACTGACCGCCCTGTCCAGCGAGGCCAAGACATTGCCTTCCAAATGCCGGTAGAGAGCCGGAATCGCCTTCCGTGAGAAAAAGTGGCATTTGGGAACCTGCCACTGAGGAACAGCACATTCTACAAACTCCCAGAAGGGGGCAGAGTCTACCAACTGAAAAGGCAGCAGTTGAAGTGCTAGCAATTTAGCCAAGTTAGCATTCAACTGCTGGGCATGTGGATGGCTGGGAGCAAACTTCTTTTGGTGGTGCAGAAGCTGGGGCAGGGAAATTTGCCTGGTACAATCTGACGTTGGTGTACCGATAGCAGATTGCCCGCAAGTACTTGGCTGTGACACACCTAATTCTACACCTTCATTCCTCTCAGTGCAGGTTTCAGAGAGGACTGAAGGTATAGTGGGGTTGGAGATTCCAGCTGATGAGGACTAAGGAGAGGTCCGCTTTGTTCTTTGGTGTGGGTCTTTTAGGTATGCTTGCCAATGACCTGCATGGCAGGTCGACATATGTCTGGTCAAGCATGTGGTGCCCAAGCGGATGATGTTTTGGCTACGTGAGATACGCTTGAGACATATGTTGCAAATAGCAGCGGTGGGATCTGATGCACTTGTCTCAAAAAAGGCCCACATCAAAGAACTTTTGGAATAACGCGCAGAGACAGCAGTGCCCTGCACATGTGGAGCTCTGCAGTGTAATGCAGTCGGTGTGCTGCCTTTAAGCTGGCCCCTGGAGGGTATCCTGCCTCGTTGGAGATGTGCCTTCTGCTCCTCCTCCTCTCAGACACCCATGTGGAGTCAGTGACCTCATCATCCCCTCCCTCCTAATCACTGGAGCAAACCTGGCAGTAAGCTGCAGCTGGGGGAACATGACTGCCAGATTGCTGTCCTTCTTTGGCACCCCCTCTCTCTGGGCTCACGTTACTGCCTTCCTCTAGCTGGGTACCATCATCGGAGCCTTCTAAACGCTGGTCATCCTCCTTGAGCATGTACCCAACACTGTGGTCAAACAGTTCGGGGGACTCCTCAGGTGGACATGGTGGGGCTAGGGAAGGAGTGAGTGATGACATTGAGCCGAGGGAAGAGGCCGCATTGGCAGCTGCTTTGCCAGACAAAGTACTCTGAGCCTGGGTGAGAGAGGATGAGCAGGATGGGGACGGCTTGGTCATCCATTCTACCAAATCTTCGGCAAATTGCGGCTCAACACGGCCAGCTGCCGAAAAAAAAAGGACAAGCGTGTCCCACGGCCACGTGCTGATGAGGATGCACCGTCTCTACGACCAGCACTGTTGCCTCTAGACACAGAACCTGCTTGCCTCTTTTATTGGCTTGTGACTGTCTGCCTCTCCTTGTTGGCCTTCCAGACATACTAATGGCCTGCAGTGAGATGTAGCTGCACAAGGCTGGGATATATATATATATATATATATATACTGATACTGCATCTAGCAGAATCAACTGCCTGCCTGTAGTATTATTAGTATGAGAACACCAGCAATTGTCTTCAGGTAGCTTTAGGTGCACACTGTGCAGAGGACACAGTACACTAACTGTAAATACTGCAGCTGCCTGCCTGTGGTATTAATAGGATCAGAACACCAGCAATTGTCTTCAGGTAGCTTTAGGTGCACGCTGTGCAGAGGACACAGTACACTAACTGTAAATACTGCAGCTGCCTGTCTGTGGTACTAATAGGATCAAAAGAACACCAGCAATTTTCTTCAGGTAGCTTTAGGTGCACACTGTGCAGAGGACACAGTACACTAACTGTAAATACTGCAGCTGCCTGCCTGTGGTATTAATAGGATCAGAGCAACAGCAATTGTCTTCAGGTAGCTTTAGGTGCACACTGTGCAGAGGACACAGTACACTAACTGTAAATACTGCAGCTGCCTGCCTGTGGTACTAATAGGATCAGAATAACACCAGTAATTTTCTTCAGTTAGCTTTAGGCGCACACTGTGCAGAGGACACAGTACACTAACTGTAAATACTGCAGCTGCCTGCCTGTGGTATTAATAGGATCAGAACAACAGCAATTGTCTTCAGGTAGCTTTAGGTGCACACTGTGCAGAGGACATAGTACACTAACTGTAAATACTGAAGCTGCCTGCCTGTGGTACTAGTAGGATCAGAAGAACACCAGCAATTTTCTCCAGGTAGCTTTAGGTGCACACTGTGCAGAGGACACAGTACACTAACTGTAAATACTGCAGCTGCCTGCCTGTGGTATTAATAGGATCAGAACAACAGAAATTGCCTTTAGATGGTGTGACAGTAGGAGATGCTGTCAAGGTAAAATTGATAGTTTGGGGGACACAGGGTATGCACATTTGCTTGGTGCAAGGCTACAGAGCATAAATGTGCACTGGAGAAAACTGCTTTCGCAGCTTTCTCCAGGTTTTGGTATTCGGTCATGGGGCTCTGTAGTTTGGAGATTCCATAGTGTCTTGGGTGGGACGGGATCTCCAACCCTGTGTCCATACTTTGTAGATCACCAGCAGGGTGTGTGCTCAGCTGAGCACAGCACTTATAATGAGGGTATGGGAAGAACTCATGGCTCCCAGTTGGAGACTGCACCACACCCAGAGAGGGGGGCTGCAGGAGGGAGCCAGAACGTGTGACTGCAAGAGGCTGTGGAACGGCCTGAGGACTAAGGCCAAAGTGGAGCTGTGGGCGCTAAAATGAAGCCATCCACACTGAGGAATCCTGTGGTCTGTGTGACCAGGATAAAGAGCAGAGGTACTGCTAAAGAGAGCCAGGTGGGCTAGCATTTTCTATTGTGTTTATTTGCTGGAGATGAACCCCTGCATGGGAACCCTTTATATTATAGACTTTTATTTGCCTTTTTAATAAAAATGGGCTACCATGCCCTTAAATAATCCTGACTGGCTTGAATCACTGTATACAAAAGATATGCTGCGCTAAGGTGAAAATGTCAATCTGGAGATCATTAATGCATATGAGGTATATTGAAAATACTGCATAAGTGGCTTATCCAGCCACAGCAAGGCACAAAGGATATATGTATTAAAAAAAAAAAAAATTTTTTAAGTGATTATAAGGTGCAATGTGTAAATAATATACTAGATGTATACCATTAGAATAAGAGTAGCGATGATTAAACTACTAACTGTGTATATATAATGAATTAAAAATTATTTATATAATCTGAAATTTACAGTGTAAAAAAAAAATATATAAATATCAGTGATAAGTGCAAAAAAAATACAACCAAGTGCCACACAATGAGTGTGTTCGACCCGCCTACACGCGTAGGGGAGGGGCCAGGACGGAGCACGGAGCCTTTCACTCCATTGAGATGCGATGCACAGCTTATCCTGACAATCAAACTTTGAGGCAAACTTTGGAGACTGTTATCAGATTGGTTCACTCACGCACCTTGCAAATGTGAGTACCCAAATGTAGGGAGCTTTTATTCCAATAAACATTTATAAAAGATATCACACTATCCAGTTTTTATTTTCCTTTATTCCTAACTGTGGAGCTGCTGTTGAAAACTGTATCTGGATTTCATCACTGAGCCGTGGGATGGCTCATAAGCATGTTTAGATTCAGTCGCACGCTCTGAGGTGAGCGGCTGTCCCGGGGGGTCACTGGATGGCACTTGAGCATGGAATTCTGACCACTAAGCACTAAGATTAATGCACGTTGGATTTTTTATGAACTGTTTTTATGGACTTTATGTGCATTTCTTTCATAAATTGGACTTTTAATAACCATGTATAACATCTTGGATTTGATATTCGCACTCATTGTGTGGCACTTGGCACTTTGTTGTATTTTTTGCACTTATCACTGTGATATTATTTATATATTTTTTACATGGTAAATTTCAGATTATATAAATTTTTCATTCAGTGTATATATACAGTTAGTAGTTGAATCATCGCTACTCTTATTCTAATGGTATACATCTAGTATATTATTTACACATTGCACCTTTTATAATGGATAAGCCGCTTATGCGGTATTTTCAGTATACCTCATATGCATTAATGATCTCCAGATTGACATTTTCACCCTAGCGCAGCGTATCTTTTGTATACATTGTATTGCATGGCATATGAAACGTGTTCTGCGCGGGCAGCTAGGTGATTTCCACATTTGAGGCAATATACCATTGTGGCTCGCAAAATCCCCTTTTATCTATCTAGTTTGGCTTGAATCACTGACAAACGCATCTGCCACGAGAGCTAATGGTCCCTGATATTACAAGTGGTTGTTGGATGCGGGCACAAGACTGTGGAATCCGGGTCCTTGCTCCACAGTGAGTTCAAGTCAGAAAACTATTGGCTGTGTGTGGAAGTGCAGCCAGGCAAAAGGCATTGCGTGTTGCAGGTGGTGTACTTGTGAATGAAAAGTCAAACTTATTTTTTCTGCTATGAACTGTTTGTGTGCATGAGACAGCACAATCTGTGTGTGCACTGTGCAGGTGAGAAAAGCTTGCATGAATTGAAAAGCAACTTGCTTTAAAGTGACAGTGCTTCATTTTTTTTGCTGGAGGGTGCAAAAGTGTGGTGGAGTGACTGCAAAGATGAAGCAAGACTTTGAGCGTGCCGGAGAATATTGCAGACTGTTTTTTGCCACACCAACTCCAGTTAAAAGGGAAGTGCATGCTGTTGCCCCTGGCAACACTGGTGCAAGCAGGCCAGCTATTAATGTGCAAATCCCAAGCTTACAAGAGGATGCCAATGGGGAAGCCCTGTCAAGGCTCTGAAGCAAGAGCGCTGATTGCAGTGCAGAGTGGGGGCATGTTGTCTCCAAGTGCTCTTTGCCTCAGTCTCCAATACAAGGTGACATGGCCAGACAAAGGTCTGCAATAATGTTTGGGAAGCCTGATTTAAGTCCCAGGAGTGTCCAAAAGGCTGATCAGAAGTTTGAGACGTATGTGGTTGCCCGTAGCAACGGCGGTGATGTCAAGTCTGTGGACTATGCGAGAAACTTATTGCCGACAGAGGATCGTGGCAAGTTGAAAGCAACAATGCTTCAAGGAGCGCAAAGTCGCTGCATTTGTGAGAGTCAGCAAAGTACAGCTGGAAGAGTGCCATCTACCTTAGCAACAAGAGATTGGGTGTTAACCGGAAGGAGGAGATACAGTGGAGATGTGGAGTGGCGTCCTACTAAAGATATGTGTAGAAATGTACCATGCCTAGAATGTGGTCAACTGGGGCATGGAATTTTTTCTTGTGCCAGGTTATGGAACATGCCTGGAGATGTGGTTACTGGGCAGAAGTCTTTGTCTGCAAGGCCAGATTTTTGTACAAACATGTTTTCAATCACCTCTGGCAACAGTGAGGAAATACCTGTTGTGCCTGCAGGGAGTGCGATAAAGGAAAGGCAACGTACTCAAATGAAGCCAGAGTTACCTGCTACAGATTATGGTACGACTGTTGCAGTTTGTGGGACTGATCCCAGTGAAGTGGGAGTATATCCGGCTGGGAGATCGGCAGAAGTTGTAAAAATGGACTTGCTGCAGTGTGCTACCCCGAGTAGTGGGGAGACACAGGTTGAAGCTCAGCCTGCAGCAGGATTAAGAACTCAAAGACTGGACTCTGTATGTGCCTGGTGTAATCCACCAGAGTGCTGGAAGTGGTAACCTAGGGGTGACCAATACAGTTTGTGTGCCGGGTTCCCTAGTGACAGGTGCTACAGAGATGCCCAGGGAAACCTCCCAGGAGACAGCAGTGGTGAGGCACGTGGTTTCCCAGGACAACTGTGGAGCCGCCCTAGTGGGCAAAAGATTGCCTTTGGAGAGGAAGGGTGGTGTGCTGAGCGGTACACTGGGTGCTGTGTGTTCTGTCCAAAAACGACCTGTTTAAGCTTATAACACTGCTATGTCTATGAATGCTGATGGTAAAGGTATGGCTGATGATACATGTACTTATTGTGATGTGTTCAAAAGTAATGAGGAAAGAGGGATGTCTCCCTTGGCAACCAGACGCAGAGCCACAGGGTTGTCCATGGAAGTCTCAGGGGCTCTCCATGCGTTTGAGCCAGAGATTTTGCAGGACAGCACTGAATTTGCTCTGGTGGAACAGACTGGGTCTACACCATGCAGTAAGAGTTTGTGTGAGCAGTCCGTTTACCATCTGTGTAACCCAGTTGGTAAGGGGTTAAGTCAGCTGGCCAAAGCTGAAGGTACACAGTTGAGTGTGTTAGCGCTCCAGGAGCAAGGTGGTGATGGTGTATTGAAGCCTGCCTTGTTTGATGAAGCATTAGCAAAGAGTAAAAGCATGTTGTCAAAATGTGATTTATATAGAAATGACAAAGGTACTGTTTGTGCTGCAGAATCCCAGGTGCCTCCTAGAGCAGATGTTGAGCCCTCATAATGAAAGCACAATGGATTGGGACAGTTGGGCCAAACAATTACTGGCTATGTTGAGTGACGGGTGTGAGTACAACAACTGCTATGCCAGACAGGGAGATTGCAGAGCGACCGATGGTTGAGGGTGTGTTGGTCCCTGCAAGGGTTGTTTCCCTCCAGTCGGAAGGACCAGATTAGGGCGCATGCATGGCAGATGTGGTGTTTTCAGCCCAGCAGCTGAGTGTCAAGGTGACAATGTAATGAATGTTGACTTGCAGAGGCTTATTGGTGAGTTAGAGGGCATGAGTGGGAGACATGCGTCTGACAGTGGTTCAGAGGAGTGTCAGGCTGTGATGGGTACTTCCAGTGAGGTGGAGGCCCCCTTAAATGTCGTGGCCCCTCAAGCTGCAGTGAATGAGCCCCTCCATGTCTCTAATAAGGGAAAGGTCCCCAAAAATGTTTTGCATATTGATGTGCAGTGTGTAGAAATTACAGATATGCTAGTGGAACTGGTGAAAGCACATTCCTTGTATACCTGGGTGCCTCCACTACAGTCAGATGTGGTAGTGCTGCATGGTACCAAAGGGTGGAGCCAGGTAATGCAAGCTGTGCTGGGTAACATTAATCACCAGCGGAACTGGGTGGTACGGTGCTTATTAATAGTCTGGCAAGTGATCTCACAGTTCCCTGTGAGGGTGCTTCTGGATACAGTTCAGTACGGAAGGCGCTCTGGGGGGCTGCTGGAGACATCGGAGGTCTCTCCGCCTTTTGTGGTGATGGACATCTCTGCTAGTGCGGTCCAAGGTGCGGCTGAGCAGGGTTTGGTAAATGGCGCGGATACTGCCTCACCCGCTAGACCTCCTAAGAAGGAAGGGCCAGATATGGACGCGGCAAAAGCAGAGATTCTGTCTGTCACCTGCAGAGAGGTACAAGTTGGGGTACCCGGAGACGCTCTCAAATATAGTATGGAGAGGAACAAAAATTGTGACGTGGAAAAGTGTGAACTGGCAAAGATTGGTACTGCTAGAAATGGGTCATGCGTTGTTCAATGTCAGCTGTTAGGACAACTGCCCACAGAGATTTGGACAACAGGTGAAGTGAAGCCTTGTGAAGGTCTCATAGGGGATAGCTGCTCACCTGTGTGTTGTCCCTCTTTGAGCCTGGCCCTAACAAACCCCGAGCAAGAAAGAACTGATGGTATTGGTAATTGGAGAAATGGTGACTTATTGCTGAATGTTAATGTAAATAGTGGCTTGGATATGAAAATTATTTTTTCCTTGGAAAACGAGCATGATAAACAGATATTGAGTTCTGGGGAGTTGGTAGTCAAAGGTAACGGCAAAAGAGTTGGTAAACCCAAGAGACCTATTGTCTCTTATTGTGATGGGGAAACCGGGTACCAGTGAGGGAAAAGGTGCTTATTCATCAGGCGCAGGTTCTCTACAGAATCGGGAAACTGAGTTGGAAGGAAGTAGCAGGAAAGGCAGGGGGCCAACAGAAAAGAAATGTGAGCTCAGGAACCCCAAGGACAGAGGGAGTAGGCTACAGGGTACAGAACTGTATTGTATGACCCCATTGCGATCCAGGGTAGGGCGTGCCTGGAAACGCACCCGAAAAAAGATTGGGCCTACGCAGCGAACAGCTGGCGCAGAGGTGCCCCAATCAAGGATTCGGGCTGGTGTGTTCCGCCCCCTTCCGGTTCGAAACAAGGGGAGGGGATATGTGACAGTAGGAGATGCTGTCAAGGTAAAATTGATAGTTTGGGGGGACACAGGGTATGCACATTTATGCTCTGTAGCCTTGCACCAAGCAGATGTGGACTGGAGAAAACTGCTTTCGCAGCTTTCTCCAGGTTTTGGTATTCGGTCATGGGGCTCTGTAGCTTGGAGATTCCATAGGGTCTTGGGTGGGACGGGATCTCCAACCCTGTGTCCAGACTTTGTAGATTACCAGCAGAGTGTGTGCTCAGGTGAGCACAGCACTTATAATGAGGGTATGGGAAGAACTCATGGCTCCCAGTTGGAGACTGCTCCACACCCAGAGAGGGGGGCTGCAGGAGGCAGCCATAACGTGTGACTGCAAGAGGCTGTGGAACGGCCTGAGGACTAAGGCCAAAGCGGAGCTGTGGGCGCTAAAGTGAAGCCATCCACATTGAGGAATCCTGTGGTCTGTGTGACCAGGATAAAGAGCAGAGGTACTGCTAAAGAGAGCCAGGTGGGCTAGCATTTTCTATTGTGTTTATTTGCTGGAGTACGTCACTACGTTCGTGTTTGTTGGCCGACAATTGTGTGCCGTTTGTATGCAAGACAAGTTTGGGGCCAATGCCCTTCGGACAAAAGTCCACATTTGTCTGGGCGGAGCGACATGCTGACGTCACCTCATGCTCCATTAGTTTACCCAGAAGGACGGGTTGTCTTTGTGCTCCGGCCAGGGCATCAGACTTTAGGCCCTTTTTAACTGCAACATTGTAAGTGTGCTTCTTTCTTTTAAACAATAAACAATCATAAGGTTTTATATCTTTTATGTACCATGCTATCCATGTGATGGTCTGAGTGGCCGTGAGGTGGTTGCCCAGAATCCGTGATTGTGCCTGCTGTTTTTTGGAGCCAGGTTGTGATTCATTACATGCATTCCTTGATCCTCTGTTATGGGGGATCATGGTGATCTGGTAAGAGTTTACTCTTGCTAATTTGGTGGTGGACTCCTAATAGCTGTGTTCCTAATATCCCCTCTCAATTGATTAATTGCCAGATTCTATCCACACCCAACACACAGTATAAAAACAAGGCCTTCTATACGGGGGAACACATACAGGGAGCTGCACATACGTGGGGTTCTTTAAATAAGTGGCACTTCTGCTCTTGCACTTCAGCGATTTGCACAAAGCAAACTACAACCGACTGCAGATGACCTCAATTTTAAATTATCTAACCTTCCTCTCTGAAACATGCTCTTTACCGCCTCCTCCTTTTCACAATTGCTGCCTCTCTCCTCAAACTCTCTTTTCTTCACCCCTCTGCTCCACCCCACAATCTGTACATATTACCCTCACTTCTCCCCTCCCCCTATTACTGCAATTCATCACCTCTTTCTAACTCTAAGCCCACTTGCTAACAAATCCCCCAGGATACTGAAGCATGTCCCCTCATACAAATCATATTCTCATATTACCTCCCTTACTCTTCTGCTTCTCCTAACCGCTGGAGATATCTCCCCAAACCCTGGGCCTCCCTTATTTAACTGTGCCCAACACACTCATCACCCTACACTCTCTGGCAGTAGTCGCAATCTACCCAATTTAGTCTCCATTCCTCTTCTTCCCAACACCAGCCTCCCTCTCTCCTGCGCCCTCTGGAACGCCCGCTCTGTCTGCAACAAACTCACTGTTGTTCATGACCTCTTTGTCACTAATTCCTTCAATCTACATGCTCTCACCGAAACCTGGCTCCACGAATATGACACCTTCTCCTGCTTCCCTATCCCAGGGTGGCCTTCACTGGACTCACTCCCCTAGGCCTAATGGACGCAAGGGAGGTGGAGTGGGATTCCTCCTATTCCCCCCCCCCCCCCATGCACCTTCCAGGTTATTCACTCTCCTCCCTCTTTTTCTCTCTCATCATTTGAAGCCCACTGTATACGTCTATTCTCATACTTCCCTAAGAATTGCTGTGATCTACCGGCCCCCTGGACCATTATCAACTTTCCTTGATGAGTTTTCTGCCTGACTACCCTACTTTCTCTCTTCAGAAATTCCCACAATCCTTCTTGGTGATTTCAACATCCCTGCTAATAACACTCCTGCTACTTCTAAACTTCTTAGTCTAACCTCTTCATTTGACCTAAAACAATGGGTACAGGCTTCTACTCACTCTGATGGCAACACCCTTGACCTTGTATTCTCCTACCTATGCACTCCATGCAACTTCTCAAACAATCCCTTTCCTCTCTCCGAGCATCACCTTATTAGTTTCTCCCTCCCCCTGTCTTTCACCACCTTTCCCTCCAATCGCCTAACCATCACCCGTATAAATTTTTGTAACTTCAACTCCTCTCTCCTCTATTCTGCTACTGACCACCTCTGACAAAATGTCTCCCCTGTCCTGCCCCAACCAAGCCACGTCCATCTACAATAAATCCCTGTCCTCCACCCTGGACAAGCTCGCTCCCCTCACTACACGCAGAATCAGGCCTCGACCCCTACAACCCTGGCAAACAGATGACACTAAAATTATCAAACGTAGTCGCGCTCTTAAGCATCTGTGGCACAAGACTAAGTCTCTCAAAGACTTCAACAACCAATACAAATCTGCCCTCCAAAAATACTATTCTTTCCTCCACACTGCCAAGCAAACCTATTTTACAGCTCTTATTAACACCACCTCATCTAGTCCCCGTAAACTCTTCTCTACCTTCAACTCTCTACTTTGTCCTCCACCGCCTCCACCCACTGACTCACTCACTGCCCACGAGATCGCTAATCACTTCAAAAACAAGATTGATACAATCCACAATGAAATCTCCGCTCTACAGGTATCTCCCCCAGCTAAGACCCCATGTCAACAGGCACAACTGACACTCCCCCTAGTCAAATCTGCTACTACAGACAAAGTTGCTAAACTCCTTTCTATCGCCCACCTAACCACCTGTCCCCTGGACCCTATTCCCTCTCATATGCTATGGTCGCCCTCTGACTCCATCCTACACTCTCTAACCCACATCTTCAATCTCTCCCTCACCTCTGGTGTCTTCCCCAATGCTCTAAAACATGCACTGGTCACCCCCATACTTAAAAAGCCATTCTTGGACCCTACCAATCTTAACAACCTACTCCCTATCTCCTTGCTCCCCTTTTCCTCTAAACTCCTTGAACGCCTGGTTTACAACCAACTGAGTGACCACCTTATTAAAAACAACCTTCTTGATCCCCTTCAATCTGGATTTCGCCCTCAACACTCCACAGAAACTGCTCTTTTAAAACTCACAAATGACCTACTAACTGCAAAAACCAATGGACACTATTCTGTACTCGTACTTCTGGATCTTTCAGCTGCCTTTGACACGGTTGACCACCCCCTCCTCCTCAAAAAACTTTACTCCCTCGGTCTCCATGACTGTGCTCTTCAGTGGCTCTCATCCTACCTATCCCAACGCACCTTCAGTGTCACTTACAATTCTACTTCCTCCACTCCTCTTCCCTTCTCTATCGGGGTCCCCCAAGGTTCTGTTCTTGGACCTCTTTTATTTTCAATGTACACCTCTTCCCTGAGTGAGCCTCTCGCGGCTTTCAACTTTCAATATCATTTCTACGCTGACGACACACAAATCTATCTCTCCATCCCTCAACTCACTCAATCAGTCTCCTCACGCATCACTAACTTACTAACCGACATATCTGTATGGATGTCACACCACTTCCTCAAACTCAACTTGTCCAAAACTGAGCTTATAATATTTCCTTCCTCACGTGCCTCTTCCCCTGACTTGTCTGTCAAGAGCAATGGCACAACCATCCACCCGTCCCCACATGTCATGGTACTAGGTGTTATCCTGGATTCTGAACTCTCCTTTCGGCCCCACATCCAATCACTTTCCAAAGCTTGCCGCCTCAACCTCCGCAACATCTCTAAACTACGTCCCTTTCTAACCAACGAAACCACAAAGCTCCTGATTCACTCCCTGGTTATCTCTCGCCTCGACTACTGCAACTCCCTCCTCATTGGCTTACCTTTAAATAGACTATCCCCCCTTCAGTCCATGAATGCTGCTGCCAGACTCATCCACCTTACAAACAACTCAGTGTCTGCTACCCCTCTCTGCCAATCCCTCCATTGGCTGCCACTCGCCCAACAAATTAAATTCTAAATACTAACAAGTTACAAAGCCATCCACAACTCTGCCCCCAACTACATCACTAGCCTAGTCTCAAAATACCAACCTAATCACCCTCTTCGTTCCTCCCAGGACCTCCTGCTCTCTAGCTCCCTCATCACCTCCTCCCATATCCTCCTCCAGGACTTCTCCTGAGCCTCGCCCATCCTCTGGAATTCCCTACCCCAATCTGTCAGACTGTCTCCAAATTTGTCCACATTTAGGTGATCCCTGAAAACTTTCCTCTTCAGAGAAGCCTATCCTGCCTCCATCTAACAACTGCACAATTTTCTCCATTAGCTCATCCCCCACAGCTATTACCCTTTTGTATAACTTGACCCTCCCTCCTAGATTGTAAACTCGAACGAGCAGGGCCCTCTGATTCCCCCCTGTATTGAATTGTATTGTACTTGTACTGTCTGCCCTAATGTTGTAAAGTGCTGCGTAAACTGTTGGCGCTATATAAATCCTGTATAATAAAAATAATAATGTATGGACTCAATGTTTTCGGTTATCATTGATCAGTTGAATATGGACTTATATTCATTTTTGATCCCCATCAAACTTTTTATTTACTGTCACGTCATATACAGGATTTTTTATAATATTTGGTTCATATATGTTACTGTTTGATTCTGGGTCAGAATCTTAAGGGTGGCACGATTCTAAATTTTTTTTTTTTTTTTTTTTTCTATTTTGGTTGTTGGGTATAAAACGCTGCACCTTTGTCTCCTTTGACACACTTCTCTAAGCTCCGGGTTTGAGTGCCGCAGGTGAACACGAGAACATTTTTTCACCCTGGATAATTTGTCATTCGTTAATGCATCACTCCCTCACTTATCCTCCACTTCTAAAATTGCCTACTGATCTACTTTTATAACTGTAAATGGTGTCACATTTCAACTTGTGTATGAGGCATTTGCTACTGTGAAAATGTTCATTCTCTACCTGACTACTTATACTTAAATTTGAACTCCAGCTTTTAAAACACTTTACATAGCCTGCCCAAACAAAACTATGTCCCTCACTAACCTGTGAGGCCATTGGCTTGCTGTATAAACTGTACAGATGTGAGGCTACATACAGCATAATGCACTGTTTGGGGTTCAAGCCAAGACTTCCTATCTCATACCCAGAACGCAATAGTCTATCTGATCGGTGATCAGTTATTCAGAGAAAGTGATGTATTCTAGCAATGGTGGTGACATCATCAACCCACCTCTCTGACTGCATTCATTGCTAGAATACATTATTTTCTGTAAATGGCTGAGCGCTGATCAGATTGCCCAAATTTGCATGCATTTACAAAACACCCAAAAAAAGCGTGTCACCCGTGCAGTGCAATTCTTTGTTAACTACTTGACCTCTGGAAGATTTAACACCTTCATGACTAGTGATGGGCCGAACACCCCCCAGTTCGGTTCACACCAAAACTCCCAAACAGGGTTTTGCTACAGCAAAACTGACATATATAAAGAAAAAAAAATGACATTTAAATTGATCTACCCAGTTGCAAAAAAAAAAAAGATTGCTGGCAATAGATTTTTTTTTTTTTTTACGGCGTTGGGCCCCCCCCCCCCCCTTGATCCATACCAAGCCCTTAGGTTTGGTATGGATTTTGAGGGGAACCCCAAGCCATTTTTTTTTTATTATTTTTAAATGGCGTGGGCCCCCCCCAAAATTCATACAGACCCTTAGCTGAGAATGCAGCCTGGCAGGTCAGGAACGGGGGGGGGGGCCCAGATTCCGCTCCCCCCCAATGTGAATGAGTAGGGGTACATTGTACCCCTATTCACACACCAAAAATGTGTCAAGAACAATAGACAGGAGGCTGTGTTTGACAATTCCTTTAATAAAAAAAATACAAAATAAAAAACAATGTCCCTGATGTAGCTCCATCCTCAATCACAATGCCCATTGCACCACCAGACCCGGGGGACAAAAATGAAAAAAGAAGAAAAAAAAAAATGCTCTGACCACCAAATGCCTGCTCCTTGTGACAGTTTTTAAATAGGTAAGGGCAGGCCCACCTGGTGATGTCACCTGATGGCACCACCCTCTTGTGATGTCACTGACCCAGCATGCACCGGCTCCGCTCCTTTACAAACTATCAACTGTGCATTCTGCGGGCGAACATCTGAACAGGCCAAACTTATGCTCAACCCTGGCAGCACAGTGGTGTAGTGGTTAGCACTTTCACCACGCAGCAGAAAGGGTTGTTGGTTTGAACCCCGACCACGACGCTATCTGCCTGGAGTTTCTCTGTGCCTGCGTGGGTTTCCTCCGTGCACTCCGGTTTACTCCCACACTATAAAGACATGTTGGTAGGTTAATCAGATCCTGTCTAAATTGGCCCTAGTATGTATGAATGTGTGTTCGGGAACTTTGGTTGTAAGCTCCTTGAGGGCAGGGACTGATGTGAATGTACAATATATATGTAAAGTGCTGCGTAAATTGACGGTGCTATATAAGTAATAAAATTTATATCATTTGTTTCACACAAACAGAGCTTTCTTTTGATGTTTGATCACCACAGGGTTTTTTATTTTTTATTATATAAACAAAAGAAGACTGAAAAAAAAACAATATTTTTTACTTTCTGCTATAGAACATATCCAATAAAAAAAAAAAAATTCTTTCATGAATTTAGGCCAAAATGCATTATGCTACATCTATACATATATTATTTGGTTTGTGTGAAATTTATAGCATTTAGAAATTATGATATACCGGAATTTTTAAATCCATTGTCCTCATAAAAAAATACATGGGTTTGGGGTTAAATTAAGCTTTTTTGGTTTATAAGCTGCTATTTTATATGTATTTTTTTTTAATTTTTACTTTCTATATTATGTATTCCCAAAGCACTAATGCTGCGTACACACGGTCGGAATTTCGGCCCGCAAAAGACCGATGAGAGTTTTTCGGCGGAAAATGCAACTGTGTATGCTCCATCGGTCTTTTGCTGGCGGAATTACCAGCAAAAGATGGAGAGCATGCTCTCAATTTTTCGGTCGGGAAAAGTTCCTATCCGAAAATGCAAACGTCTGTGGCAATTCCGATGTGCAAAATCCCTACGCATGCTCGGAAACAATTCGACGCATGCTCGGAAGCAATGAACATCATTTTCTCGGCTCGCTATAGTGTTGTACGCCACCGCGTTCTTCATGGTCGTGATTTCAGCGAACTTTTGCGTGACCGTGTGTATGCAAAGCAAACTTGAGCGGAATCCTGTCGCAAAAGCCGTTATATCTTTTTCCAACGAGAAAACCGATTGTGTGTATCGCGGCATAAGGGTCATCAAAAGACAAAACACAGCAGATGCTGTCTGCTATGAGGCTCTGTTTGACTGACTGACACTTCAGACAGCTATCTTATTATTTATTATTATTATTATTATATATTATTATTGATTTATATAGTGCCAACAATTTACAAAATAAAGGGAACCAGTGCCGTTAAAATTAGAGTTGCTGCCTCATCCCTTTTAAACAGAACACATATTAATTGCACAGGTTCTGTGGCTAATTTAATGCAGATAAGGCACTTAGGCTACTTTTACACTGGAGTCTATGGATTGACAGTTCAAAGTTCGTGTGTTTAAAGGAACATCCCTGGAGGAAATATGAAAAGTCCTCTGGAACAGATCTCAATGAGGGTGTAAATCATCTGTGAAGGGAGCCCACACACCACCAATAGAAGTGAAAAGGCTTACCGGACTCGGTGGACCCAACAAGGCATACGCCAGGTAGAGTCAATCAGGCTTTAGGTGGTGCTGGACTGCAGTTGGCCCGGACGGGCAAAGTTGGTGGAGTGGCTACCACGTGGCTGTATTCCTCAAACGTAATCGGGCCCAAAGATATGGAGTACGGCACCCATAAATCGTATCCCTCAGATCAGACAGCTGATGAGTCATCGATTGTTAAGGACGCGGCAGTCGGTTTCCTTAAGACACAATTCTTCACACAGAATTTGAATTGGTTGATAATTTTTTCGACTGATCCGAATTCTAATCGTTCAACTGCAATCAGCTTGTGGCCTGGAGCATGACCAAAAAAATTTCACTCCACCAACTTTGCCCGTCCGGGCCAACTGCAGTCCAGCACCACCTAAAGCCTGATTGACTGATTGTCCACCGAGTCCGGTAAGCCTTTTCACTTCTATTGGTGGTGTGTGGGCTCCCTTCACAGATGATTTACACCCTCGTTGAGATCTGTTCCAGAGGACTTTTCATATTCCCTCCAGGGATGTTCCTTTAAACACACGAACTTTGAACTGTCAATCCATAGACTCCATTTTCTGACCCCTCTTCCTAGCGCTACACTTATTTTGTTTTTTGACATTTTTTACACTTGCTGGTTGTGTTAGCTGCTGTTTTATTCCCCTTTTTGGTAGCGCAGAATTATTGTGTGTGTATATATTACTTTTACACTGAGGAGGAGGGGGGGTAATAGCGGTAAAGCCTAATTTTATCGGCACTTTACCGCGGTAATAGCAGTGCTTTTTGACCACTAGCGGGGCATTTTTAACCCCTGCTAGCGGCCGGAATAAAGGGTTAAAAGCGGCTGCAAAGCGCCGCTGCCAAAGCACTTTGCTGGCGCTTCAGCAGCTGTGCCCATTCAATCCAAAGGCAGGGGCAGTGGAGGAGCGGTGTATACACCGTTCCCGAAACGCCCAAAAGATGCTGCTTGCAGGACTTTTTCTAAGGTCCTGCAAGCGCACCGCCCCAGTGTGAAAGCACTAGGGGTCTCACACTGGGGCTGCAGGGGAGGCGTTTTTTAAGGCTCTTTACAGGCGCTATTTTTAGCCCAAAAGTGCCTGGAAAATGCCCCAGTGTGAAAGGGGTCTAAGTGAGTTTAACCACTTGCCTACCAGGTATGAACACCCCCTTCCTGCCCAAGCCATTTTTCAGCTTTCATCGCTGTCGCACTTTGATTTGTAATTTTTTTGCCTTCACTGATGTGTGCTGATGAGGTGGCACTGATAGGCTGAACTGGTGGGCACTGATGAGGTGGCACTTATGGGCACTGATGTGGCACTGATGAGAAAGCACTAATATGCCACACTTATGGGCACTGTTAGGCGGCACTGATGGGCACTAATAGGCAGCACTGGTGGGCACTGATAGGTGGCAGTGGCGGGCACTGAGGCGGCACTGGTGGGCACGGATAGGCGGTACAGATGGGCATTGATGGGTGACACTGATGGGCATTGATGGACAGCAGTGATGGGCAGCACTGATAGGTGGCACTAATTGCCAGCACTGACTAGCATGGCTAATGGGCACTGATTTGTGGCACTTGTGGGCAGTATGGGCACCGATTGCTGCCACTGGTGGGCTCTGATCACTGACATTGGTGGACACTGTATGCTGGCATTGGTGGGCATGGCATTTTATTGATTTGTTGCACTTTACAAGATATAAATAATCAGGGCACTGATGATCAGTGCCCTGATTACTTCCCTAGCTGTCCCCCTGTGAGGGGATGCCGCTGATCGACTCTCCTCTCCTCGCACTCTGTCAGTGTGAGGCAAGGAGAGCTGATTTCCGGCATCTCCGTATTTACATATGACCGGCTGTGATTGGACACAGCCAATCACATGGTTAAAGAGCCGCGGACGTGGCTCTTTACACAGATCGGTGTCGCACTGTGTCCTAGCAACACGGTGCAGCCATGATGGGCACGGTGCGCGCCCCCGAGCAGCCGTTCTGTGCCGCCGTTTTATGACGGCAGCCCAGAACAAGAGCTGCACCGCCCCGCTGTCATATGACAGTGGGCGGGCGGCAACTGGTTAATTACCACATTAATCAGCCACAGAACCTGTGTAATTAATATGTGATCAGTTTTAAAGGGATGAGGTGGCAATCCTAGTTACCATACAACTCAGTGCAAGAGTGATAGATGGGCACTGTTTGTGAGAATTTACAATCAAAAGTCAGATAAGGCAGATATCCCAACCCCCAGGCAGGGGGTGGGAAAGCGAGTCAGTACAACTTGCACTTCCACTCTCCAACCACCAAGGGTGCCACCTCCCCTTCTCGCAGCACCACTACCCACTACTCCGTTCCCTCGCTGTGGTCACATCAGAAAGAAGAGGAACAGAGATGAGAAGTGGAAGAAGAAGGGGAGAGAGCTGGGCCTGGGGCAGGATCGTCATGCTCTTAAAGCACTGGTGCACTCTGAGCTGACTTCAGGTGGCAAGGTTCACCCCCCCCAACTTTTCTGAGGTGCTGGGGTGACAGGCTGCACACCACCTCCCCCAAGGTGACCGGCTTCACCCCCAACACCAACCAACCCTTCCTGGTCTGTGGGGGGGTTGTCTACCGCGAGGCCAATTTCTGGCGCCAGGGAGGTTGTGGACCACTGTGATAAGGAATAAGTTACAGCATTTAGTCTGATATTAGTTTGAACTAATATAAAATAAAAAATATAAAACCATATTTTAGTCCTGACCATAATAAATAAATTAATATATTGTGCATAACTCACACACGTTCCCTTTAAAGGAAACATGTACTGAAAGGCATGGAAAACTGCTATTGCAGTCCTCCAGCTCAGATTATAATGGTTTGGGTGTCTCTGACCTCAATAGTTTGTGATTTTCTAAACTGGCATACAGCATGTGAAGTTTGAACTCTTGATCCTTGTACTTGTTTAGGGTCAATGACCATATTGAAGCCATAATAGTCAGGTAATTAGAATGTACATCATTTTTTTATTAAAAGTTTCCTTTAATAATTTTTCAGACTCCAAGGAGCAAGAAAGGAACCACTGGGCTATAACAGCCTCCACTCTTCTGGGAAGGCTTGCTGCAAGATTTTGGAGTATGTCTGAGAAAATTTGTACCCGTTCAGCCCAAAAAAAAAAATTGTGCGGTCAGGTACTGATGCTGGACAAGAAGACCTAACTCACAATGGGTGTTCCAATTCATTGTAAATGTGTTCAGTAGGATTGAAGTCAGGGACCTGTAAAAGGAACTAGAGTCCCGTCAAGCCATAACTTTATGGAACTGGATTTGTACACGGACTGTTACCACAAGATTGGAAGTGCACAACTGTCTAAAATGTCCTTGTTCACTTCTTTAGAAACACCTGAACTCAGTCATTAGGAGGGGTCTTCACATACCTTTGACTACCTGCATGGATTACAGGGTTTTATATTAATACTAAAAAAAAATATATGTTTAATTTGTTCCTGAATAATACAAATTTACCAACAGGTAAGCCTCAGGATTAGACATGTGCATGATGAAAAAATTAGTTTTGTTTCCTTTAGATTCCTTAATCTAGTTATTTCGTTAAATGCGGTTGATTCGTTCAATTAGTATTTGAGATTCCTATTCGGAATTCTTTGAGTCTACCGTTTTTTGGTTTTTTTTTGTGTTTTTTGTTTTTTTTGTTTTTTTTTTTTATTGATTCAAAATGTTCAAATCGATACATTTCGAATCGGTCGAAGCCAAAATGTTTTGTTTTTTTTTTTTTTGTTTTTTTTTTTTTCAATTCGAATGCGGCAAAGTGAACAAACAAAATAAAAATCTTCAAATGATTACAATGACTCTTTAAATCACCTTTTGGCTTAACAAAAACAGCATTATTTTGAAATGGTACTAATAACACACAGTCTTTGATTTCAGAAATATGTTTACAGTTCGAATTTAAATGGAATTTGATGTAAAATTTTATTAATTTCAATTTCCAAAATTTGGACAAATTTTGTTTCGTTATTCGGAAAACTCTGTTCATACTGTAATTCAGGTATTTGGATATATCCGAATCTCCGAATAACAAAAAATTTGTCTGAATATTAATTTGAAACTAAACGAACCGCACATGTCTACTCAAGATTGGTCAGTCATTATTTGGTAGGAGTTTGTTGGACCTCCATGGTTTAATCACATAGACCTTTATGTTGTCGATTTTCAAGCCCCCCCCCCCCCCCCATTATCAGTGGTGCAGAATTGTACTCGCTGATTGGAAACCTTTTGAAGGCAAGATTGATGCAGAACTTATATACCTGTATAACATTTTTATTTTAGCTGGGCAAAGAATCTGCATGTACCATGCAGTAAAGAACTCAAATCAACTGTCAAAATCTAACCTTTTGAACATTTTAAAAAATGACCTAGTCTACAAGGCACAAAATCCCTCCAGTTAATTAGGGTTAGTAAACTGTGGACAGGCTTTTTGTGAACCCATGATATATTGTATTTCAATATCCTTTGTATAAAATGCTTGCAGCTATTTGACTAATTCTTTGTCGTCATTCTCATTTTTTTTTTTTTTTTTTTTTTTTTCAGCATCACGACCAAGGTGACAACTCATAAATTTTCATGTCAGTTTTTCTTGCACGCTATGTTTACACAATTACTATGTAGATTTCTTTACATATTGCGTGACATTTCTGTCTCCTGGTAGATCCCGGAACAATTTCTGAAAGGGATGGAGATGGTGGTCAGATATTTCTTAGAGGCTTCCATTGCTACAGTATAGGAAAGTTTTATGTCAACTAAGTCCAGCTTAATTTGCAATGTTGCTACAATTTTGCTTTTATACATGGGGGTGATAATGTTGGACTTCTTTTCAATGTCAGCTTAATAAAAAAAAAAAAAAAACTCCCCCCCCCCCCCCCCACAAAAAAAGTAGACATGGAACAGCTCCCACTGCAATGTCCCACCTCCCAGTTGAATGACGCTTAAAATAATCAAACCCTTTTCCTGAGAGACTAGAGCGTCAAGACATGCCCCTGGACTCTCAGGAAAATGCTGCATTAAGTGGAATCACAACATTAGGACCTACCCAGTGCTGAGGTCAGGCAGGGGAATGGACCAATGATGTCATGTGACCAGATGTAACCTGGTGTGTATTCACATTTTTCAAATAGATGAGGGGTAGTAAATGGGGGTGGGGTGGAGTCAGGCTTCAAATTTACAGTGTGTTTAGGACTAGTAAAGGTTAAAAGGGATGCAATTGTTTTGTACAGATTTTCTTTATTTGTTATGGTCCAGATTAAAAACTTTTTTTCCAAATTATAATTTTTAAATATAAAAATGGTAAACGTGAACATAAGCATTGGGCTCCTTTTCATATGATTGGAAGTTTTTCCTTTTTTGTTGAAAAAAATTTGGTTTACAAAACTCAAACTTTCAATCTTAAATGTATGTACTCAAGTGAATGAGTCAGAAGTGCTGGTTCTGTCTGAGGTTTCGGTTAGACAGAGCCAACCTCAAAGCAGGCAGCTACTGTTGCTACTGTTGCGCTGTCTCTTTAGCTAACAAACAGTGCTTTGAGATGTTTATAACTACAGATAAACACTCTAGCCATGGCACTCTATGGTGGAAGTTAATGCTCAAATGCTCACCCACAAATAAATCCAAAACTGGTTTAGAGGCACCCATGGCTCTTGCAGAGGAGGAAGAACAAAAACAGAAGTGTTTTTATTGTCAAAGTTTTGATAAAGCTCAGTTCATCTTTCTCAAGACGGCCTTGAGAAAGATGGGCTGAGCTTCATCAAAACGCTGACCAGAAAAACACTGCTGTTTTTGTTCTTCCTCTTCTGCAAGACCCGTGAGTGCCTCTAAACCAATTCTGAATGCATCTATATACAGCTATAGATGTAGCACCCTGTAGCTTAGACAGGGAGCTCCTCACAAATGTACTTGCCAGGAGTAGTTATGCTGGTTGAATGATAAAGATCTATTGATTTAGTTTGGCCTTGTTGCGCTTTTCTCTTCTACCACTAGGTGGCCAGGTACTTGGTGGTTCTAGATATGAGAAGGGCAACCCAAGGTCATGGGTACTGTATATGGGGTATCCCAACCAATGGGCAGGGGGTTTTTTGAATCCCTTGGCCTGCTGGGATCACCTATATATTTGGGTGGAGTCAGGTGATCTGTGTTCTGTGCCACCTAGACAGCTGTTTGGGTGGACATGTGTTGTATGCCCCGGGCTGGAGATTGGGCCTAACCCAGGGGCATCTGGCTGCCAGGCTGTGTGAGGGCCTATCCAGAAGTAAGAGGGCAGCACAGGGTTAGGATTGCACCTTGCAGTCCAACCAAAAGTGACGGTTCTGCCAGCTGGAGAACCTGTCATGGTCGGAGGTAGAATGGAAGCTGTCGCCACTAAGGGACCAACCACCTTTACCAGGGACCACAGTGAGTAACTGAAGCAAGTACCGGAGCAGTATTCTCACCGAACGGGCACTGTGGAGAATTGGGAAACTTCAGGAGGTGATTAAGTCAGGGACCTAACCAGCGGAGGTGACGCTTGCAGAGCAGCCTTGTGCGTCAAGCTAGGGACCGAGCCGGTCAGCAGGGGAAAGCCTAAGAAGTATCTGGAGTGCCAAGTTAGGGACCCAGCAAGGAAGCAGGGGGTAACGCTTGAGGGAGATACCACCGCACAGATTGGAGGATCTCAAGGGATTCAAAGTCAGTGAATCAGAGGGTCTAGTGAGAGACTGGGAGCTCAGTGTTGAAGAACTACAAGAAGAAGTTGTAGTGAAGCTGAAGGAACTGTTACGTTTTAGTTAGGAACTGTTAAAGACAGTTGCCATAGGAGACAGCATTCCTGCATGTGCAGATGTGGCGCCTTGCTGGGGCCTTTCCCTGCACGGCTGTCCTCCTATTGAAGTCTCGGTGTCTGCCAATTGAATCTACATCTACTTAAGGGTGTCCTGGTCCTAACCCTCTTTCCCCCAAAAATACAAAAAGGACTGTTAAGAGAAATAAAACCTCTTTTACATCCAAGAAGTGTCTGGCACCCAATGACTTTCACCATCTTTGCACCCATTATGCCTCACAACCCACTACATATTGAAAGATGTCAGTTATCTTTGCCCTTAGAGGTTCTCATTAGACTGGAAGAGGCTAAAGACTTTGCTACGTATATACTGTATAAACCACCTCAAAACCGGACTGTTTCATATTCATTCCCGCCCAAGCCATTTTTCAAATTTCAGCACAAACACATTTTGAATGCCAATTAGTCATGCAACAGTTTTTTTTTTTTATCATTTTTTGAGAAAGAAATTGCTTTATTTTGGTGGCATCTAATTATCACTGGGTTTTTTGTTTTGTTTTTGCTATATAAATTAAAAAAATACAGAGAACTTTGAAAAAAGTTTCTACTATAAAATTTTGCAAATAAATCTTTCTTAATAAATTTAAGCCAAAATGTATTCAGCTACACTTATCTGGTAAAAATAACCCAAATCAGCGTATATTATTTAGTATGTGTGAAAGTTATAGAGTCTGCAAACTATGGTATATATACAGTGGGGACGGAAAGTATTCAGACCCCCTTAAATTTTTCACTCTTTGTTATATTGCAGCCAATTGCTAAAATCATTTAGGTTAATTTTTTTCCCTCATTAATGTACACACAGCACCCCATACTGACATGTTTGCAGATTTATTAAAAAAACAAAAAACTGAAATATCACATGGTCCTAAGTATTCAGACCCTTTGCTGTGACACTCATATATTTAACTCAGGTGCTGTCCATTTCTTCTGATCATCCTTGAGATGGTTCTACACCTTCATTTGAGTCCAGCTGTGTTTGATTATACTGATTGGACTTGATTAGGAAAGCCACACACCTGTCTATATAAGACCTTACAGCTCACAGTGCATGTCAGAGCAAATGAGAATCATGAGGTCAAAGGAATTGCCTGACGAGCTCAGAGACAGAATGGTGGCAAGTCACAGATCTGGCCAAGGTTACAAAAAAATTTCTGCTGCACTTAAGGTTCTTAAGAGCACAGTGGCCTCCATAATACTTAAATGGAAGACATTTGGGATGACCAGAACCCTTCCTAGAGCTGGCCGTCCGGCCAAACTGAGCTATCGGGGAAGAAGAGCCTTGGTGAGAGAGGTAAAGAAGAACCCAAAGATCACTGTGGCTGAGCTCCAGAGATGCAGTCAGGAGATGGGAGAAAGTTGTAGAGAGTCAACCATCACTGCAGCCCTCCACCAGTCGGGGCTTTATGGCAGAGTGGCCCGACAGAAGCCTCTCCTCAGTGCAAAACACATGAAAGCCTGCATGGAGTTTGCTAAAAAAAACCTGAAGGACTCCAAGACGGTGAGAAATAAGATTCTCTGGTCTGATGAGACCAAGATAGAACTTTTTGGCCTTAATTCTAAGCGGTATGTGTGGAGAAAACCAGGCACTGCTCATCACCTGTCTAATACAGTCCCAACAGTGAAGCATGGTGGTGGCAGCATCATGCTGCGGGGGTGTTTTTCAGCTGCAGGGACAGGACGACTGGTTGCAATCAAAGGAAAGATGAATGTGGCCAAGTACAGGGATATCCTGGACGAAAACCTTCTCCAGAGTGCTCAGGACCTCAGACTGGGCCGAAGGTTTACCTTCCAACAAGACAATGACCCTAAGCACACAGCTAAAATAACGAAGGAGTGGCTTCACAACAACTCAGTGACTGTTCTTGAATGGCCCAGCCAGAGCCCTGACTTAAACCCAATTGAGCATCTCTGGAGAGACCTAAAAATGGCTGTCCACCAACGTTTACCATCCAACCTGACAGAACTGGAGAGGATCTGCAAGGAGGAATGGCAGAGGATCCCCAAATCCAGGTGTGAAAAACTTGTTATATCTTTCCCAAAAAGACTCATGGCTGTATTAGATCAAAAGGGTGCTTCTACTAAATACTGAGCAAAGGGTGTGAATACTTAGGACCATGTGATATTTCAGTTTTTCTTTTTTAATAAATCTGCAAAAATGTCAACAATTCTGTGTTTTTCTGTCAATATAGGGTGCTGTGTGTACATTAATGAGGAAAAAAATTAACTTAAATGATTTTAGCAAATGGCTGCAATATAGCAAAGAGTGAAACATTTAAGGGGGTCTGAATACTTTCTGTCCCCACTGTATATTTGCAAATTGATTAGTCCAGATGTACTGACTGCTTCTCATTTTTGAGGCCCTAAAATGCTAGAACAGTACAAATATATCCCCCTCATGTCCCCTTTTTAGAAAGCAGACAGTCCAGGGTATTTAACCCCTTCCCGCTCGTGCTATAGCTGAAGAACGGCTACAGCGCAGACCTACTTGGCCGGGAGGCCGTCATATGACGTCCTTCCGTGCTCGAGAGGCCTGTGCGTCCCCTGCAGGGTGCGTGCAGTGTGCTCTGTGACCAGCGAGTCTATAAGACTCGGCTGGTCGATCCCGACCCCTTACCACATGATCAGCTGTCAGCCAATGACAGCTGATCATGTGATGTAAACAGAGCTGGTAATGGGACATCGGTCCCAATCACAAGGAGCCGCCACCGAGTCATCTGTGCCCACCTGTGCCACCTGCCAGTGTCACCTACCAGTGCACAACAGTGCTGCCTACCAGTGCCCACCAGCACCACCTATCAGTGCCCACAGTGCCACCTATCAATGCCACCAATCAGTAACTCATCACCAGTGCTGCCTATCAGTGTTATCTATCAGGGCCCATGAGTGCCACCTATCAGTGCCGCCCATCAGTGCCACCTATCAGGGCTGATCAGTGCCGCCTCATCAATGCCGCCTTATCAGTGCCCATCAATGTTGCCTTATCTGTGCCTATCAGTGCAGCCCATCAGTGCCCATCAGTGCAGCCCATCAGTGCAGCCTCATCAGCACATATCAATGAAGGAGAAAAATTACCTGTTTGCAAAAATTTATAACAAACCAAGAAAAAATATTTTTTTTTCTTTTCAAAATTTTCTGTCTTAAAATATCAAATGGTACCCGACAAGGATGTCCTTTACCCCCCCCGCTGTATACCATAGTTATGGAGCATTTGACAACAGCTATCCGAAATAATGAGGATATTCAAGGGATAAGAGTTAAAGAAAAGGAGTACAAAATGTCAGTATATGCGGATGATTTATTAATCTATGTTACCAACCCAATAATGACTATACCAAATATTGTGAAGGAACTTAAGAGATTTGGGAATTTAAGTAATTTTAAAGTTAATTATGATAAGTCGGAGATGTTAAATATATCATTGCCAAATAAAGATCAGGAACTTCTTAAAAAAAATGTCCCTTTTTAAATGGCAAAAAGTGGCAATTAAATATCTTGGGATATATATCCCAACTGATATGACTAAATTACAGGAATTTATTAATTCCCCAATGATACGTAAGATTTTAAAATTACTTCCAAAATGTTCATGTGATCACTGTGATTGGTCACAGTGATCACATGGTACCAGGGCCAATCACAGCAGCCTAGTACCCCGATCGATGATCCGCTGTGTCAACTGAACAGGACCCCCTCTGATAAAGAGAAGAAACGCCTATAGATGGGGACAGGTTCTGTACAGGAGGGAAAGCGCAGACTGTGGCCAGGAAATCGGGGAGAGGACAGCATAAAAGAAGACCCCAGAAGTTAGTGTGCTGGAACACACAAAGCAGCTGTGTGAGGACAGGGCCCTCTACTGGGATAACGTTACCCTAGGAATTTCCTTTCAGAACAATGCTTAATACACCTCTCATAGTCTACTGTACGTAAGTTGTATTGTTGACTGTTTCTAAAAGTGCCCTATCGATGGAAGGTAATATTGGAGAAGAATCTGTTTCATGTAACTGCTGGTTATTCTTATATTAAATGCTTAAAAGGTAAATTGTTCCTGTCCCCTTTCTAACCTCTGCCACACGCTAAGCACCTTGCTGCAAGAAGGTAGAGTTGGGATCTAAGCTATGATTAATTTGTATAAAAGAAGTTGAACTTTGTACATTTCAGTTACATATACCTCCAAATCTACCGATTGCTTGATATGAGCTTTTCATCAAAAGAAATCTCTGCCTAAGCATTATTTTATCACTCTTTTATATTTATGGTTCAATAAGTTTTTATTGGTATTTTTTTTCACAAATATATAAACATATAAAAACAAAAAGAAAACGAGATGAAGGAGTGTAAACAGTGCCAGTTACCTGACATATAGCCTCCTAGCAAACTCTTTTATATTTAATTTGAATTGCTGAGGCTTATTTTAATCTGCAAACTGCTGTAGTGTTTATTTGCTAGGACAGCTTTCAACAAAAGAAATTCAGCTTTGTACAGAATTTGTTTTAGCCTTCTGACGTGCTTGAAATAAATCCATGAGGCTAAATTGTAAGAGATTTCATGAGAATTATACAACACCCATGCCTCCTTGTGGAAATATGGGGTAGTGCATCGCTATTAAGCTACATCAAAGAGAAAGTTGTGTTCTTCAATGTTTGATATCCTATTATATTGTGCAAAATGAAGTGGAAGAGTCTATCAGGGCAGCCACCGAGAGGACCAAAAGCAGGATCCACAGAAAACTGAGAAAAAACAAGGAGAGGGGCGCCTCTGAATATATATCAAGAAATCATTTATTATAAAAAACAATATCCACTCACATGAGAGACTGCATGTATGCGTTTAAGCATGTTTCAGGATGAGAAGAGCGGAGGAGGACTACAGGTCTCAGCAAGTCCATGGGTGGCTGGCAACACATCGAATCCAAGGGGATGGTGTGTGATGGTAAGTGTCAGAGAAGTAATAGAAACAGAACTTGCCAGTATCGGAATGTTCCTGTGGGTCTGCGCGGCGAAGTCGCGCTTCGGCGCATGCGGGTTCGCGATGTAGCGGAATGGCACACACGGGTTCATGACACGGCGTAACGGTGAATGAACGTACACACGTTAGCGTTACACCCCCATGCTGGCCTATATAAAGACTGATCTGTTCCTTGTAGAATTGCTGGTTTGTCTTTCAGCTTCCTGTGTTCCATCCTGAATTCTGCTACCTGTACTTACCTCTTGTGACCCAGATTGACTTGACCTACCCTGCTTCTCTCCTGTGTTTGACCCCGGCTTCTCTATCATCTGCCTCCTATGTTTGACCCCCGGCCTGTCTTAGGATTCTCCTGCCTTCCTGTGTATGACCCCGGCTTGTCTAACGGACTCCTCTACCATCCACCTCCAGTGCACGACCTCTGGCTCGCCTACAGGATTTTTCCGACTACTGTCTCCTGTGTTTGACCCCTGGCTTGTTTCAAGGACTTCCTTATCTACCTGCTTCCAGTGTTGGTTCCCGGCCTGCACCACAGACTCTCTGCCACTGAGTTCCCCGTGCCTGACCTTCAACACTCTGCCCAGCTTCTACTGAGTTGTGTGGGTTAGAGCCCCAGCCGGGCCCTCTACTCCAGTCCTAGGGCCGGATTCATCACTGCTTCTCATCTCCACACTGCAGAAGTCCTCTTCTCAAGAACCATCTACTTGCTGGTGACCCGTGCCTCTTTGTGCCCTATACTCTCTGTACCACCTCCAGGGGTAGAGTGCGCTTAGCTGCAAGGGAAGCCCCTCTCAGCATTTCGGCTTCGGTGAGTACCCTGATAGTACAAACCAGCCATGTCTGAGACCGACAGAGCGGGCTCCCCTCTTGAGGCACTATGCCAGCAGGTAACAGCTCTCACACAAGCAGGCCAGAGGTTACAAGATGGCTATTTTCAACTTGAAGGTCGTCTCCAGCACCTAACTTTATCTCCTGGGGATGCAGCCTCCGCATCCTCCAGTGGAGAAAGCTCTTTACAAGATCCCTCCAGCACAGCTCCTGCAGTTATGACTCTTCCAGAGCCCAGGGTTCTCACACCTGAACAATTTTCCGTAAATCGAAAGAAGTTCAGAGCATTTAAAAACGCATGCTTGTTATACTTGATTCTTCAACCTAAGACTTTTCTGAAACAGTGAAAGTGGGGTTCATAATTTCTTTGCTGTCCAAAGAACCCCAAGCCTGGGCCCACAACCTCCTGGAACGGAAGAGCCCCTTACTAAACTCTGTGGAAACTTTCTTTGAATCCATGGGGAATTTATATGACGACCCCCAACGCACAGCCACAGCCGAAACCATTTTACATACCTTAGTCCAAGGAAAAAGACCGGTGGAAGACTATACGGTCGAATTTCAAAAATGGTCTGGGGACACTGGATGGAATGAGGCGGCTCTCAAATATCAGTACCACCAGGGGCTCTGAGACTCTTTTTTTTTTTTTTTTTTTTGAAAAATTCTGTTTATTTCTTTTTTTAAAAGACATATACATACAACGTTTGAACGTGTCGTTGGGACACTATCCATACTTGGTCAACATGACCATGGCCCTATCTAACAGAGACCTACTAACTAAAACATATCTCAATCCCCTCCCTCAACTCCCCCTCCCCCCCCCCCCCCCCGAACCACAGCTCAACATAAAAACGGATCTTTAGTTTTCCACCTCATCTAGATCAAGGAGTTATGCTTACATTTTTATACGTATACCAGTAATAATTTCAGCAGACGCTCCCCTAGTCAAAACCCTCGTATTGCATATTTCCACCAGGGGACATATCATGTCTAGTATTTTCATGCTTATTTAGTACTCTCATCCACTACCCCACCGTGTTGTTGGAATTAAACCACGATTGCCACACCCTATCAAATTTTTTCATACACCCCCTGGACTCATATGTTGCTTTATAGTAGGGTAGCATGGAGTTCACTTGGCTTTTCCAGGAGGAGATACTCGGTCTTTTCCATGCCAACAAAATAGCCTTTCTACCATAAAATAGCAGAACATTTAGCATTGTGCGCATGGCCCGTGTGGGTACCACCTCATCTACCAATCCAAGCAGACAAACCCTGACTGTCAGTGGGATCGGTACTGATATTAATTCAGCTATGCAGGTTGTGATATCAGTCCAAAATCTTTGAATATGGGGGCATTGCCAGAATATGTGGTTAGCATCTGCAGGTGAGTGAGAGCATCTCCAACACTCTGCCGAGGCTGTGGGAAAAATCTTTTGTAATCTAGCTGGTGTATAATAGCTTCTGTGCAAAAACTTGAACTGAATTAACCTGTCCCTTGCAGACACCAGATGTTTGAATGGTTGAGTCCATAGATCATCCCAGTCCTCCCCCTGTATATCTGGGACCTCCACCTCCCACTTTTCCCTGCATCTGGTAATTGCCAGTGGGGTTACCTTGAATAATTCTTTGTATGTGTTTGAAAGGGGCTTGCTCAGATTCTCATCTGCTAGCAACGTTTCAAGAGACGAGGGCAGAGATTCCACCCTCCTCTCCCCAAACTGCGCCTGAAAAGCGTGTCTTACTTGTAAAAAACGAAACAAGTATGAGTTGGGGAGATCGTGCCTCGACTTCAGTTGAGAAAAGGTCAGTATTTCACCAAAGGTTGTTATATCTTTTAATGTCTTGATTCCTCTACTAGCCCAAATCATAGGATCTGGCAAGTTGTAAAATTGGGGTAAAGTCGGGTTCATCCAAATAGGGGTTGAAGGTGACACCCCCCCATAGCTAGGGCACGCCAGTTTCACTGCTGTTTCCCAGGCCTTAATAGTGGCTTTCATTGTTAGTGTTAGGGGCAATTCTGACCTGGAGCCCCTAAACAAAGCAAAACGCAGACTGTCATAGGACCCCAAGTGAGCCGCCTCCAAGACTGTAGCCGCATCTCCATCTTCTGCTACCAACCACCTGTGTGCGAACACCATCTGCCCCGCTATGTAGTACTTATGCCAATCAGGCAGTGCCAATCCCCCTTGCTCCCCCGGTTCTTGCAGTACTTTGGGTCCTATTCTGGGAGCTTTAGGAGCCCAAATGAAAGATGAGACAATGCTGTCTAGCTTCCGGAAAAATGACCGTGGTATCCAGACAGGTGCATGTCTCAAGAAGTATAGTATAACAGGGAGAAATTTCATTTTTAGTAAACTGATGCGACCTATTAAGGATAACGGAAGTTTTGTCCAAGTTAGTACTTTTTGCTTCAATACTGTTATCAGGGGCAGTAAATTAAGTAGCATATAGTCCTGAACATTTGGAGTGATCTGTACCCCCAGGTATTTAAGGGACGTGACCCATTGTAGTGGTAGGTGGGGATCTGCTCCTTCCTTGGCCCTTGAATCTATTGGTAGGATGGACGATTTTCCCCAATTTACTTTTAGACCTGAGAAGGCTGCAAAATGATTTATGATTCCTAGTGCCGCTCTCAAGGAATCCCCCGGATCATCAAGGAATAATAACATATCATCTGCGTATAGTGCCAGAGTCTCTTCTATTGCACCCACTCGTATGGATCTTATTGTTGGAGAGGATCTAAGTGCTACCGCCAGTGGCTCCAGGGCAAGGGCGAACAGGAAAGGGGATAGCGGGCAACCTTGCCTGGTTCCCCTACCCACTTCAAAGAAATCCGAGGTGGACGATCCCAGTCGGATCGCCACTTTCGGCCGTCTATAAAGCATGGCCACCCATTTCCTAAAACGTGGGCCGAAACCCATGAACTCCAAGACCTTAAACATGAATGACCAATCTACAGAGTCAAAGGCCTTTTCAAAATCAATAGAGACCACTACTCTAGTGTTGGAAGCCCCTGACTGTATTTGTAAGTGAGTGAACAGTCTCCTTAAGTTAGTGTCTGACTTCCCCGGCATAAACCCTGTTTGATCTATGTTAATAATAGAGGGTAGTACTTCCGCCAGTCTGATGGCCAAAATTTTGTTAAGATTTTTAAGTCTGTATTTAACAGAGCTATCGGCCGGTACGATGCACATTCCTTTGGGTCTTTCCCTGGTTTTAGTATAAGAACCATGTAAGCCTCCAGCATAGAGTCCGGCAAGGCATCATGTTTGTGGCAGTATTCTAAAAGTAAGTTAAGTCTAGGGGCCAGGACTTCAACATTAGCCTTATAAAAATCAATTGGGAACCCATCTGGCCAAGGGGCCTTGTTCTGAAGGAAAGTGAAAATTGCTTTCTGAATTTCTTTCACTGTAATTTTAGCCTCTAAATTGTCCATGTCGGTCTCTGATAATTTTGGTAGTGTTAGGTCACCTAAAAGGGAGTCCAATTCAGTTGGGTCATAGGAAGGAATAGGTGAGTATAGGGAAGAATAGAACTTAATAAATTCCTGCATAATACGTTCTGGTTCGTTAAGCAAGTTTCCCCCCTGGTCTTTTATGACTGGGATGTTAGTCAACGGGTGATAATCAGCAACCAACATTGCTAGCAGTTTCCCGTTCTTATCCCCCTCCGCAAAGACTGTGTGGTTTCTTTTTGTCATGTCGGCATGGGCTTGGCTCGTGAAGTGTATGGATAAGGAGCGTCTCGCCTCCAATAAGGCGTCATACGAGGCCCTCGTGGAAGACTCCGCATGGGCCCTGGCACATTCCCTTTCCCTCTGTTGAAGGAACTCCGTTTCTTCCCTATCCTGCTTTCGTGCTGTTTTAATAGCAGATATGTATTCCCCCCTTGTCACTGCCTTAAAAGCATCCCATACAATATGAGGATTTGCTGTGTCGACATTGGATGACCAATAGGACTGGATGGCCTCCGTCACCTGGACGGAAACCTGCTCGTCCTGTATCCATCCAGGGGCGAGACGCCAGCATCTTCCCTTTGCTTCCGCAGTGAATGATAGGGAAACTGCAAGAGGGTTGTGGTCCGTCAGACCACCAGCCATATATACAATATCTTTTACATAAGGTAGTAATAGATTATTCCCAAAGGCTAAATCTATCCTTGCAGAAGACCTATGAGCCGTTGACACATGTGAAAAACATTTATCATCTGGGTGCTTCCATCGCCACAGCTCCGTAAGCACCGCCACAGTCCTCCAGCCATTTAAGTCAGCTGAACCCCCCCTAGCCGGGTTGGAGGCGTCCAACACCGCATCCAGAATGGCATTGAAATCCCCCAACACAGCCACAGGGAGGTGAGCGTATGGCGCCAGTTTCGTCAAGAGGTCATATAGCAGCTTAACCCGAAAGGGCGGAGGCATATATACGTTCACTAGCATGATAGTTTTGTGACAAATTTCTATAACTATCGCCACATATCTGCCTTCTGTATCAGTAAACACATTATGGATCGTGCACTGTAGAGATTTGGAAATTAGAATAGAAACACCTCTAGCAAATGTGGAGTACGTTGAATGTAGGGCTTTTTGAACCCATGGTTTACGTAGTGAAAGTATTCTGCTGCCATCCAGGTGTGTTTCCTGTAGAAGCATGATATGTGGTCGGATCTGTTTGAGGTATTGGAATACTGAGGCCCTCTTAAGTTTGTGGTTAAGGCCCCGAACATTCCAAGACACAATCCTAATATCATCCGCCATTACAACTTTTACTGTCAAATGTTAGCCAGAGAAACGTCCGCCAAGGGGGACTAGCCCCAATTGCAGTATCCAGCATATCTGTGAGGAAAACAAACTTACAATAATAACCCCTAAGTCGAGCTGTGGCCCTAGAACGTCCCACCCTTGCTTTTATACCAGCAACCAACCAAACCATACCGGTATATAGCTTGATCCCTAAACAAAACAACAGCAACAAAAAAATTGCGGTGAATTCCCGCCGCAGTAATCGAAAGTTCGGCAGTTCCTTGTGTAGTCCATGTCCCCTCCACTAACTCCTGCCAGAAGAAGTGGATATGCTTATGGTATTACATAAAGACACTGAGTAATTGAAATTCTCAGGTAATATGTAGATAGAGAAGAGAAAAATCATAAATAAATCAAGAATAGCATAAAAAACAAAAGAAAAAAAAAAAAACAGGATTATGACCCCCGTAATAGCACAAAAACCCTCATCAGCCATCGCCACGGTCTGCATTGTATGGGGAGAGGGTGTCGGTCTTACCATCAGAGTTATATCCTGGATATTGAGACTTTTCTCATGTATTGTACCTGTGTTGCAGGGCCCTTATATAATGAAAACTGGGATCCTCTTGCCCCTTCAAGGAAGGAGGAAAATTTCCTCAAAAACAAGCAGCCAAAAGGCAAGAAAAAAACAAAAACAAAATCTTCCGTAAGGCATTTCCTCTTCACTTGCCTGCCAGCATGTCGTTCACAGGACTTTAGAGTTCTTTGTCCATCCATTCACAGGCTTCCTCTGGGTGTTCAAAAAATTTCACCGACCCTTTATGTTGTATTCTGAGCTTGCTGGGATAGATCATGCTGTATTTGACTTCTTTTTCTCTTAGGCGTCTACGAACTTCAGTAAACGATCGTCGCTTCTGCTGTGTCGCTGCTGAGAAATCTGGGAACAGCATCACTCTTTCATTTTCATGTTGGAGTTCTTGTAGTTTCCTGGCTTGGGACAGAATCATGTCACGATCTTGGTAATTCAAGAAGCGAACCAAAAAAGGTCTAGGGTAGGCTCCCGGGGGTCTGCGACCTGCAGGAACTCTGTGAGCTCGCTTGACTACATAGGTAGGAGGCATATCCTGCAGGGATAGAAGCTGCTTGAAGAGACGTTCCGCAAATTGGGCAGGTTTGTCTCCTTCGGCTCCTTCCGGAAGTCCCACCACGCGGATGTTATTTCTCCTCTGGCGATCTTCTGCGTCAATGGCTTTGTTTTGCAGTGACCTAACTTGGTCTCTAAGCTCAGCTATTTGAGCACCATGATCATGAGAGGTATCTTCTATCTCAGAGACACGTGTCTCCACTGTGGTCATCCTGCCTCTGAACTTATCCAGGTCATGTCTTATTAAGTTACATTCAGAGGAGAGGTGATCTATGCGCCCCATGAGTTCTGCTTTGCTAGCACCGATCGCCTCCAGTATTGGTCTGGTGATCGCTTCTATGTCCACTGAATTTGTCAGAGCATTCTCTGATGCTTCTCCCCCTGTGTCTTTAGCCTGTGCCATCTTACCAGCAGCCGATTTGGCGCGCTGTTCCTTCGGCGGACAAGACAAGATGGCGGGGGCGGGGTTAGGCGCCATTTCTTTTATGGAGCGAGACTGTCTCTGATCCGACAGTGCCTTAGCAGACTTCTTGGCGGTTGAAGATGGCATCGCTAGATTCAGCGTTCTCTCCTCTATCTAGTGGTAAGCTCGGCAAGCTGCTGTGAACACTCCACTGTCCCGGATTTCATACAGGAGAGACGGAGCTGTGGAGGGAGGCTTGCTGCCGCGATCACATCCGGCCGGAAGTCCTCTCAGAGACTCTTAAAGATGAATTGGCACACGTTGATTCTCCTTCTACCCTGGAAGAGTTGATCCAGTTAGCCATAAAATTAGATAGACGTCTACGGGAACGACGTTCCGAACGTTTCCAGTCCCCCCGGCCTACTTGGATGCTACCCAGGGTCCCTTAAGTTCAGTCTTCTCCTTCAGTCCCTCCTTCCTCTACTCTGGAAAGTGAGCCAATGCAACTGGGCCTGGTCCGGGCTCCACTTACACCGGATGAAAAGCAACGCCGGTGGGAAGCCAACCTTCTTGCGCAATTGTCCTATAAGACCCAGTAAGCCTCATTCACAAAAGGTTATGACCTTTCAGGTAGCTGGTTCAACCTCAACTCACCTTGTCCTTCCTGTCTCCCTACAGGCGGCAGGCGAGGAGATCCGGCTACCGGCCATTATTGACTCTGGCGCCTGCAGCTGCTTCCTGGATACATCTCTAGCCTGAAGCCTGCATATCCCTCTGCAAAATAAAAGACAAAGTCTCCAAATCCATCTGGCCGATGGATCTTTACCTTGCTCAGGACCTGTTACCCAGGAGACCAAACCCACTCTCACCATTACAGACTCAGGCCATCAAGAATTTCTCTGTTTTGACATCATATGCTTTCCCATGTTCCTGTTATGTACCTGGGATGTGAGCCTGACGTGTAGAGGAAGGCCTCTCATACAACTCCGGCTCGCGGACTACTGGTAGTGATACAGCAGCCACAGGAGCACGGTGGGGTATGAGTGCCTGTAAACAGTTCAATAGTCCGTGTAGTAGCGGTGATCAGCAGGCAGATAGTAGATGAGCTGACACGATTCTTGACTGGTGGCAGGCTGGGCTGAACCACAGAGCAGTACCAGATGCAGGCTTGCAGGGCTGGGAGCTGTAGCAGGCTGGATGAGCGAGATGCAGGGTCAGACAGGCCGGGTCGGTAATAATCAGGCAGATCAGGCATAGACGGTAGGCAGAAGAGAGGTCAGGTCACAAGCCAAGTAGTACCGGAAGATCAGCAGACAGAATCAGCAGGCAGGTTCAGAGTCTATGGGAAGCCGGGATCAGAACAGGCAGCAGGCAATCACAGGTAACAACAAGCTGGATCAGAATCAGAGGTCACACAGGAAACAGGATACAACACAGGAGCTACAGACCAAACAGCAATGAACCTTTGTAGGAGCCCTGTTTAAATAGCCCGCCTGACTTCAGTATTAGTGACAGGTGTGTGTCTTAAAGTGCTAGTACGCATGCGTGCACGCCGGGCGCTTACATGGAAAGCCTGTCTTCCCTGACATTGCCCCTTCCCTACGGGCAACCTCCGGGTGCCCAACTGGTTCCTCTTTTGCGGGTTCCTGCGGAAGAAGGCACGGATCAAGTCTGTGGCATGTACATTTCCTGCGGGTTCCCAGGAATTTTCCTCTGGACCATAACCCTTTCACTTCCTGCAGGCTAAAACAGCCTCAACCTCAAATTCCTCATCCCCATCAATAATAATAGGTGCAGGAGGCCCTATTCTATGATCCGGAAATGGATCTGGCACAACAGGCTTTAGCAAGGATACATGAAACACTGCGTGGATTTTAAAAGACTCAGGTAAGGTTAATTCAAAAGAAACATCATTAGGTTTTCTCCTTACCGGAAATGGTCCTACGAACCTTGGTGCCAGCTTCCTTGAAGGACATAGCATCTTCAAATTTGTTGTTGAAAGCCATATGTCAGGAACGGTGTCATCTCCGGTTTCACCTGCTGGTGGCACTATTACATTCAGCATCAAAAGGGTGTAATTCCAGTGGCCACCAGCGGGTGTCTCCCTGCCTGGACTTCAGACTTGCCATCAAGCACACCTGTCATGGGTTTGCTGGACTATATAAACCCGCCCTGAACTAGCCTCAATGCTTCAGAATTCCTCTGCTAAGCCCTTGTTCCTGCCAGTACCTGCTCTTGTTCCAGCCTGTTCCTGTTTGTTCCTGGACCCCGTTTGTGTATCCTTTCCTCGAGTCCTGTTTCCTTGGTCTGCTTCAGTATTCCTGGTTTCTGTTCCCTTGTCGCTTTTGCCCATGCCTTATTTTTATTTCATGTTTGTTTCCTTGCTCGTGTATTATATTAGTTAGATAGATTGTTAGGTGGGTTTGGGGGTTTGCTGTGTTTTCACCATTTTCTTGTTTTTGGTTTGCTGTCTTGTTTTCTTTATCATTAATAATAAACATACTTACTTTATTTACTCGTTTGTCCCTGATTCCTTGGTGCAGCCCAGCGATCTGATCACCTGCATTGGATGTTGTGTATAACATCCCCTGACAGAATTCTCAAGCCATACAATCAGATCAGTTGCACCTGGGAATTGGGGCCTGAGCTCCAGCTATTGTTGAAAGATGGATTTTGAGAATATTTTGTATTTATCGCTCCTGGCAAGGGATGACAGAGACTTTTTTGTTTTCAGACATTGGCTGAATACACTAGGGAACAATTGTTAGAATGCATCCGCCTAGCTCATGTTTTTATTGATCAAGGCAGTTTTTTTGTTTGAAGATGTGCAACCATTAATTAAGATCTGTACTGAGTTGGCCCTGTCTGATGTCGCTGAGGGAGGTGATGACTATACACCCCCTTTTAGTGCAGCTCAGGCAGAATCTTTGGCTGTTGGAGGATGACTCGGCATTTTTTTTTTTTTTTTTTAACAATATTCAGCTTGTCCTCAGCAGGTGCTTGCAAAATGCATTGAATCAGTGCAGTCTCTGGTCAGACAAGCTAAGTGCAAACCTGATTCAGTGAAATCATTGATACAGGCCTGGTCAAGTCTGTTGCACTCAGCCTCTGTTAGCTCCCAATATACCTTTCTACCAATGAAATACCAGTACCCTGTTTCCTCCTGTTGCACCTACCCTGCCTTTAACCCCCCCTGCTGCTTCTCAGCTGCCTCCATCAGCTTTACTAAATCTCCCTTCAAAACCTGCTCCCTCTGTTTTGTCATCCTTTCACTTTTTGCTTCTACCAGCTGCATTCACTACCTACAGCCCTGTACCCACTTATAGATCCCCAGTGGCTAAAACCAAAAAGAAGCGGAAGTTTTTTCCAACCCCTACCATCATGCCAGTATCCAATCCTGCCTCCCCACCAGCTGATCTGTTCCAGCCTGATGTGTTCCTGTATGCCGCGCAGCCTGATGTGCCAGTGCCTGCTGCCCAGTCTGAAGTTCCAGTACCAGCTGCCCGGTTTGAAGTTCCAGTACCTGCTATCCAGTCCGATGCACCTGCTGTTCTGCCTGATGTGCCTACTGCCCAGTCTGAAGCTCCAGTACCTGCTGCCTGGTCTGATGTCCCGGTGCCCACTCTCCAGTCTGATGTGCCCGCTGCCCAGCCTGATGTGTTCCTGCCCGCTGCCCAGCCTGATGTGTTCCTGTCCACTGCCCAGCCTGGTGTGCCTTTACCTGCTGCCCAGCTTGGTGTGCCTTTGCCTGCTGCCCAGCTTGGTGTGCCTATGCCTGCTGCCCAGCTCGATGTGGATGTGCCACTGCCCAGCTTGATGTACCTCTGCTTTCTGCTCAGCCTGATGACATGGTGCCTGTTAAAACTGTTCCTGACTGATGCCCATCTTGCCGCTGTGTCAATCCTGTCCGCTGCCCAGCCTGATGTGTTCCTGTCCGCTGCCCAGCCTGATGTGTTCCTGTCTGCTGCCCAGCCTGATGTGTTCCTGTCTGCTGCCCAGCCTGATGTGTTCCTGTCTGCTGCCCAGCCTGATGTGTTCCTGTCCGCTGCCCAGCTCGATGTGCCTTTGCCCGCTGCCCAGCTCGATGTGCCTTTGCCCGCTGCCCAGCTCGATGTGCCTTTGCCCGCTGCCCAGCTCGATGTGCCTTTGCCTGCTGCCCAGCTTGATGCGGATGTGCCACTGCCCAGCATGATGTACCTCTGCTTTCTGCTCAGCCTGATGACATGGTACCTGCCAAAACTGTTCCTGACTGATGGCCATCTTGCCGCTGTGTCAATCCTGTCTGTCGCCCGGCCTGAATGTAATGCTCCTGTGTGGTCTGCCTCCGATGGTTTCTTGCCCGTTACCCTGCTAATTTTCATCTCCGGATCCAAACTTCCTGACCCGGGTGGTGGGGTGCGTGTCCTATTTTTAGACTCTGATGGCACGTCCCCCAGTGAACTAAAAGACTAAAAGACTAAAAGCCTTGGAAGTGCGAAGAAGTCCGCAGACTCAGTACGGAAACATTTTAGGGTGTTTCTGCACCCACTCGGACTGTCGTACCCAGGGCTGAATGGAGTGTCTGGAGGCCACTCCTTTAGGAGGGGGAACTGTCAGGAACGGTGTCATCTCCGGTTTCACCTGCTGGTGGCACTATTACATTCAGCACCAAAAGGGTGTAATTCCAGTGGCCACCAGTGGGTGTCTCCCTGCCTGGACTTCAGACTTGCCATCAAGCACACCTGTCATGGGTTTGCTGGACTATATAAACCCGCCCTGAACTAGCCTCAGTGCTTCAGAATTCCTCTGCTAAGCCCTTGTTCCTGCCAGTACCTGCTCTTGTTCCAGCATGTTCCTGTTTGTTCCTGGACCCCGTTTGTGTGTCCTGTTTCCTGTTCCCTGCTCCTTGGTCTGCTTCAGTATTTCTGGTTTCTGTTTCCTTGTCGCTTTTGCCCATGTCTTATTTTTGTTTCATGTTTGTTTCCTTGCTCGTGTATTATATTAGTTAGATAGTTAGGTGGGTTTGGGGGTTTGCTGTGTTTTCACCATTTTCTTGTTTTTGGTTTGCTGTCTTGTTTTCACGTGTATCTTTATCATTAATAATAAACATACTTTCTTTATTTACTTGTTTGTCCCTGATTCCTTGGTGCAGCCCAGCGATCTGATCACCTGCATTGGATGTTGTGTATAACATCCCCTGACACCATACTTGATCTCCTGGTTGCAAGATCAGTTCCCCCCTTCTTTTCTTGTCAAATGATTTCTTGCTGTCCTGCGCTTTCGCGATGGTTTCCTGTAACAACATATTATTGCGAGAGAAAAAGTCCAGAGTATCCTGGATGGCTGGAACAGAAGATTCTGTGACAAGATTAGGTAAGAAGGTGGGATGGAATCCATAATTAGCAAAGAATGGAGATTGCTTGGTGGCAGAATGGTTGGCATTATTATAGGCAAATTCCGACAGAGGTAATAATGATACCCAATCATCCTGGACAAAAGAAGTAAAACAATGGATGTATTGTTCTAGGGTTTGATTAGTCCTCTCCGTCTGCCCATTGTGGGTGGTAAGCAGAAGAGAATGAGAGTTCAATCTGTAGGGTCTCGCACAAGGCCTTCCAAAATCTGGATGTGAACTGGACACCGCGATCAGACACAATATTTGCGGGGACTCCATGGAGTCTGACAATTTCTTTTATAAACACCCGAGCGGTTTCTGCAGCCGATGGTGTACTCTTTAGAGGAATGAAATGAGCCATCTTTGATAAGCGATCCACTACCACAAAGATAGCGGTACATTCTTCAGAAGGTGGCAGTTCAACTATAAAATCCATAGCAATCATCTTCCACTGTCTGTCAGGTATAGGCAAAGGTCTGAGTAATCCCCAAGCTTTGTTACGGGAACTTTTACTCCGGATGCAGGTGGTGCATGCATTTATATAGGCTCTGCAGTCTTTCTCCAAACCTGGCCACCAAAATGAGCGTTGTACAAGTTTGACAGTCTTATGAACCCCAAAATGGCCTGCCAAAGGGTGGTCATGACAAACCCCCAAGATCATTGCTTACCCCTCCATAATAGCCCATTCTTTGCTTGTAGTGTGACCCCTGGAGGACTGGGTGTTTCTGCAGAAGCTTGCTGTAACTGAGACATAAGGTCAGTGTGTAAATAGTAGGAAATTTCCAGCTGGTAAAATGGTGTCTGGTATTAGGATGTCTCTTGGAGCTTCGAACATGCGCGACAACGCATCAGGCTTAGTGTTCTTTGATCCGGGCCTGTACGTAATATGGAATGAGAATCTTGAGAAAAAGAGTGCCCAGCGAGATTCTTATGATCTGTGTAGATCAGAATAGGATGGGCCGCTCCCTCCAACAAGTACCTCCATTCCTCCAACTTGGCTTTGATCGCCAAAAGTTCCCGATCCCCTACATCGTAGTTTCTTTCAGCTGACATGAGTTTGCGTGAAAAGAATGCCACTGGATGGGTCACTTCTTTGAGGCCTTGAAGTTGTGATAGAATGGCCCCAACTGCACTTTTTGAAGCATCCACCTCCACAATATAGGGCAAGGTAGAGTCTGGGTGATTCAAGACAGGAGCAATGGTAAACCGTCTCTTCAAAATTTCAAAAGCAGCTTGAGCCTCAGAAGTCCAACAGAAACGGATACCTTGTTTGGTCAGCTGTGTAATAGGGTGAATGATAGCAGAAAAGTTCTTGATGAACTTGCGATAAAAATTGGCAAAGCCCACGAATCGTTGTATTCCCTTCTTGTCTGTGGGGGCTGGCCAATCTAGTATCGCTGAGACTTTCTGTGGGTCCATCTTGATCCCTTCGGTCGAAATGATCAGACCTAAGAACTGGATGCTCCGTTGCTCAAAGTCTCATTTCTCGGCTTTGGCATAAAGTCCATATTTGCGGAGTGAAGAAAGGGAAAGACACTTACGCAGCTTGGCAGGACAGGTATGTACAAAGTGACCGGCTTCTCCACAGTACAGGTAGAGGTTATTTACTTGTCGGCGTTGGCGTTCTTCTAGAGTCAAAGAAGAGCGAATCAGGCCCAATTGCATGGGTTTAGGCACCTCTGGAGTGGGGAAAGCGGAATTTCCAGGAGCCGGGTTAGGAGAAGCAGGGATCTTAGGTAACATCCAGGTTGGACGGAAGTGCTGTGTGGTTCTTTCAGACCTGCGTTCTCGTAGGCGGAGGTCAATCTGAATGGATAGCGTGATTAGGGCTTCCAGAGAGCTTGGCACCCCGACCCCGAGGGAGCTCTTCTTTCAGGCTTTCCGAGAGACCCAGACGAAATTGATGACGCAGGGCTGCGTCATTCCAGCTAGTGTCCGCACTCCAGCGTCTAAAGTCAGTGACATAGTCCTCTGCCGCTCTACGGCCTTGCTGGAGTGCATGAAGAGCGGCTTCAGCAGTGGCGGTACGTTGTGGGTCATCATAAATCAGCGCCATGGCGTCAAAGAACATTTGCATGGTGTTTAGTTGTGCGTTGTTCTCTTCTAACAGCCGGTGGGCCCAAGATTGTGGTTCCCCTTGGAGGAGGCAAATAATGAATCTCACCTTGGTGGTTTTCAGGGAAAAAGTCTGTGGCTGGAGAGCAAAGTAGAGCTGACAGGCATTGCGAAAGGCTCTAAATTTACTTCGATCACCGGAAAACCTCTCAGGAGTAGGTACATGAGGTTCAGGGGGTAACATCATTACTATATGGCTGGCTAAAGCCCCAGCTTGGGTGATGGAGGAGGCAGGATCAGATGCAGGAGCTGTGGTTGCTGGATTGGACAGGGACTGTACCCACTCTTCGAGACGCATGTATCCTTCCTGCAGCGACTTAACCGCCTGTGTAAGAGCAGCAAGGTGCTGACATATTTCATTCACTGGAGAGGGTCCTCTTGCAGGCTCAGACATAGTTGTTTGGTACTGTTACGTACCTGGGATGTGAGCCTGACGTGTAGAGGAAGGCCTCTCGTACAACTCCAGCTTGCGGACTACTGGTAGTGATACAGCAGCCACAGGAGCACGGTGGGGTATGAGTGCCTGTAAACAGTTCAATAGTCCGTGTAGTAGCGGTGATCAGCAGGCAGATAGTAGATGAGCTGACACAATGCTTGACTGGTGGCAGGCTGGGATGAACCACAGAGCAGTACCAGATGCAGGCTTGCAGGGCTGGGAGCTATAGCAGGCTGGATGAGTGAGATGCAGGGTCAGACAGGCCGGGTCGGTAATAATCAGGCAGATCAGGCATAGACGGTAGGCAGAAGAGAGGTCAGGTCACAAGCCAAGTAGTACCGGAAGATCAACAGACAGAATCAGCAGGCAGGTTCAGAGTCTATGGGAAGCCAGGATCAGAACAGGCAGCAGGCAATCACGGGTAACAACAAGCTGGATCAGAATCAGAGGTCACACAGGAAACTGGATACAACACAGGAGCTGCAGACCAAACAGCAATGAACCTCTGTAGGAGCCTTGTTTAAATAGCCCACCTGACTTCAGTATTAGTGACAGGTGTGTGTCTTAAAGTGCTAGTACGCATGCGTGCACGCCATGGAAAGCCTGTCTTCCCTGACAGTTCCCTATCATCCTGGGACTTCCATGGTTACAAGCTCACGATCCCCACATTAATTGGAGTAAGAAAGAAATCTCCTTTTCCTCGGCCTACTGCTCCCAGCATTGCTTACCCTCTGGTCCCATCAGCACTGCCTACTGCCTGACCATCCAGCCAGTACCTGATCATCTTCAGCACGTCCCTGCAGCCTACCATGGATTTATGGACATTTTTGATAAGAAGAAAGCCGACAGTTTGCCTCCTCACCGACCATACGACTGTCCCATTGATCTCCTACCTGGCTCTGAGATCCCCTTTGGTTGTATATTCCCGCTATCAGAAAAGGAGTTGGAGGCCCTTCGGTCCTACATCAATGAAAACCTTGAAAAAGGGTTCATCCGTCTTTCTTCCTCTCCAGCTGGAGCGGGAATTTTCTTCGTTGAAGAAAAAGATGGCACCCTAAGACCCTGTGTAGACTATAGGGAGCTCAACAACATCACCATCAAAAACTGCTATCCGCTTCCCCTTATCCCGGAGCTGTTCCGATGGTTCCGAACCGCACAAGTCTTTTCTAAACTTGACCTACGGGGCACTTATAACCTGGTTCGGATACGCCCGGGGGATGAGTAGAAGACGGCTTTTAGGTCTAGATTCGGACATTTTGAGTATCTAGTGATGCCATTCGGGCTATGCAACGCCCCAGCTACATTCCAACATCTAGTGAATGATATCTTTCAGGAATACTTGGACAACTTTGTGATTGTTTACCTTGACGATATTCTGATCTTTTCTACCACCGTTGAGTTACACCAAGTCCATGTAAAGAAGGTACTCACAATTCTCAGGAAACACAGGCTTTATCTATAAGGGGAAAAGTGTGAGTTTGAAAAAACGGTAGTCCAATTCTTAGGGTTCATCACCTCCACTGAAGGGGTCGCAATGGATCTACAGAAGGTGAAATCTATCCAGGAATGGCCAGCCCCTGACGATAAAAAGGGGGTTCAACGATTTGTGGGCTTTGCCAATTTCTACCGTAGGTTCATAAAGGGATTCTCATCAATCATTTCACCCATAACCCAATTGACTCGCCAGCAGAGCCGATTTCAGGGGTCTCAAGAAGCTCAGGAAGCTTTTAATAAACTGAAGGATCTATTTACTTCTGCCCCGGTACTACTACACCTAGACCCTGCTTTGCCCTATGTGTTGGAAGTGGACGCCTCAGAGTCAGATTTAGGGGAAATTCTATTTTAAAGACGAGGTCATAAGGCTCTTCTTCACCCTGTGGCTTTCACCTCCCGGAAATTAACCTCGCCAGAAAGGAACTACGCCGTTGGAGAGCGTGAGCTACTAGCCATCAAATTTGCTCTTGAAGAGTGGAGGTATCTTTTGGAAGGTGCATCTCACCCCATTATGATCTTCACAGATCACAAGAACCTGGAGTACCTCAGGGCAGCAAAACGTCTCAGACCCTGACAAGCCCGCTGGGCTTTGTTTTTCTCCAGGTTCAACTTTCACATTTCCTATCGGCCAAGTTCCAAAAATGGGAAAGCAGACGCTCTTTCCCGGATGTTCCCGGAGACCCCCCAGACAGCAGAACCTGGTACTATTCTGTGCTTGCAAAATTTTCCTTGTTTAATCCAGCCGGATCTAAGGACTGCCATTGAACAGGCCTCCAGCCAATGTTTAGACCCTGAGGTACCTTAGTTGAGGAAACAGGATGGTCTGTTATGGGCTCAAAACAAAATATTTGTCCCAGTAAAAGTAAGGCCCTTGATATTAAAGACTTTTCATGATAACAAGTTTGCAGGACATTTTGGGGTACAAAAGACCTCTGAACTAATACATCATTCCTTCTGGTGGCTGGGGTGGAGTCAGGATTGACAATTGATAAGAACTATGTAAAATCTTGTATTGTCTGCCAATGCAGCAAGGGGTCCAACGCGAAAGCCTGGGGTCTACTAAGACCATTACCCATACCAGAGCAACCCTGGAACGAAGTGGCTATGGACTTTATCGACTTACCGCCTGCTGAGGGGTTCTCCACTATTCTGGTAGTGGTCGATCGCCTTTCAAAAATGGCTCACTTCTTACCTATGAAAGGCACGCCCTCTGCCTCAGATACCGCAGATATATTTGTTAAGGAAGTGGTTAGGCTCCATGGAGTACCTGATAGCATCGTGTCAGACAGAGGAGTCCAGTTCACCTCAAAATTCTGGAAGGACCTTTGCAAATCCTTAGAAATCAAGGTATGTCTGTCCTCAGCCTATCGCCCCCAAAGTAATGGCCAAACAGAGAGGACGAACCAAACTTTGGAACAGTACCTTCGCTGCTTCTGCTCATGCTCCCAAGACAACTGGGTTTCGCTCCTCCCCTGTGCAGAATTTGCCTACAATAATTCCATACACACAGCCACCAACCAAACTCCTTTCTGGGCCAATTATGGATTTCATCCTTCCTTTTTGCCTAACTCTTTTCCAGAAGTGTCAGTTCCTGCGGTACAAGAATGAATACGTTTTATCCAAACGAATTTTCAAATAATTCAGGAAGCTATGAAGAAGGCTCAGGACAACTACAAGAAGTACTATGATGGGAAGGAGGAGCAATCCAACTTTTAAAATCGGAGATGAAGTCTGGCTATCTGCAACAAACCTCAAACTTCCTTGTCCCTCACGCAAATTGGGCCCAAAATGTATTGGTCCCTTCAAGGTGAAAAGAGTAGTGAACCCTGTGGCTTTTGAACTTGCTCTACCTAAGTCTTACAGGATTCACCCCATTTTTCATACTTCCCTTTTGAAACCAGTAACTCCCAGCCCTTTTCCAGGAAGGGAAGAATTGCCACCTCCTCCGATCAATATTGAAGGCGAAGATGAATTTGAGGTGGAGGCTATAATGGACTGTAGAAGGAGGGGTGGTCGTGTCCAGTATTTGGTCAAGTGGAAGGGATATCCCCCAGAAGACAACTCTTGGGAACCTTCTTCCAATATACACGCCCCACGTTTAATACAAGCATTTCACAAGAAATACCCGGGAGTACTGGCCAGATTGGGCATCTGGAGGCTGCCCCTTGGGAGGGGCACTGTCAGAGAAGTAATAGAAACAGAACTTGCCAGTATCAGAATGTTCCTGTGCGTCTGCGCGGCAGAGTCGCCCTTCAGTGCATGCGGGTTTGCGATGTAGTGGAACGGCACACACGGGTTCATGACACGGCACAACGGAATAACGGCGAATGAATGTACACACGTTAGAGTTACACCCCCATGCTGGCCTATATAAAGACTGATCTGTTCCTTGTAGAATTGCTGGTTTGTCTTTCAGCTTCCTGTGTTCCGTCCTGAATTCTGCTACCTGTACTTACCTGTTGTGACCCGGATTGACTTGACCTACCCTGCTTCTCTCCTGTGTTTGACCCCGGCTTGTTCAAAGGACTTCTCTATCATCTGCCTCCTGTGTTTGACCCCCGGCCTGTCTTAGGATTCTCCTGCCTTCCTGTGTATGACCCCGGCTTGTCTAACGGACTCCTCCTACCATCCACCTCCAGTGCACGATCTCTGGCTAGCCTACAGGATTTCTCCGACTACTGTCTCCTGTGTTTGACCCCCGGCTTGTTTCAAGGACTTCCTTATCTACCTGCTTCCAGTGTTGGTTCCCGGCCTGCACCACAGACTCTCTGCCACTGAGTTCCCCGTGCCTGACCTTCAACACTCTGCCCAGCTTCTACTGAGCTGTGTGGGTTAGAGCCCCAGCCGTGCCCTCTACTCCAGTCCTAGGGCCGGATTCATCACTGCTTCTCATCTCCACACTGCAGAAGTCCTCTTCTCAAGAACCATCTACTTGCTGGTGACCCGTGCCTCTTTGTGCCCTATACCCTCTGTACCACCTCCAGGGGTAGAGTGCGCTTAGCTGCAAGGGAAGCCCCTCTCAGCATTTCGGCTTCGGTGAGTACCCTGATAGTAAGGCACAGCGATTTCTCCTTTGGCTCGTCAGAAGTACACACTGGGAAAAGATAAAGTTATGGGTTTGTTCATCTGTCCAAGTGTGGGCTCCAGAGATGGGGGAAGGGACGCCCGGTCCTGTCACAGGCTATACCGCGGTGTCTGTATAGCTCGTCTGGCATCTCAAAAGGTGGAAAGACACGGCCGTGTATGGGGAGCCAAAATGAGGCCTGGAGAGCACAGCAGAGTGTGGAGCAGGGCCGTGACGTCACAAGAATGCGACGCGTTTCTGAGTATTCACACTATGGATGGAAAGCATAGCAGCACTCCTTTGTCAAGTATGGGGTGTGTGATTACAGGGCACAATTTTATGGTCTCGATGGGGGGAGGGGTCAGATTAAATACATACATCGTTTCAAAGGCATAATTTAAAAAACACAGGGAGCTAGAGGACAACATATTAAAGGGCAAATCAATCGGTAACATGGCAAGAATAATAATACATATGTAATCAATAAATAATGAATAAAAACAATGGGGATAGATCATATAGTGGGAACATAAGAAAAGTAGAAATGGACATCATAATAATAAGCGGCTTCCCTGATAGACTCTTCCACTTATATATCTATTCTCGCCCCCCGGACTAATAAGGAACACTTTTACAGAGGTACTGTTGCATTGCGCCTGTCTTACTTGTCTAATGTTTTATATATTGAAGCTTCAGTGCTGCATGCACATACTTGTTTGAGTTATTACTGTGTCCTAATGTGTTAAATCGTACTGTTTCACATATTATTGGTTCCTTGTACATTACCCATATATTTGTATGATCTATTGTACCTGCACTTGTTGATTTGTATATAGTGTCTTTTTATATAGACACTGTTGCAAACTTTTAATTTAATGCATTTTACTATCCCTTTCCTCACCAATACCCCTCCCACTATCTATCCCAGCCAATTTTTTTACCCTTATTATTGTTTTCCATGGATTTTTTTAATGAATTTAAATGAATAAATAGGTACTATGTGCTAGAGGAATTTTATACTTTCTTACCTCCCACCATGTTTTCTAATGACATCAAACTAACTGGCACCACTAGATACTCTCTATGTGGCAAATTTAAACATCTAGAGAGAATTTTCAAACACGCCAACCAACAATGGTGGGACAAATTCTTTTTAGAAAAATACATCTCTACCAAGGTCTCACCCGAGGTTTAAGAGTCATCAAGGACTGCCCATTCCTCAATGCTGCCAGTAAGAAGGAGTGGGAAAGCATTTCTGAATTTTGCACTTCCAAATGGATGGAAATCTTGATTGACCACAGATTGCATCTATTTGAAAAACTAAAATCGGAAGCCCATACCATAGCCAAGGGGATTATGGACCATAAGATTACTGCACCACTCTCCTGGCTTGGTATCTTACAGAGAAACACTAAGTCAGATGGAGATTTTTTGGACAAAACCAAATTAGGGAAGTTCAAGAGAGATTTGGATGATTTAATTTTGACCAGGTATTTAATTGGAAACAACATTCTACATCTTCTCTTCACACCAGAGGCACATTTCCTCCCCAGTCCCATTTTTCTTCTTCTTTTCCTCCCCCCGTGCCTTCCCACACCCTTCGCCCACAGTCTTGTCCTTCACCACCACCCCATTTACCTCAACTCCCTCCTCTCATGGGCATCTCCCTTACCAAGACTAAATTTCAGTGTTTCCCACCTCGTGATTATAGCCAGACAGCACCTAAGCATCCCTCCAAAAAAAAACAACTTATTAGCTGAACTCAATAAATTTTATAACAGACCTTCCTATGCCAGGAGAGGTGGCAATTCTGTTATCACTGCCCCTATGCCCATCCCCCGCCAGACCCATGACCCTTCATCTGTAGCTGTACCCAGTATCACCCAACCTGATGTGGTTGTGGACCGCCTAACCATAATCCTCTTAACAACAACAACACTACAGATAATCTCATGGAGGTTCAGCCTGTCCATACCGCTGCTCTTCCCCCTGCTACTCATTCCACATTACCCAGTACGAGAGACGATTTAGATCCTCCTACCATGGGATCACCCCTTCTGCTCATTTCATCCACATCTACAACTCATGTTCCTAGCTCTTCCTTGTCCTCCAATCCCTCTCCTTTTTTAGTGTGCAGTCCTCGTCAAACCAACCGGAGAAAAAGAAAACTTACCGAGAGGTTGCAGAGGAGGACGGGGAAATAAACATAGAGATAAACACACCAAAGCTCCGCAAACTATGAAGATTTATAATCTTTCCTCCCTTGAACTTTCCCCTGGCGACATTAGCCTATTCCACAGGGGCCTCATCTTTTGCCCCTATAAATAAGCCCAATCCCTTTCTCTAGTTTAAGAACAGATACATCCGTAATCTCACCCTTAAGAGGTTTTTTCACGCTAAACCAAACAAACCCACTGTTGATGATATAGTTCCATCCCCCTATTTTGTTTTCTAACCATTTTGAGTATGACGGTGATCTAATAAATGCCCTAGAATCCATTACTGAGGAAGAAGATGCTCTCAATCTCTTTACTCAGCACTTAGCTATTTCACCACCTATTACACATTCATCATTCAAACCTAAGTCAGTTTTTTACCCCGCACAGTCAAAAGGCCCCTAATTGGAAAGCTTTTATAGAGTTGTGTATGCAGACTTTCTTAAGCTCTGTCAGTCATCTTCCTCTATACCACCCCATATACACAATCTTTCAGCTACCGAAACCTAAGCCTTAGAGTCCCTTATTCAAACTACAGACGTCATCATTAAAACCGCTGATAAAGGGGGTGGTATAGTAATCCAAGACAAAGCTGATTATATCACAGAGGCCCACAGACTCCTTTTGGATCAAACCACTTACCGTAAGCTCAAAAAAGATCCCACCAATAAATTTGCTATAGAGGCTGACCATCTCATTCAATCAGCTTTTGACAATGGAGTGATCAACAAAATGGAAGCCTCTTCCTTTCGGAAAAGTTTTTATCAGGTTCCTTATTTTTACCATTTGCCGAAAGTACACAAAAATTCCACATCTCCTCCTGGCAGACCCATTGTAGCTGCCATGGACAGCGTTACCACTGGGTTTAGTCAGTATATTGATTTATTCTTACAACCCATAGTCCAGCAGTTGCCATCCTACATCAGAGATGGTACACACCTTTTAGAACTTCTAGCACCTTACAAATGGGAACCCACATATATGTGGCTCTCCCTTGACCTCACTTCGCTTTATACTTATATCCCCCACCATTTGGGCCTAATGGCTTTAGAATTCTTCCTTGCCCAGGAACCCCTCATCAACTCCAGACAAGTTGCCTTTATCTCGGAGGCTACAAACTTCTGTTTAACCCACAATTACTTTGATTTTGACGGTGATTTTCTCCTACAGGTCCAAGGGACTGCAATGGGAGCTAACTTCGCTCTGTCCTATGCTAATTTGGCCATGGGTTACTGGGGAAAAAAACTTCATTTGGAATAATAATCCACACTCACCAAATCTCGTCTTTTTTGGGCGTTCTATCGATGATCTAATAGTGATCTGGGATGGGCCCTCCAACCTCCTTGCCTCTTTTGTAGATCATTACAATCTAAACCCCTATGGACTAGCATTTACTAATGTTTCCGATTCTACCAGCCTGGCCTTCCTTGATTTGGAACTTAGCCATGCAGATGGTAATATAGTAGCTAAAAACTATACTAAACCTACGGCCGGTAATTCTTTTCTACACTTTACCAGCTGTCACCATCCTAAATGGACAAAAAATATACCCAAAGGACAATTTTGTTGTTTGAGAAACAATTGCACATTGGCTAGTGACTATGCTACATGTAGCATCCAACTTAAACAAAAGTTTGCCGATAAAGGATATCTTAAGGAATTGGTTGATGAAGCATGTGCCTTATATGCAACAGGAAAACCTACCAAAAAAGAAAGACAATATAGATCACTCTATTAGATTTATCACCACTTTCCACTTCCAATATAAATTAATGGAGAACATTTTGAGTAAACATTGGGGCATCCTGTTACAAGATCCCCTCCTCAAAACTACCCTCCCCCCAGTACCCAGGGTTACATACCGAAAAGCTCCTAATCTTAAAAATAAAATTGCCCCTAGCAAACTTAGAACCACGCATACCTGTACTAATCCTACTGTTCTCATACCTCTAGTTGGTATGTACCAGTGTAGAAAAGCCCGGTGTAAGACCTGCTTCTTTATTGAACATGGGCAAAAATCATTTTTTTCCAAAGGTAAAACTTACATGTTAGACCAATTCTATAATTGCTCCTCCGATTTTGTTATATATGGCCTCACATGCCCCTGTGGCTTAATTTATGTTGGTCGCACTATCTGCCCCCTTAGGCAACGCTTTGGCCATCATCGCCGGCTGATCGAGGGAGGCAAGGACATGCACAGCGTCCCATGACATTTCGCTGAGCACCACAAAAAGTCCATTATTGGCCTAAAAGTCTGGGTTATTGAGCAAATTTCCAAATCACTCACCGCAGCAGAACGTTTTAAAAAACTGTGCGTGAGGGAGACATTCTGGATTTACACTCTCGATGTCCTCTCACCTGGTGGTTTAAACGAAGGTATTGAGATTTCCACAGTCCTATAATCATTCATTGTATTCCAGTTATTATGATCATTTTTTTATGTGATTACGGAGTTTATATATATTTACACATTTCTTATTATTTTTTACTACAGGTATTTCTTTTTCTCTATACACTGTGTCTCTCTCTTTGATCATATGTATGGGGGTGGCGGGTTCGTCCTGTTTCTCCGGTTCTTTTTTTTTCCAGTAAGTATTACCTTTCCCCATTTTTCTTCTTCCCCTCCCCTCTTTCCCCTTTTCCACCCTTCCCCCCTTCTTCCCCTCCCCTTTCTCCTTCCCTCCCCCCTTTTTTTTCCTTCAACCCCTCCCCCCCTCGCATCCCCCTCTCCTTCTTCCCCCCCTCCCCTCCCCCCCTTTTTCTTCTCATACAGTATAGACCACTCTCATAGTCCAGTTCAGTACATACTTGTCCATTTCCCTTTCTTCATTTGAATTCCCTATTTTAAATTCTAATAAATAATATATGTATTTTTATCATCTTTTTACCCCATTTTTCCACAAGCTACGTGTTATTTCCATTCCGTATCTTTTAATAAACATATCACATTCCTTACGATACCATATTTATTTATTCATATGGTGTCATATATCATATATTATTCTATAATCTATATACTCTATGTTACTTCATTTAGCTGTGACATAAGCCATGTTTCATATTTGTTTAATACTGTATCACCGCTTATTAGTAGCTTCACAGTTTCTACTATTTTACTTTAACATCCATATTATTATGATATCCATTTCTACTTTTCTTATGTTCCCACTATATGATCTATCCCCATTGTTTTTATTCATTATTGATTATATATGTATTATTATTCTTGCCATGTTACCGATTGATTTGCCCTTTAATATGTTGTCCTCTAGCTCCCTGTGTTTTTTTAATTATGCCTTATGATTTTTAAATTATGCCTTTGAAACGATGTATGTATTTAATCTGACCCCTCCCCCTATCGAGACCATAGAATTGAGCCCTGTAATCACACACCCCATGCTTGACAAAGGAGTGCTGCTATGCTTTCCATCCATAGCGTGAATACTCAGAAACGCGTCGCATTCTTGCGACGTCACGGCCCTGCGCCACACTCTGCTGTGCTCTCCAGGCCTCATTCTCCCCATACATGGCCGTGTCTTTCCACCTTTTGAGACGCCAAACGAGTTATACAGACACCGCGGCATAGCCTGTGACAGGACCGGGCGTCCCTTCCCCCATCTCTGGAACCCACACTTGGACAGATGAACAAACTCATAACTTTATCTTTGCCCAGTGTGTACTTCTGACGAGCCAAAGGAGAAATTATGGTACCTCACCATCACACACCATCCCCTTGGATTCGATGTGTTGCCAGCCACCCATGGACTTGCTGAGACCTGTAGTCCTCCTCCGCTCTTCTCATCCTGAAACATGCTTAAACACACATACATGCAGTCTCTCATGTGAGTGGATATTGTTTTTTATAATAAATGATTTATTGATATATATTCAGAGGCGCCCCTCTCCTTGTTAGGTCTTGAAAGAAGGATGTCTGCAAAAAAAGTTCCTGTACTTGTACTTTGGGTAGGATTAAGCCACATTGGTCAGAAAACCTGTGTCATGAACCCGCTGCTGTTTGATGTGGGGTTTTGCTGGCAAAAAACAATACAAAAACCGTAACTTACTTTGATCTCTACCTTTAAAGCGGTTGTATAGTCAATTTTTTAACTTTTACCTACAGGTAAGCCTATAATAAGGCTTACCTGTAGGTAAAAAAAATATCTCCTAAACCTGTACGGTTTAGGAGATATTCCCCTTGCAATGAGCCGCTGACTGCAGCGGCGCATACGCACGGGATTCTCGGCTGAAGGCCGGCAGATGCCGGACCTTGCCGGAAAGAAATCCCCCGCGCGCATGTGTGAGAGTGACGACATTGCGGATCCAGCCACTCACAGCGCTGGAGCCGCGATACCCGGAAGACACGCTGAGGCAACATGTCAGCTACCTCGGCGTGGACCAGGTAAGATACCGACGCCTCGTTCTTAGGTAAGGATTTCATAATGAGCTAGTATGCACCCGTGCATACTAGCTCATTATGCCTTTTGCCTTACAGGGGTATAAAAAAAAAGTGTCAGCGGTTATACAACCGCTTTAACATACTTTACTGTAATGTTGAGCCAGTGAATCTCCTGTGCAGTGTGGAAGGGGTTTGTGAATATAAGAACAGCTATGACTGGAAACTGCATTGCTGCTAAAATGTATCACATATGCATTTCTGTGATGAATTTAGAATTTTCTCGAAAGTTTACCAGTTCGTATTCTGATGTTTTAAATTTAATTTCTGTGGAGTTCCACCCAGATTTTAAATTTTTTTTTTTTAAATGTATTCCGTTCTAATAAACAATTGAAACACTAATAATCAATGTTATTACTGAAATCGCCACTTAATTCCTGTTTTTTTTTTATAGTACTTACTTTTTATTTGTGCTCTGCAGAGTGCTTCTATCTCTAGTGTGGGCGTGTGAGGCCCACTGGCATTCTCTTCCTGGATATGGTGATGCTGGGTGGATGGCCAAGTAAGTATGGCAGTAAGTATGATTACTTTAGATCAGTTTTAAAGTGGTTGTAAACTCTTACATATACCCAGTGAAGTGACTGGCCTCAGGTGATACACAAAGATAGAACCAATCCTCCTACATAAGTTGTACCTGTTTATCTACAGTCTTCTCTTCTCTACATCTGTTCAAAGTCCAGAATTTATAAAGTTTGTCTAAGCTGTCAGAAAAAAGGGGGCAGAGAGCTGAAATTACACTCCACAGAGCTCAGTGAGGAGAGCTCTGAGAGCTGATTGGAGGGAAGGAACACACCCCCTTCACACAGCACACTAACAGAGCTGAGGCTGTCAATCAGCTGGAGGTTCCTCCTCTGTCACCTTTTTTCTCTTGGTGTCAGGAAAAATTGTCAGAAGTGATTCATGATAGCAGAGGAACGAAGCAGCTGACAGAAATGACACTTAGTGCTCTGGATTGAGACAAGTACACACTATAAAGCAGTCTTTTTCAACCAGGGTGCCTTGAGACTTCTTCAGGGGTGCCTTGACAAAATACCTAAAAATTGATCAAATATTTTATACAAGCTAGCAGGTGGATGAAACTAGCCTTTTCGTTACACAAAGCCATAGGTCTCCATTATGCACCATTACAACTTTCTAGACACTGGCATTTTAATAACCAATGATGTTATCAGTTGAAAAGGAGGATGTCTGTTGCCTCCGCAGCATCCTTGTTTGACCCTCCTCTGCTCCTCTCCCTCAGCACTGGGGTCACATTAGCTGACTGATAGAGAGAAATTGTAGGAGAAGAGAAACATTGGAATACTAGTCAGTACCAGTGTGCAAAAGTGTATTTGCTTTGGAGGAATAAATCGCCTCTAACGTTCGGTGTCCTACATGTGTGGATGTTGCAGTATATAAAACTATTAGAATAGTTTTTTACATTTTAGAACAGGGTGCCTCGAGACTGTCCATAATTTGAAAAGGTGTCTTGACTGAAAAAAAACACTGATCTGGGCTGGATTCACACCTATGCATTTTTAGCGCTTTTTGCATTTTGCAGATTTGCACTACAGGACGTGTTCCATTGGAAACCATGTTAAATGGACTGTAGTGCAAATCTGCAAAATGCAAAAAGCACTAAAACTGCATAGGTGTGAATCCAGCTTTAGAGGGATATGCTTTGTTCATATTTCATGTTTTAGGTTTACAACCACCACCTCAATACCGGGCCATAGTAAAAAAAACGTCTTGACTTTGTGTGGAGATATCTGAATGATGCCTACAGCTACAGGCATCATTCAGATATTTTTCTTTCCAGCCGGCGATTCTGTGCACGATAAGAACAATAATAGTGGCAGTTCCACCGCTTGATCGTTCTTATAGGCGACGGGAGTGGACGTCTCCCCCCTCCCATCGCCATCCTGTGCTTCTCCAGGCTCTCCCGTGCCATCGTGGGCCCAGAGAAAGAATCAGCCGGCGCTGGATGATGACGATAGAGATTTCTGGTGACCATATGGTCACCAGTCATCTCTATGACCGTCGGAGGCCCGAGCGTGATGTTCTGACGTCACGCCCGGGTTCCCGGATGTAAATAAAGCCACGATCGCGGCTGTCAGCATGAGATCGGTTTATTTTTTTTCACAATCTCATGCTTTACAGCCTGGAGGAGAGATGTGGGGTCTTATTGACCCTGCACCTCTCCATAAAAAGAACCTGTCACAATAGATTCCTATTACAAGGGATGTTTACATTCCTTGTAATAGGAATAAAAGTGATAAAAAAAAAAAAAAAAAAAATTTAAGCGCCCCTGTCCCCAATAGCTTGCGCTCAGAAGTGAACACATATTCAAGTCCCGCCCACATATGTAAACACCATTCAAACCACACATGTGAGGTATCGCCGCGTGCGTTAGAGCGTGTGCAACAATTCTAGAACTAGACCTCCTCTGTAACTCTAAACTGGTAACATGTAAAAATTTTCAAAGCGTCGCCTATGGAGATTTTTAAGTACCTAAGTTTGGCACCATTCCATGAGTGTTTCAGTTTTAAAGCGTGACATGTTGGGTATGTATTTACTTGGCATAACATCATTCTTCACATTATGCAAAAAAATTGGGCTAACTTTACTGTTTTGTTATTTTTTAATTCATGAAACCTTTTTTTTTCCAAAAAAAAGGTGTTTGAAAAATTATTGCGCAAATACAGTGTGAGATAAAAAGTTGCAATGACAGCCATTTTATTCCCTAAGGTGTCTGCTATAAAAACATATATAATGTTTGGGGGTTCTGAGTAATTTTCTATCAAAAAAATTATGATTTTTACATGTAAGAGAGAAGTGCCAGAATAGGCCCGGTATTGAAGTGGTTTTAAAGGAGGCAGCTACTGCTGTGCTGTTTCTTTATCTAACTCATTTTGACTTTTCAGCAAAATAACACCTTTTTTTTTTTTTTTTTTTAGCAGTGCAGTTTAAGTGTACCTTAAGGTTAAAAAATTATTTTTCGTTTTGGACAGAGCAGAGAATGATTAGAACATCCGTCAGGTTTTTATTGCTCTCTCTGCCCCTGTTAGGAAGATTCACCCTCCCTGTTTGTCATTTTTACTGGTATTATCAAATGTGAAAGAACATTTCAGATTACACCCAGAACAGTAATAGTGGGGAAATCTTCCAATGGGGACACTTCCTGTTTTGGCTATGGGACAGGAACCAAAGGGAAATCCCCCCCAATCAGACAAAGATGGCAAAAGAAAAAACAAGACTATCAGGCAGTGGCGGCCCGTCCATAGGGGGCGCCCGGGCGCTACCCCCCCCCCCCTCCTGTAGTCACAAAAAAAAAAAAATTTGGAAAAAAAAATTTTTTTTTTAAAACCGGCCCTTTAAGAGAAAAAAAAAAAAAAATCCCTTAACCTTAACATAGTGCACTGTGGCGCCGGACACAGTGCACTATGGGAAGCGCCACGTCAATGCAATCACGAGATTGCAGACATGGCGCTTCATTTGCGGGGATTTAACCCGCCTTGGGGCGCAATGAAGAACGCTGAGTAGCTTCCGGCCTTCCGCCCGTAAAATCACTGTGATTCTACGGGCGGGAGCATCGTTGTTGAAGTTCTCGAGGTCACTTCCGGGTTTTCTAAAAGCTCCGTTCTTCAGCCTGAGCGGAGCTGCATATGGTGAGAGAGAGCGCGCCGCTGCCTGCATGACAATACCAAATATAATTTTATAGAAATGTGATAAATCATTCATCTCCCTGTGCCCCCCTGACAGTGGAAACGGATTAGTGACTGGCTGCCTGTAGCAAGGCGTTTAGTTGACAGAAAATGTGTGTGAAACTGTGAATGTGAAACAAAAGTAGAAGCACCTGACCCAAGCATGTTCAGTAACACTAACATGGGGTTTATTATTTTATTCCATATTGTGTCAGTCACAGTCAGTTCCATTTTAAGACATTTGAAATGTCTTAAAATGGAACAGACTGACACAATATGGATAAAGTATTAAACCCCATGTTAGTGTTACTGAACATTAATGAGAGGCTTTGGTGCATCCACTTTCGTTTCACACACATTTCTGTCAATTAAATCCAATGTAAAAAATATCTGATTGAAGAATAGTGATTCTGTGGGATATAATAATCGACGTCATCACATTTAAATATCTTATATTACAGTTATTTTTTAAAACGTCAACTTTTCACTGTTTTTTTTTTTTGACCGCCACACGCTGATGTATCCCTGGTTTGGGGACGGATATCGTTATGGCAGCAGCTAGCTGCCATAACCCCGGTATCCCCGTGTTCAGCCAGTGGTCGGCTACAAGATAAAAGTAATCTCTGCGGCGCAAGATCACTTTTATCGGTGGCGGGAGAGGGCCACCCTCCCGCCGCGATCCAGTGCCCTCCGCCACTTACCGGAGCTGTCGGCAGCGGCGGAGGCGATCGCACGTGTCTCCTTGCTAGGTATGGAGAGGAGTGAGGGAGAAGATGGCCCCCACCCGTCTCCATACCATAGCTAGACGGAAGCGACGTCAAAACGTCACTTCTGCCCATACTTCTTAAAGGCACATTTTTATATGTCATTTTTTCAAAATGACAAAAATTTATTTATTTATTTTTTTTTTTTTGCATTTAATCCAAATATGAGATGTGAGGACTTTTTGACCCCAGATCTCATATTTAAGAGGACCTGTCATGCTTTTTTCTATTACAAGGGATGTTTACATTCCTTGTAATAGGAATAAAAGTGACACTTCTTTTTTTTTTTTTTTTTTTTTTTTTTTAAACAGTGTAAAAATAAAAAATAAAGGGTAAAATAAATAAGAAAACATTTTTTTTTTAAATGCGCCTCGTTCCGCCAAGCTCGCGTGCAGAAGCGAACGCATACGTGAGTAGCGCCTGCATAGGAAAACGGTATTCAAACCACACATGAGTTATTGCAGCGATCGGTAGAGCGAGAGCAATAATTCTAGCACTAGACCTCCTCTGTAATGCAAAACATGCAACCAGTTGAATTTTTTAAATGCCTATGGGGATTTTTAATGATAAAAGTTTGTCGCCATTCCACGAGCGGGCGCAATTTTGAAGCGTGACATGTTGGGTATCAATTTACTCGGCGTAACATTATCTTTCACAATATAACAAAAAATTGGGCTAACTTAAATGTTGTCTTATTTTTTAATTCAAAAAAGTGTATTTTTAAAAAAAAAGTGCGCTTGTAAGACCGCTGCGTAAGAAAAGCATTGTAACGACCGCCATTTTATTCTCTAGGGTGTTAGAAAAAAAAAAAATATAATGTTTGGGGGTTCTAAGTAATTTTATAGCAAAAAAAAAAAATGGTTTTAAATACTCATGAAAAGAGACCAAAAAAATTTATCAAGTGTTAGGGCCGGTTCCCACTGCTGCGATGTCCGAGATCGGATGTGATTTGCACCGCACTGCAGTGCAAATCACATGCAATCCGATTTCAGCCATAGAGATAGTATGAATGAATTCGCATCGCATTTGAGCCAAACTCGCACAGGACCCTTTTTCCGATTCCTGTTCGACTTTGCAGATCGCACTGCGATATGCGAACTGATTTGGGGGTGTCATTAACTTTTAACTGACACTCCCAGCAGTTCGCATAGGGCAGTGTGAACTGCCGCCAGGAGACATGCGATGCGGGAACCCGCATTAGATTCGCAGGGTTCCCACATCGCAGCAGTGTCCTTAACCACTTCCCGACCGGCGCACGCTGTTGTACGTCGGCAGAATGGCACGGCTGGGCAAATGGACTTACAGGTACGTCCATTTGAATTCCCCGCCGTGCCATTGCATGCGCGCCACCGGAGGTGCGCGCGCCCGCTGGGAGCTCTGTGAGTCGGGTCGCGGACTCGATCGCCGCCGGGATCCCCGCGATCCCCTCACGGAGAGGCCTAGTGACAAGTGTCACTGATCTCTGCTCCCTGTCATCGGGAGCTTTGATCAGCATAGTGACACACACAGCCCCTCCCCCCTACAGTTAGAATCACTCCCTAGGACATACTTAACCCCTCCCCGCCCCCTAGTGGTTAACCCCTTCACTGCCAGTGTCATTTACACAGTAATCAGTGCATTTTTAATCGCACTGATCGCTGTGTAAATGACAATGGTCTCAAAAATGTCCGACATGTCTGCCATAACATCGCAGTCACAATAAAAATCGCTGATTGCCGCCATTTCTAGTAAAAAAAAAAAAAAATTAACAAAAATGCCATAAAACTATCCCCTATTTTGTAAACGCTATAACTTTTGCGCAAACCAATCAATAAACGCTTATTGCGATTTTTTCTTACCAAAATTCTGTAGAAGAATACGATCGCCCTAAACTGAGGAAAAAAAAAGTTTTTTTATATATTTTTGGGGGATAATTATTATAGCAAAATGTAAAAAATAATGCGTTTTTTTCATAATTTTCGCTCTTATTTTGTTTATAGCGCAAAAAATAAAAATCGCAGAGGCGATCAAATACCACCAAAAGAAATCTCTATTTGTGGGAAAAAAAGGACGTCAATTTTGTTTGAGAGCTACTTTGCACGACCGCGCAATTGCGACGCAGTGCCGAATCGCAAAAAGTGCTCTGGTCAGAAAGGGGGTAAAATCTTCCGGGGCTGAAGCGGTTAAAGAAAATCTGTTCCTGATAATATACAGAGCTTTTCATGCTGACAAGTACTAGTTGCCACTTGCCAGGCTGTCTCTAGCCGTAGAACTGACCTAGAGCAAGCAGGGGTGTAATCTGGTGTACTTAACACTTGGGGCAGATTATGTTTATTTTAATTATTACTACTGAAAATTATTTTGACTACCCTGTTTCCCTGAAAATAAGACCTACAAGGACTTTAACTAGGGCTTTCTTTGGGGGGTAGGGCTTATATTGCAGCCATCACTGACAATCATGCTAGGTCTTATTTTCGGGGAAACAGGGTAACAGAGGAAGGTGGTGGCTCTTATATAGTCAAAACTATTTCAGTAGTAATAATTAAATAAATGAATGCTAATAATGTCCAAAAAAGAAATGGAGAAAGAGGCTATATTTTTCTTTGAACATCAAAAGGGCGAATTTCAGATGCAAAAGGCTGGACTGATATTTGCAACCCACAAATCTATATATGATGTACAGAGCCCTGTGTATAATGTAGAGCCTGGTATATGATGTGCAGAGTCCGGTGTATAATGTAGAGCCTGGTATATGATGTACAGAGCCCTGTGTATAATGTAGAGCCTGGTATATGATGTGCAGAGTCCTGTGTATAATGTAGAGCCTGGTATATGATGTACAGAGCCCTGTGTATAATGTAGAGCCTGGTATATGATGTGCAGAGTCCTGTGTATAACGTACAGCCTGGTATATGATGTGCAGAGTCCTGTGTATAATGTAGAGCCTGGTATATGATGTGCAGAGTCCTGTGTATAATGTAGAGCCTGGTATATGATGTGCAGAGTCCGGTGTATAATATAGAGCCTGGTATACGATGTACAGAGCCCTGTGTATAATGTAAAGCCTGGTATATGATGTACAGAGTCCTTTGTATAATGTAGAGCCTGGTATATGATGTACAGAGCCCTGTGTATAATGTAGAGCCTGGTATATGATGTGCAGAGTCTGGTGTATAATGTAGAGCCTGGTATATGATGTGCAGAGTCCTTTGTATAATGTAGAGCCTGGTATATGATGTACAGAGCCCTGTGTATAATGTAGAGCCTGGTATATGATGTGCAGAGTCTGGTGTATAATGTAGAGCCTGGTATATGATGTGCAGAGTCTGGTGTATAATGTAGAGCCTGGTATATGATGTGCAGAGCCCTGTGTATAATCTAGAGCCTCAGCCTGGTATATAAAAGGTAAATGGTAGTTGCGCTGTGATAAAAGGGGAAGGTGAGTGGTATGTGGAAGGGGCTAAGTATATAATAAGTGTGATAGAGAGCTGAAAACAGCCCAAATGGGGCCACAGATACACTAAAAAAGAGGTATCGATATAAAAAAATGATGAAATCAAATGTAAAGTGTGTAACAAATGTGGCAACTATGTGGCCTTGAACAAATATCTCAAAAAATGAATATAGAATGGGTGAAATTGATCAAACTTAAATGAAACACTCAACAAAAAGTACAAATGGTCTAGTCATAAAACTAGCACAAATTGGCTGACATAAATAAGGAGCTGAGTACAATGAGTCCATATAGGTGAATATATAGTCCCACCACCAAGCAGCATACAGATCTTCAGTGTGATCAACTCTGTGTCTATAAGCAGCTCACTTTACTGCTGTAAGGTATACAGCGTGTGCTTAAATGCAGACCACGTGCGGACATGGATATCCCATCCAGTGTTTGAAATGGTTCCAATGGTGGATATATAGAACGATAATGAAAAATGACATAAGCAATATATCAAGTATAACACCGTGACGACCAGAGGGGGGACGGACCAGGGGGAAGGGATGCACTCACTTTTTAAAAATGAGTGTGGGCATCAATCCACGAACGCCGAGTTCATATGCCTTAGTAGATATCTTCGAACTCGGCGTTCGTGGATTGATGCCCACACTCATTTTTAAAAAGTGAGTGCATCCCTTCCCCCTTATAGCTGCTTATAGACACGGAGGTGATCACACTGAAGATCTGTATGCTGCTTGATGGTGGGACTGCTATATATTCACCTATATGGACTCACTGTACTCAGCTCCTTATTTATGTCAGCCAATTTGTGCTAGTTTTATGACTAGACCATTTGTACTTTTTGTTGAGTGTTTCATTTAAAGTTGATCAATTTCACCCATTCTATATTCATTTTTTGAGATATTTGTTCTAGGCCACATAATTGCCACATTTGTTACACACTTTACATTTGATTTCATCATTTTTTATATCGATACCTCTTTTTTAGTGTATCTGTGGCCCCATTTGGGCTGTTTTCACCTCTCTATCACATTTATTATATACTTAGCCCCTTCCACATACCACTCCCCTTCCCCTTTTATCACAGCGCAACTACCATTTACTTTTTGTTTACACTCTGTTTGGATCAGTCACATAGGTGTTGCAGCAGTATCCCTTAGGCTCGGTTCACACTAGGGGTGGCACGACATGCAGGTCGCCTCACCGAGGCGACCTGCACACGACTGCCACGGCGACTTGCAAAACGACTTCTGTATAGAAGTCTATGCAAGTTGCCTCAAGTCGCCCCCAAAGTAGTACAGAAACCTTTTTCTAAGTCGGAGCGACTTGCGTCTTGCTCCGATTAGAACGGTTCCATTGTACAGAACGGGAGGTGACTTGTCAGGCGACTAGGTCGCCTGACAAGTCGGCCCAGTGTGAACCGGGGCTAAGTATAGGTTCTTCGTGACATTGCGGGAGTCACTCACATTCAGAGCCTGGTATATGATGTACAGAGTCCTGTGTATAATGTACAGCCTGGTATATGATGTACAGAGTCCTGTGTATAATGTACAGCCTGGTATATGATGTACAGAATACCTCTTTCACATCAGAAGCTCCCCATGACAGAAGAGTCCCTCCTTTCACACCAGACACCCCCAATCACATCAGGATCCCCCTTTCAAATTAGAAGCCCCCTCATCACATCCAAGAGCCACCCCTCCCCCCTTATGTCAGAAGCCCCCATCATATCAGAGTTGCTGCAGACCGGGTAAAATCTTGTAGTGAGTCGGATGTCGTTCTCATGCCATAGTTTGGAGACCCCTAGTCTATACTGCCTTTCAAGTGTGCAATCTAAAGGGAAATACCCCAAAATAACAACTGATAGCTATTGTTTTTCCAAGATAAACTTAAAGTTTCTGGCTGTGTTTTTCACATGGCAATATTGAATAAACATGCATCCAGAACAGCTGGAAAAATTTAGTGATCAGATTGAACCTACATAATGTACCCTGTACACTTGTCCTCTGAAGTCTATTGCCACAGTATAAAAGCCAGCCAGGAGCTCAGCACAGGGATGGGGGGAACCCCTTATAATGGGAACAGCAGCCAGCAGCTGTACAGACCCGGAACTTTGCACAGGGATGGTGGGAACCCCTCATTATGGGCACAGTAAGGCTGCAATGGATGGGCACAGTGAGGCATTTGATGAAATAGACACTTGCATTTGGCAGTGCCATCTCTCTTTTAAACTTTCCCATATTTTCATTTGACTCGTAGGTATTGATCATTGTAGAATTTGTTTTGAAAATGAGTGAAAATTCGGTTCCATCTTTGAAACTATTTCCCTTCACAAGGCGTTCAGATGAGGAAAAAAAGAGGATAAAGGAGCTTGGACCACATCAACCCAACTTGCAAATTCAGCAGAGGTCAAGTGATCGTGGTCGAGTTTACACTCGAAGCTTTTCCACTGCTTCTTATAAAAAATGGAGTTGGCTAGCTGGATGTGATGTGACTCATGCCTATTATTGTTTTCCCTGTTTGCTATTCCAAAGTCATGGCACCGACAGGCTGTGGATATCAACAGGGGTTAACGACCTAAAGCATCTCACTGAAAAGTGCAAGCGGCATGAAATTACCAAAAGCCATCTTGACAATGTTATGAGGCTCGAGTTTTTTGGGAAGCGTAGCATTGGTGAACAGCTAGATGCAGGCTACAGAATTGCCATTAGAAAACATAATGAAGAGGTCACAAAAAATAGACACATCCTATCTCGAATAATAGACTGTGTGAAATTTTGTGGTGCATTCGAGCTGGCTTTGCGTGGCCATGATGAGAGTGAGAGCTCCGATAATCCTGGGATATTCCGTGGCTTGATCGATTTTGTTGCTTCTCTTGATGGAGTTTTGAAAGAGCACCTTGAGAATGCCACTGTTTTTAAGGGAACTTCAAAAACTGTGCAGAACGAGCTGTTGGACTGTATGTTGTCTGTAGTGAAGGAGCACATTATTCAAGAAGCACGGAGCAGCGATTTCATTTCAATCCAGGCTGACGAGACCACTGATATTGCCACACAGTGCCAACTTGTGCTTGTGCTGCGCTACATTGATGCCAAACACAACGTACAGGAGAGGTTTTTTGCGTTTATTCCTCTACATTCCGCTAATGCAGATTCTATTGCTACAGCACTACAAGAGCGTCTTGCTGTCATCCTTCCAGGGGATCAGAAACATAAACTTGTCTCCCAGCGTGATGAGGGGTGCCACTTCAGGGGTTCAAAAGCAGATTCAGGATTTGTACCCAAATGCCCATTATATCCACTGCTATGCACATCAGCTCAATCTGATAATGCAACAGGCCACTTCTCAAATACCCAAAGTGAGGCTTTTTTTTGCTAACCTTGGAGGATTTGCCAGCTTTTTTGCAAGATCACCCAAGCGCACAGATGTACTTGATAAAGTAGTTGCCCATAGACTACCAACATCAAGCAGTGTCAGATGGAACTTCCACAGCCGTGCCGTCAATACAGTGTTTGAGCACAGAGAGGACCTCATCCGCTGTTTTGAAACCATGCGAGACTCAGATGACTTTGACTCTGTTACCATGAGAGAGGCAGCAGGCTTTTCCGTGCTGCTGGAGGATCAGGATTTTAAATACTTTCTTACGCTTTTCCACAACATCATGCCACATGTGGACCTCCTCTATGCCAAACTCCAGAAGAAGGACATAGATTCAGTCCACATTAAGGGGAGCATCCAGCAGTTCCAGCGGGACATACAGCAGATCAGGTAGCAGCTGCATTCCTCCTTTTCCATGTGTTGTTGTTATTAATATTATTTTTTTATTATTATTATTGCTCATACATTTTGCAGAGATTCTATGCCATCCCTGGTTGAGCAAAGCAGTCAAGGTGGTTCTCAACCGAAGAGGCGGGGGATCCTGAATCCAGGAGAACAGAAACGCATTGCAACCGAGGTGAGTTTTAATTTGTTGCAATATTTGTATTTTTGATAGCTCACTTAGCCCCGGTTCACACAAGAGCGGCGCGACTTGCAGGTCGCCTCACCGAGGCGACCTGCACACGACTTCCACGGCGACTTGCAAAACGACTTCTGTATAGAAGTCTATGCAAGTCGCCCCCAAAGTAGTACAGGAACCTTTTTCTAAGTCGGAGCGACTTGCGTCGCTCCTATTAGAACGGTTCCATAGTACAGAATGGGAGGCGACTTTTCAGGTGGCTAGGTCGCCTGACAAGTCGCCACTGTGTGAACCTGCACTTATAGATATGAAGATTGGAAAGAAAAATATTTTTCTTACAATAGTCATATAAAAATGATGTGATCTAAAAGGATTTGTTATTCCCTCTAGTGGATAACATTAGTATTACAGCCTTCATCTGTGTTAGCTGCCTGAACATCAGAAATGCATGAGACTTGACATATTTACTAAGAATGTCTTGTCCAATTGTATGGAGTTCTGAGAAATTATGGATTCAAAACCACTGAAACTGATCTCCCTTTATAACTTAAAACTGAATATTTTAAAATGGCCAGTTTTAATGTTATGAAGGGAGATCAGTTTCAGTGTTTTTGAATCCATAATTTCTCAGAACTCCATACAATTGGACAAGACATTCTTAGTAAATATGTATAAGTTTCATGCATTTCTGATGCTCAGGGAGCTAACACAGATGACATTGACATTTTGTGATCACTACCTAATTTTTGTTTTTATGCTTCACTCTATAGGTCTGTGATACCATACTATTACACACCATGCGACGTTTCTCCTTCACAAAACACCTTGTTAGTGCCACCTTGCTTCAAGCAGACAAGTTTGAACAGTACGCAAAGGAGTTTCCGGAGGATGCACTGAGTGAGACTTTGAAGGCCTATCCAATGCTCAATAAGAGTAAGTTAAAGACAGAGCTTGATCTCATCTACTGCACAGAATAGTTCATGGTGCTGTGGACCTATTCCAGCTGTTTGTGGAGAACAATCTTGCTCATGTATTTAGAGAGACTGTCACTCTGCTAAAGATCCTCATCACCACACCCATGACCACAGCAGAAGCTGAGAGGTGCTTCTCAACCTTAAAAAGAATTAAGACTTTTCTGAGAAATAGCATCACCCAGGAAAGGCTGAATGCATTGGCCATGCTGTCAATGGAAAAGAGTGGTGACAGAGATGACTGACTTCAACCAGAAGGTCATAGAGAAATTTGCAAGCCAGAAAGAAAGGAGAGCAAAATTTATTTTCAAATAGTTCTACTGGCACTAATGTGAATGTGGCGTGCATTTGTATTCAATCACCTTTTCAGAGTTTTTTTGTTGTTGTTTGTTGTACAATAAAGTTTGTTTGCTGTTGTAAAAAAAATCACTGATTCGTGGTACATTTATTGCATTCTTTAACAGTTGACTTAAACATTTTCAATATTTTATCTAGATATATAATCTGTCCTGTGATGCTGGGACTGTATACTCTGCCCTGTGATCTGAGCTGTATAATCCTGACACTATGGGTGGAAGCAAGTGGAATACAGGGAACGGAGTGGGTGGATTATATAAGGGGTGTGGTTTATGGGAAGTGGGAGGGGTCAAAATTTATGGGCGGGGTCTGGCACCCCCCCATCCAAAAATCTCACCAGCCGCCACTGCTATCAGGAGTTATAACCCTCCCTTACTTTCACCAAAATTTAAAAAAAGTTTTGCCATTAGATATACTTCAAGGTTAGTCAGGCAAATGCATAAACAGAAGCCTAAAAGAATGTATGAAAACTTTGCATTCCTAGGTTGTAATACATTAAATTGGAGCTACAACAAATAAAAGGCCAACAAATGCATTTATATAAGTAAAGTTATTGTCAACAAATGCTCCAACCTACAAAGGTTTCCCACTGTGAGTCCCATGCTTCCAACACACAAACTCACTTTCCTCTCCTCATAACGTAATCTTGTACAGGTTCCATGTGTACAGTCCCTGACAAAAGTCTTGTCGCTTGTGTACAAATTGACCTGAAGTGCCGCTAAAATATATTTCTAATCAAGATTTTGTTAAAAGAAATGGGTCATTTTAATCCCAGCAGCTTTTGTAATAATGTTTCAGTGCAAAACGAAACTGACAAAAATTATTCTAATATTCACAGCTTGGTAAAGCCCATTGAGTCCATTTTTGCCAAGACATAAGTGTTGTTGCCTTGTTATATGACAGTGATGGCGAACCTTGGCACCCCAGATGTTTTGGAACTACATTTCCCATGATGCTCATGCACTCTGCAGTGTAGTTGAGCATCATGGGAAATGTAGTTCCAAAACATCTGGGGTGCCAAGGTTCGCCATCACTGTTATATGAGCTTCACCTGTGACTAATAATGGATCAATTAGGTCTCAGGTGTGTATAAAAAGAACAACAGTACACTAGACCTTCTCAACTGCAACTAGACCTCTGCAAACATGCCTAAGATTCACCCGGAGACTAAAGTATTGATTATCAAGAGGCTGAAGACCAGATCCACTGCTGATGTGGCAGACACCTTCAATGTGTCTCAGCGTCAAGTTCAGAGGATAAAAAAAGATTTGAAGAGACTGAAGACGTTTTGGACAAGGCCAGGTCAGGCCAACCCCGCAAGACAACTGCACCAGAGGACCGTTTGTTGGCTTGAAAATCCAAGGCCAGCCCATTTTCCACTGCAGCAGAGCTCCATGAGACCTGGTCACCTGAAGTCCCTGTGTCAACCAGAACAGTTTGTCGGATTCTGTCTCAAAATGGCCTCCATGGTTGAATCAGTGCCCATAAGCCAGCACTAAACAAAAGACAATTGAAAAACCGTGTGGCATTTGCCAAGGGCCACAGTCTGCTAAAAGGATGGACTCTGGAAAAGTGTCAGAAGGTTGATTTTTCAGATGAATCTTCTGTTGAATTACACCACAGTCACCGCAAATATTGCAGGAGACCTACTGGAATCCGCATGGAGCCGAGATTTACCCAGAAAACAGTGAAGTTTGGTGGAGGCAAAATCATGGTCTGGGGTTACATCCAGTATGGGGGTGTGCGAGGGATCTGCAGGGTGGAAGGCAACATCAATAGTCTAAAATACCAAGAAATCTTTGCTACCTCTTATATTCCCAACCATATAAAAGGCCAAATTTTGCAGCAGGATGGTGCTCCATTGCATACTTCCATCTCCACATCAAAGTTCCTTAAGGCAAAGAAGATCAAGATGCTCCAGGATTGGCCAGCCCAATCACCAGACATGAACATCATTGAGCATATGTGGTGTAGGATGAAAGATGAAGCATGGAAGACGAAACCAAAGAATATTGATGAACTCTGGGAGGCATGCAAGACTGTTTTCTTTGCTATTGCTGATGACTAAATCAATAAATTGTATGAATCCTTGCCAAACCGCCTGGATGCTGTCCTTCAAGCTCATGCAAGTCATACAAGATATTAAATTTGGATCTCACAGCACCACTACTTAATTTGCTGACACATTTTTGGATTTTCAGTAAAGTTGTTCAATTTCTGTATAGGCGACAAAACTTTTGTCTTGCCAAAATTTGACCTGTCTGTCTTGATTAAATGATAAATCTTTTTTCAGTGAAACTAATTTATTTCAGTGCATTAAACATCAGTTGGGAGGGCTTTATCTTTTCATATGAGCTATTTATAACACCAATTGATTAATTAAAAGTCAGGTTAATAGCAGGAGTTTCTACAAAATAGAGAAGCGACAAGACTTTTGTCAGGGACTGTACTCTGGACCAATTGTAATCAGTACTAGAGGTTTCACTAGGAAAAAAAAAAACAAAAAAACAGCAAAGTCAATACAAAGTTGAACAAAAAGAAAAAGCAAACAAAAGTGTGAAAACTAAAAAAAATAATGAAAAAATAATAAAATAATGCTAGAAATCGCATAGAAAACAAGGAGAAAACACTTGAAAGGCTTCATAAACTAGAGTTAGAACGGGCACAAGTGAGGAAGTTTCGCACTGCCCCTCAGGTACACCAGAGGAGCAAACATGCCATATAAAAAGCACATGGAAGTAATTTGAAAGCATAAATAAGAAAATGTTAGGATTGTGCTGAAGGGAGACTTGATGCATTTTTATCCGTTATCACGTTACACACAAAAACACGTCTCAGCAGGAAATAACTAGTAAACATTCCAGTGGCGACATTTGAAAGAAATATGATTTGTTTCTGGAAATGATGAAACAACTGTGACTGAGGGGGCCTCTCTTTTAGACCCCTTTCATGCTGAGGCGTTTTTCAGGCGCTTTCACGCTAAAAAAAAGCACCTGAAAAGCTCACGAAAACCTATTTTCATTAAGATCAATGAATGCTTTCACACTGGGGCAGTGCGCTGGCAGGGTGGTGAAACAATGCCCCTCTCCATTGAAATGAATGGAAAGCGCTTTGAAAGTGCCCGAAAAGCTCTTCAAAAGCGCCCGATAAGCTCTTCAAAAGTGTTCAGTGTTTAAGGGCCCTTTCACACTGGGGTGGGGGCGGCGTCGGCGGTAAAGTGCCGCTATTGTAAGTAGCGCTTTACTGTCTGTATTCAGCCACTAGCAGGGCGGTTTTACCCTCGGCTAGCGGCCGAGAAAGGGTTAAAAAACACAGTGAATTGCCTCTGCAGAGGCGCTTTACCAGCTGGAATAGCCGCGCTGTCCCATTGATTTCTATGGGCAGGAGTGGTGAAGGAGCGGTATACACTCCGCTTCTTCACCGCTCCGAAGATGCTGCTATCAGGACTTTTTTTACCATCCTGCTAGCGCACTGCTCCAGTGTGAAAGCCCTCGGGGCTTTCACACTGGAGACAAAGCAGCGGCACTTTAGGGTCGGTTTGCTCCTGCAAACTGCCCCAGTGTGAAAGGGCCCTTACTGGCAGTTTACAAGTGCCTCAGTTTGAAAAGGGCCTAAAGCATATCAAAGGTCAAAATATAAAATAATATAGTGCATACTCCCATAGTAGCCGCTGAAATTTTGCCCAGGTTCTTCCCCAGGTTTGCCAATGGATTGCCCCGCAGCCAGGCACATGATCTCAGCCACACTTTTCCTCAAAAACCAGTATAGGGGTGTTGTTTTTATTTTTGGAGAACTTGGATGGGGTTGAGGGAATTGAGTGGGAAACTCCAAAAACAGAAACTGTGTATGTTATGCCCCTCACTACACGTGACTGAGGTGTATTTGGGCACACTGTTAACTCCTCTCATACCAATGCATTCCAGTAGGCGCAGAATCCTTTTGCACTTTTATTGATACAAGATAGAGTAAAACTGTAACAGATACAAACAAAATGCAACAAAAGATCATACAATTAGTGTCTCCCTTTCTATCTAGCTGAAGATACAAGTAATAAACATACCGAAGATGGATCCGGATGGCTAGCGTAGAACTTAGCAGCAGATGTGCTTGCTTCCAGAGTGAAAGGGAAAAAGGAAGCTGAAGAAGCTGACGCAAGGCCTGATGGGATTGAAAGTACGGAGGCTTGCATGTACCAAATCTAACCAGCTATTCTAAATGACTACATTAAAATAGATATAGCGCAGTTATACAAAATGGCCACTAGATGGCAGCATAGATTAATCTAATTAAACCAAAAAGTCAATAAGAAGATTAAAGCCTTATTAACGAAGGCATGACACTCCCCGCCTGGTTTCCCACGGATACCACGTATCATGGCACTCCGGAGGAGAGTAACAAAATAAGTTCAGAAACAGGTCTGAGGAAATGTTTAGGCTGGCCTTGCCTAATGACTTTGAGCTCAACTTCCCTGACGTTTCCATCTTCGCTGGGAAACACTTGGGTTATCAGACCCAAAGGCCACTCTTTTCTCCTGGATTGAGAGTCTTTCATGAGAACGATGGCACCAGGCTCTAAGTTGGGTTTGCTGTCTTGCCATTTGTTCCTGGTCTGTAGATTAGACAAGTATTGTTTCTTCCACTTGTTCCAAAAGGTGTCAGCTAACACTTGTACTCTTTTCCATTGACATCTGTATAAGTCCTTTGGGTCTAGATTGACTGGAGGAGCTGTGATCACCTCAACTTTCTGAGTGAGCAAAGTGGAAGGCGTAAGCAAGAAAGGATCTTCAGGATCATTGGGTATAGATGTCAAAGGTCTGGCATGCATTACAGCTGATACTTCAGCCATGAAGGTTGTCAGAGTCTCATGTGTGAGTTTTGAAGTTCCAAAATGTAGAAAAATACCAATCATACGCTCCCAGGCACCTCCCATGTGAGAAGAGTGTGGGGGGTTAAATGTCCATGTACAACCCTGTTCTGAAAGGTATCTCTCTACACGTTCTGTGTCAAGGTTTGAAGTGAGATTCAATTCTTTGCAAGCTCCAACAAAGTTGGTTCCTCTATCAGAGCGTATGTGCTTGACAGCGCCTCTAATAGAGATGAAACGTCTCAGGGCATTGATAAAGTTGGATGTGTCTAAGGACTCAGTTACTTCTAAGTGTACAGCTCTGATGCACATACAAGTAAACATGACAGCCAAAACATTTGCTGCTGGCACTGCCTCCTCTGATTTGTCGTGTGATGACAGCCCAAGGCCCAAACACATCAAGGCCGACGTTTGTGAAAGGGGATTCTGTACTGAGGTCGGTCTGCAGGAAGGTTTGCCATTTTCTGAGTTTGAAACATACCACGAAGCTTACGACAGGTGATACGTTTGAAAATGGTTTTACTCACAAGTCTCCTGGCTCCCACTATCCAGAGTCCAGCTGCACGCAAGGCTCCTTCGGTGAACAAAAGTCCTTGGTGTTTTGTCTGTGTGTGGTAGAGTTCCACAAGTAAAGACGCAACATGATTATTTGGTATTATGATAGGATTGCTCTCACCACTATCAAGTCCTGCATTTGAAATACATCCTCCAACTCTTAACAGTCCTTCATTGTCTATAAAGGAGTTGAGTTTCCTTAGAGGACAGTTCTTTGGAATGTTCTTGCGATTTTGAAGACATTCTAGTGTTACTGCTAAGTCTCTTGTTGGACACAGTGGATGATTACATTTTTTGCTTCTGTGAGCTCATCTACTGTATATGGCTTGTGGCAGTAATGCCAACCTTTACAACAACTTGGTCTTGTAGGGGTACCTCTAAAGGATCTGGCTATGTGAACCAAGCAAGCAGTAGCTCTTTGTAAGGACTTCCAAGTGGAGAATTTGTGGAAGCGCTTGGATCCCAACAGTTGGTTAGAAATTGTTGTATGAAGTGTGGAAACCTGAGGACAGATATCTGAGTCAGATTCAGGTTCTAACTCTTACTGGAGTGGTAGGCACTGGCTTGTACAGGAAGGGTGGTCCTGTGAGCCATGTAGTGGATCTGAGGGAAGAAAAGCGTTTTAATGTTTGTTCTCTGTTGTTAGCAAGACAGGGTCTCTGCGCTTTGAAAGGCAGGGGTGCCACCCAGCTGTTTTCATTGGTTTTGTAGAATCCCTGTCTCATTATCTCCAAGAAGATATGATCTTCAATAGATGGGCCACTTTTGTGATCTTCTTTAGTCCTTTGGAAAACTGAGCACCCTAAATGATCTCTGTCTTCATGACAAAGAAGATTAGCGGTGTAAGGGTTGGAATGAATTACACTGGCAGGCTTCTCTCTTACGAGGAATCTGTTGGTGCAAGGCTGAAATAGGGATGGACGCCCGCCTTCTAGTGTCTTTGTAAAGATAGGGTTCACGCTGGTTGGTTTGTGAACACTCCCTAGGCATACGTTGCCTATGATGACCCATCCTAGATCTAACTTCTGGGCATAGGGGGAGTTGTGGGGACCATTGATTTCTTTTCTCACCTTGTGAACTCTGATGATGTCCCTCCCAAGGAGAAGCGCTATCTCAGCCTGGGGATCCAGTTCAGGGATGAGATGTGCTATGCCCTTCAGATGTCCGTGATGAAGTGCCACCTCTGGTGTAGGGATCTCCTCTCTGTCCATTGGGAACTGATTGCACTCGATTAGATTTGGCAGAGGCAGGGTTGTCTGACCATCAAAGAATTCGATTTGGTAACCAATGGCTCTTCTCCCACAGTTTTTTCTAACTTACCCCTGTACAAGTCTTGAGTAAGTATGAAGAGCCAGCTTCCTTGATTTTGAAAGTGTCAAAGAAGGCTGAGCTGGCTAGTGATCTGTTGCTTTGATCGTCCAGGATCACGTATAGCTTCACTGCTTTTTCTCTGCGACCCATGGGGTAAACTGTAGCAAGACAAATCTTAGAGCAGGATTTGTTAGACAGACCTTCTCCACAGACTTGGGTGCACTGGGGTGTAACTACAGGAGGTACTGTGTCTTGTTGCTCCCCGCCTTGCCCTTCCACCTGGGGTGAGGGAGTAAGAGTCCATGGCGCTGGCCCTGGATGTAGAGCTGTGTTGTGCTCTGTGCTGTTGCACTCAGAGCAGTTGATGCTCACCTTACAGTCTTTCCCAGGTGAGAAGTTGATGCGCAGCACCTGTAACAAATTCTGTTTTCTTTGAGAAAGGTTCTGCGATCTTGGAGAGTCTTTTCTCTAAAACCTCTGCACTTTAACAATGAATGAGGCTTCTTGTGAAGAGGACACTCACTGCTTGGATTCTGAGTTGGAGATACACTTGTTTTGCGTACTGCAACAGGTGAGTCTTTGAAGTTGCGGGTTAGAGCAGGCTTACTTGACCTAGGGAGAGCAGAGTCAGATGATGAGATGTCAAAACTAAGATCATTTTTAACCTTTGCTTGATAGCGAATAAAGTCCACGAAATAAGAGAATGGTGGGAAGGGGGTGTTGTTCTTTTGCTTGTATTTGAAGCCTTGTGTAACCCAGGTTTCTTGAAGGCTGTAAGGTAGCTTTTGCACTATTGAGTTAACGCCATGGGCTGTGTCCAGAAAGGCAAGGCCTGATGTCAGATAAGGGTACTCACTGAGGCCGAGCTGCTGAGAGCGGTAACCTCTTGCAACTAAGCGCACTCCACTCCTGGAAATGGTACAGCTGTGCAGGATTGGAAGATGCTGAAGCTCAAGGAAGGAGGATGAACAGCTGATCCAACAACAGGCCATGGGTCAAACACCGTTGACTAGTAAGAGTCTCTAGATAGGCAAAAACAGTCTAGTGCAAAGGACTGTTAGCAGGTCTGTCAGTAGGCTGATGACTAGTACTGAAGATTGATAGTAAAGTCCGTAAACAGGCCGAGGGTCAAACACAGGTAACTGGAAGCAAAGTCTGTGAGCAAGTCAGGGGTCGAGCACTGAAGACAATAGCAAAGTCCAGGAGCAGGCTGAGGGTCAATCACTGGAGACAGGAAGCAATATCCGTAGACAGGCCAAGGGTCAAACACAGTAAGCAAGTGGAGAAGTCCGAGAGGCAAGCCGAGGGTCAGATGCACGTAGAGATCAGAGCAGGTCAAGGTCAATCCGGGTCACAACAGGTAATCAAGAATCAGGATACAAGCAGGAAACACACGGGGAGCTGAAAGACAAACCAGCAATCTGGTCATGGCACAGAGTGGCTTTTATAGGCCAGTGGCAGGCTCACGTTGTGTGCGCTATTGCGTTCGCCGTTCCGCTGAATCGCTCATGCGCATTAGCCGTTTCGCTGAATTACACACAAACATTAGTTGTTTCGCCGAATTGCGCACGCGCATTAGCCATTTCTCTGTATTGTGCCCAGGGATGCGCTGGAGTGCCGCTCTATCGCACATGTGCGAAGGAAGGCAGCGATATTGGCGGGACTGGTACTTGCCTCTTTCCTGGCACCTGGCAAGTCTCCTTCTGCTTTGGCTATTTGGAGTTCTGTCACTAGGTCACTCAATTCTCTCAGCTTCTGTTAGCCTTTGTTAGGAATCCTGGGAAAGTCCTCTATTCTTTTAAAAAGAGAGTTTTCTATAACTTCTGGGGAACCGTAACATTTATCAACCCTCTCCCATATCATGCTCAGCCCTCTGGTTGGGTAATTAATGTTAATGTCTCTGATTCTCCTTGCATGCTCTGACGACTCATTCCCCAGCCAATTGACTAAGAGATTGGCTTCTTCACTTGCCTTTAAATCAAGGTCCCTAGTTGCATTTCTGAAGGACGAACGCCATGCTCTATAACTTTCAGGGCGATCGTTAAACTTTGCAAGTCCCTTTGCTAACAGTTCACGTTGTGCTAAGAACTTGAAGAAATCTGACATACCTTGATTGTTGTGTGAGTAGCCAAGGGGCGCTCTGTTGTGCCAGGAACTTGGTGGGTATTTGCGGTTATCAGAGATACTGTCTCTGTGTCTTTTAACCCCTCGCTCTTCATTTTCGATTTGGTCAACTGTGACGTAGTGTTTTGATAGCCTGGATGCAGAATGTGCTGAAAACTGACTGAGTGCAGGTTTACTTTCTTGCTTGACGCAAGGCGTGTGAATGGCGGGGGTTGATTCCGCTCTCGGCACTGTAAGTAGGTAGTTGTCTGGTTCGGCGTGTTGCCGGACATATTCTGAGGTACCCTCTGTACTGTCATCAGGAACTGATTTTTTTCCAAGTACATTGCTGAGCCGCTCACTGGTGGGCTTTGCAAGTTCTTCTAAGGTGTCTGCCTCGGCTGCAGCAGCCGCTGACTCCTTCTCTGCAGCTAGTTCCTCTAGTGCAGTTTCCATGTGTAACTTTTCTAATTTAAGTTGCATTTGCATCTCTTTTTCGGCGAACGCAGCTTTTATTTTGGCCTCCTTTGCAGCAAAGTTAGCTTTTACTTTTGCAGATTCTGTCTTTTTCTGGGCAATGGCGATTGCTTTGCTTTTTACTGACCTCCTTGTGCTCGTGGAGTAAACTTCCGACCTTGTGGCAAAGTGCTCTGACTTTCTCTGACATGGTGTCTGGCTATATGGAAGCTGATAACACTGCTGTCTTACTGGCGTTCTGTATGCTAGACGTGCTTAGAAGCCTTAGTTTTACTGCTGTTCTGTATGCTAGCTGTGCTTAGAAGCCTTCTTTTTACTGTTATGCCCCTCACTACACGTGACTGAGGTGTATTTGGGCACACTGTTAACTCCTCTCATACCAATGCATTCCAGTAGGCGCAGAATCCTTTTGCACTTTTATTGATACAAGATAGAGTAAAACTGTAACAGATACAAACAAAATGCAACAAAAGATCATACAATTAGTGCCTCCCTTTCTATCTAGCTGAAGATACAAGTAATAAACATACCGAAGATGGATCCGGATGGCTAGCGTAGAACTTAGCAGCAGATGTGCTTGCTTCCAGAGTGAAAGGGAAAAAGGAAGCTGAAGAATCTGACGCAAGGCCTGATGGGATTGAAAGTACGGAGGCTTGCATGTACCAAATCTAACCAGCTATTCTAAATGACTACATTAAAATAGATATAGCGCAGTTATACAAAATGGCCACTAGATGGCAGCATAGATTAATCTAATTAAACCAAAAAGTCAATAAGAAGATTACAAGCCTTATTAACGAAGGCATGACACTCCCCGCCTGGTTTCCCGCGGATACCACGTATCATGGCACTCCGGAGGAGAGTAACAAAATAAGTTCAGAAACAGGTCTGAGGAAATGTTTAGGCTGGCCTTGCCTAATGACTTTGAGCTCAACTTCCCTGACGTTTGCATCTTCGCTGGGAAACACTTGGGTTATCAGACCCAAAGGCCACTCGTTTCTCCTGGATTGAGAGTCTTTCATGAGAACGATGGCACCAGGCTCTAAGTTGGGTTTGCTGTCTTGCCATTTGTTCCTGGTCTGTAGATTAGACAAGTATTGTTTCTTCCACTTGTTCCAAAAGGTGTCAGCTAACACTTGTACTCTTTTCCATTGACATCTGTATAAGTCCTTTGGGTCTAGATTGACTGGAGAAGCTGTGATCACCTCAACTTTCTGAGTGAGCAAAGTGGAAGGCGTAAGCAAGAAAGGATCTTCAGGATCATTGGGTATAGATGTCAAAGGTCTGGCATGCTTTACAGCTGATACTTCAGCCATGAAGGTTGTCAGAGTCTCATGTGTGAGTTTTGAAGTTCCAAAATGTAGAAAAATACCAATCATACGCTCCCAGGCACCTCCCATGTGAGAAGAGTGTGGGGGGTTAAATGTCCATGTACAACCCTGTTCTGAAAGGTATCTCTCTACACGTTCTGTGTCAAGGTTTGAAGTGAGATTCAATTCTTTGCAAGCTCCAACAAAGTTGGTTCCTCTATCAGAGCGTATGTGCTTGACAGGGCCTCTAATAGAGATGAAACGTCTCAGGGCATTGATAAAGTTGGATGTGTCTAAGGACTCAGTTACTTCTAAGTGTACAGCTCTGATGCACATACAAGTAAACATGACAGCCAAAACATTTGCTGCTGGCACTGCCTCCTCTGATTTGTCGTGTGATGACAGCCCAAGGCCCAAACACATCAAGGCCGACGTTTGTGAAAGGGGATTCTGTACTGAGTCGGTCTGCAGGAAGGTTTGCCATTTTCTGAGTTTGAAACATACCATGAAGCTTACGACAGGTGATACGTTTGAAAATGGTTTTACTCACAAGTCTCCTGGCTCCCACTATCCAGAGTCCAGCTGCACGCAAGGCTCCTTCGGTGAACAAAAGTCCTTGGTGTTTTGTCTGTGTGTGGTAGAGTTCCACAAGTAAAGACGCAACATGATTATTTGGTATTATGATAGGATTGCTTTCACCACTATCAAGTCCTGCATTTGAAATACATCCTCCAACTCTTAACAGTCCTTCATTGTCTATAAAGGAGTTGAGTTTCCTTAGAGGACAGTTCTTTGGAATGTTCTTGCGATTTTGAAGACATTCTAGTGTTACTGCTAAGTCTCTTGTTGGACACAGTGGATGATTACATTTTTTGCTTCTGTGAGCTTATCTACTGTATATGGCTTGTGGCAGTAATGCCAACCTTTACAACAACTTGGTCTTGTAGGGGTACCTCTAAAGGATCTGGCTATGTGAACCAAGCAAGCAGTAGCTCTTTGTAAGGACTTCCAAGTGGAGAATTTGTGGAAGCGCTTGGATCCCAACAGTTGGTTAGAAATTGTTGTATGAAGTGTGGAAACCTGAGGACAGATATCTGAGTCAGATTCAGGTTCTAACTCTTACTGGAGTGGTAGGCACTGGCTTGTACAGGAAGGGTGGTCCTGTGAGCCATGTAGTGGATCTGAGGGAAGAAAAGCGTTTTAATGTTTGTTCTCTGTTGTTAGCAAGACAGGGTCTCTGCGCTTTGAAAGGCAGGGGTGCCACCCAGCTGTTTTCATTGGTTTTGTAGAATCCCTGTCTCATTATCTCCAAGAAGATATGATCTTCAATAGATGGGCCACTTTTGTGATCTTCTTTAGTCCTTTGGAAAACTGAGCACCCTAAATGATCTCTGTCTTCATGACAAAGAAGATTAGCGGTGTAAGGGTTGGAATGAATTACACTGGCAGGCTTCTCTCTTACGAGGAATCTGTTGGTGCAAGGCTGAAATAGGGATGGACGCCCGCCTTCTAGTGTCTTTGTAAAGATAGGGTTCACGCTGGTTGGTTTGTGAACACTCCCTAGGCATACGTTGCCTATGATGACCCATCCTAGATCTAACTTCTGGGCATAGGGGGAGTTGTGGGGACCATTGATTTCTTTTCTCACCTTGTGAACTCTGATGATGTCCCTCCCAAGGAGAAGCGCTATCTCAGCCTGGGGATCCAGTTCAGGGATGAGATGTGCTATGCCCTTCAGATGTCCGTGATGAAGTGCCACCTCTGGTGTAGGGATCTCCTCTCTGTCCATTGGGAACTGATTGCACTCGATTAGATTTGGCAGAGGCAGGGTTGTCTGACCATCAAAGAATTCGATTTGGTAACCAATGGCTCTTCTCCCACAGTTTCTTCTAACTTACCCCTGTACAAGTCTTGAGTAAGTATGAAGAGCCAGCTTCCTTGATTTTGAAAGTGTCAAAGAAGGCTGAGCTGGCTAGTGATCTGTTGCTTTGATCGTCCAGGATCACGTATAGCTTCACTGCTTTTTCTCTGCGACCCATGGGGTAAACTGTAGCAAGACAAATCTTAGAGCAGGATTTGTTAGACAGACCTTCTCCACAGACTTGGGTGCACTGGGGTGTAACTACAGGAGGTACTGTGTCTTGTTGCTCCCTGCCTTGCCCTTCCACCTGGGGTGAGGGAGTAAGAGTCCATGGCGCTGGCCCTGGATGTAGAGCTGTGTTGTGCTCTGTGCTGTTGCACTCAGAGCAGTTGATGCTCACCTTACAGTCTTTCCCAGGTGAGAAGTTGATGCGCAGCACCTGTAACAAATTCTGTTTTCTTTGAGAAAGGTTCTGCGATCTTGGAGAGTCTTTTCTCTAAAACCTCTGCACTTTAACAATGAATGAGGCTTCTTGTGAAGAGGACACTCTCTGCTTGGATTCTGAGTTGGAGATACACTTGTTTTGCGTACTGCAACAGGTGAGTCTTTGAAGTTGCGGGTTAGAGCAGGCTTACTTGACCTAGGGAGAGCAGAGTCAGATGATGAGATGTCAAAACTAAGATCATTTTTAACCTTTGCTTGATAGCGAATAAAGTCCACGAAATAAGAGAATGGTGGGAAGGGGGTGTTGTTCTTTTGCTTGTATTTGGAGCCTTGTGTAACCCAGGTTTCTTGAAGGCTGTAAGGTAGCTTTTGCACTATTGAGTTAACGCCATGGGCTGTGTCCAGAAAGGCAAGGCCTGATGTCAGATAAGGGTACTCACTGAGGCCGAGCTGCTGAGAGCGGTAACCTCTTGCAACTAAGCGCACTCCACTCCTGGAAATGGTACAGCTGTGCAGGATTGGAAGATGCTGAAGCTCAAGGAAGGAGGATGAACAGCTGATCCAACAACAGGCCATGGGTCAAACACCGTTGACTAGTAAGAGTCTCTAGATAGGCAAAAACAGTCTAGTGCAAAGGACTGTTAGCAGGTCTGTCAGCAGGCTGATGACTAGTACTGAAGATTGATAGTAAAGTCCGTAAACAGGCCGAGGGTCAAACACAGGTAACTGGAAGCAAAGTCTGTGAGCAAGCCAGGGGTCGAGCACTGAAGACAATAGCAAAGTCCAGGAGCAGGCTGAGGGTCAATCACTGGAGACAGGAAGCAATATCCGTAGACAGGCCAAGGGTCAAACACAGTAAGCAAGTGGAGAAGTCCGAGAGGCAAGCCAAGGGTCAGATGCACGTAGAGATCAGAGCAGGTCAAGGTCAATCCAGGTCACAACAGGTAATCAAGAATCAGGATACAAGCAGGAAACACACGGGGAGCTGAAAGACAAACCAGCAATCTGGTCATGGCACAGAGTGGCTTTTATAGGCCAGTGGCAGGCTCACGTTGTGTGCGCTATTGCGTTCGCCGTTCCGCTGAATCGCTCATGCGCATTAGCCGTTTCGCTGAATTACACACAAACATTAGTTGTTTCACCGAATTGCGCACGCGCATTAGCCATTTCTCTGTATTGTGCCCAGGGATGCGCTGGAGTGCCGCTCTATCGCACATGTGCGAAGGAAGGCAGCGATATTGGCGGGACTGGTACTTGCCTCTTTCCTGGCACCTGGCAAGTCTCCTTCTGCTTTGGCTATTTGGAGTTCTGTCACTAGGTCACTCAATTTTCTCAGCTTCTGTTAGCCTTTGTTAGGAATCCTGGGAAAGTCCTCTATTCTTTTAAAAAGAGAGTTTTCTATAACTTCTGGGGAACCGTAACATTTATCAACCCTCTCCCATATCATGCTCAGCCCTCTGGTTGGGTAATTAATGTTAATTTCTCTGATTCTCCTTGCATGCTCTGACGACTCATTCCCCAGCCAATTGACTAAGAGATCGGCTTCTTCACTTGCCTTTAAACCAAGGTCCCTAGTTGCATTTCTGAAGGACGAACGCCATGCTCTATAACTTTCAGGGCGATCGTTAAACTTTGCAAGTCCCTTTGCTAACAGTTCACGTTGTGCTAAGAACTTGAAGAAATCTGACATACCTTGATCGTTGTGTGAGTAGCCAGGGGGCGCTCTGTTGTGCCAGGAACTTGGTGGGTATTTGCGGTTATCAGAGATACTGTCTCTGTGTCTTTTAACCCCTCGCTCTTCATTTTCGATTTGGTCAACTGTGACGTAGTGTTTTAGTTACATAGTTACATAGTTACATAGTAGGTGAGGTTGAAAAAAGACACAAGTCCATCAAGTCCAACCTATGTGTGTGATTATGTGTCAGTATTACATTACATATCCCTGTATATTGCGGTCATTCAGGTGATTATCTAATAGTTTCTTGAAGCTATCAATGCTCCCCGCTGAGACCACCGCCTGTGGAAGGGAATTCCACATCCTTGCCGCTCTTACAGTAAAGAACCCTCTACGTAGTTTAAGGTTAAACCTCTTTTCTTCTAATTGTAATGAGTGGCCACGAGTCTTATTATACTCTCTTCTGCGAAAAAGTTTTATCCCTATTGTGGGGTCACCAGTACAGTATTTGTAAATTGAAATCATATCCCCTCTCAAGCGTCTCTTCTCCAGAGAGAATAAGTTCAGTGCTCGCAACCTTTCCTCATAACTAAGATCCTCCAGACCCTTTATTAGCTTTGTTGCCCTTCTTTGTACTCGCTCCATTTCCAGTACGTCCCTCCTGAGGACTGGTGCCCAGAACTGGACAGCATACTCCAGGTGCGGGCGGACCAGAGTCTTGTAGAGCGGGAGAATTATCGTTTTATCTCTGCAGTTGATCCCCCTTTTAATGCATGCCAATATTCTGTTTGCTTTATTAGCAGCAGCTTGGCATTGCATGCCATTGCTGAGCCTATCATCCACTAGGACCCCCAGGTCCTTTTCCATCCTAGATTCCCCCAGAGGTTCTCCCCCCAGTGTATAGATTGCATTCATATTTTTGCCACCCAAATGCATTATTTTACATTTTTCTACATTGAACCTCATTTGCCATGTAGTCGCCCACCCCATTAATTTGTAAGATTTCCACATCCTGCGGAGAAGTTATTGCCCTGCTTAGCTTAGTATCATCTGCAAATACAGAGATTGAACTGTTTATCCCATCCTCCAGGTCGTTTATGAACAAATTAAATAGGATTGGTCCCAGCACAGAACCCTGGGGAACCCCACTACCCACCCCTGACCATTCTGAGTACTCCCCATTTATCACCACCCTCTGAACACGCCCTTGTAGCCAGTTTTCAATCCATGTACTCACCCTATGGTCCATGCCAACGCACCTTATTTTGTACAGTAAACGTTTATGGGGAACTGTGTCAAATGCTTTTGCAAAATCCAGATACACCACGTCTACGGGCCTTCCTTTATCTAGATGGCAACTCACCTCCTCATAGAAGGTTAATAGATTGGTTTGGCAAGAACGATTCTTCATGAATCCATGCTGATTACTGCTAATGATATCATTCTTATTACTAAAATCTTGTATATAGTCCCTTATCATCCCCTCCAAGAGTTTACATACTATTGATGTTAGGCTAACTGGTCTGTAATTCCCAGGGATGTTTTTTGGGCCCTTTTTAAATATTGGTGCTACATTGGCTTTTCTCCAATCAGCTGGTACCATTCCAGTCAATAGACTGTCTGTAAAAATTAGGAACAACGGTCTGGCAATCACCTGACTGAGTTCCCTAAGTACCCTCGGATGCAAGCCATCTGGTCCCGGTGATTTATTAATGTTAAGTTTCTCAAGTCTAATTTTAATTCCGTCCTCTGTTAACCATGTAGGTGCTTCCTGTGTTGTGTCATGAGGATAAACACTGCAGTTTTGGTTACTGAAGCCCCCCGATTCACTCGTGAAGACTGAGGAGAAGAATAAATTCAATACCTTTGCCATCTCCCCATCCTTTGTAACCAGATGTCCTTCCTTATTCTTTATGGGGCCAATATGGTCTGTCCTCCCTTTTTTACTGTTTACATACTTAAAGAATTTCTTGGGATTTTTTTTGCTCTCCTCCGCTATGTGTCTTTCATGTTCTATCTTAGCCATCCTAATTGCACCCTTACATTTCTTATTGCATTCTTTATAAATTCTGAATGCTGTGGATGATCCCTCAACCTTGTATTTTTTGAAGGCCTTCTCCTTTGCTTTTATATGCATTTTTACATTGGAGTTAAGCCATCCAGGATGTTTGTTCGCTCTTTTAAATTTATTACCCAATGGGATACATTGGCTAATGCCCTTATTTAATATGCTCTTAAAGCAAACCCATCTCTCCTCCGTATTCTTTGTTCCTAATATTTTATCCCAATTTATGCCTTTTAGCAAGGTTTGTAGTTTAGGGAAGTTGGCTCTTTTGAAATTCTGTGAAATGTGTGTCTTTTTGATAGCCTGGATGCAGAATGTGCTGAAAACTGACTGAGTGCAGGTTTACTTTCTTGCTTGACGCAAGGCGTGTGAATGGCGGGGGTTGATTCCGCTCTCGGCACTGTGAGTAGGTAGTTGTCTGGTTCGGCGTGTCGCCGCACATATTCTGAGGTACGCTCTGTACTGTCATCAGGAACTGATTTTTTTCCAAGTACGTTGCTGAGCCGCTCACTGGTGGGCTTTGCAAGTTCTTCTAAGGTGTCTGCCTCGGCTGCAGCAGCCGCTGACTCCTTCTCTGCAGCTAGTTCCTCTAGTACAGTTTCCATGTGTAACTTTTCTAATTTAAGTTGCATTTGCATCTCTTTTTCGGCGAACGCAGCTTTTATTTTGGCCTCCTTTGCAGCAAAGTCAGCTTTTACTTTTGCAGATTCTGCCTTTTTCTGGGCAATGGCGATTGCTTCGCTTTTCACTGACCTCCTTGTGCTCGTGGAGTAAACTTCCGACCTTGTGGCAAAGTGCTCTGACTTTCTCTGACATGGTGTCTGGCTATATGGAAGCTGATAACACTGCTGTCTTACTGGCGTTCTGTATGCTAGACGTGCTTAGAAGCCTTCGTTTTACTGCTGTTCTGTATGCTAGCTGTGCTTAGAAGCCTTCTTTTTACTGTTATGCCCCTCACTACACGTGACTGAGGTGTATTTGGGCACACTGTTAACTCCTCTCATACCAATGCATTCCAGTAGGCGCAGAATCCTTTTGAACTTTTATTGATACAAGATAGAGTAAAACTGTAACAGATAAAAACAAAATGCAATTAATAAAAGATCATACAATTAGTGCCTCCCTTTCTATCTATCTAGCTGAAGATAAAAGTAATAAACATACCGAAGATGGATCCGGATAGCTAGTGTAGAGCTTAGCAGCAGATGTGCTTGCTTCCAGAGTGAAAGGGAAAAAGGAAGCTGAAGAAGCTGATGCAAGGCCTGATGGGATTGAAAGTACAGAGGCTTCCATGTACCAAATCTAACCAGCTATTCTAAATGACTACATTAAAATAGATATAGCGCAGTTATACAAAATGGCCACTAGATGGCAGCATAGATTAATTTAATTAAACCAAAAAGTCAATAAGAAGATTACAAGCCTTAGAAGGAATGACAGTGTACAACTTGAAGACAATTAACTCCTTTCTGAACAGCTGAAGCAGAAGTCCTTGCTTGTAGCAAACTGTGGACTTGGCTTTGTAATGGAAACAGAGAGCTGAAGCGGAAGTCCTTGCATTTAGCAAGCTGTGGACTTGGCGTGTGATAGAAGCAGCTAATAGTAGACTTCCTTCTTTAGAGCACCAATGCCGCCTTCACACGAGCGGACTTTACGGCAGACTTGGTCCGGCGTACTGGATTTCGTCGGACAATTCGATCTTGTGTGGGCTCCAGCGGACTTTGTTTGCTCCAAAGTTGGATGGACTTAGATTTGAAACATGTTTTAAATCTATCCGACGGACTCTTCTTTCTAGCGGGCAAACCGGTCGTCTGTGTGCTAGTCCGACGAACTCAAACTGACGCATGCTCTGAAGCAATTACAAGACGGAAGCGCTCGGTCTGGTAAAACTAGCCTTTGTATTGAAGCTAGCACATTCCTCTTCTGTGATCTTTTAATACAGCGCTTTTTTTTTATTTATAATGCGAGTTGTTTTTCTGCTTTATATTCACACAGAGTTCTCACAAACTACTTTCTTCATGATTTATCCTCATGCCATGACTAATATGATATTCTTAAAAAGCCAGATCTCCATAAATAAAGTATTACATTAGATTTTGGACTCATCTTTATTTTTTTTAATGATTTCAACACTTATCTATTTTACGTGTGCTAAATTATACAAACATTTTTTTTTTTTGTTTATATTTTTTTTGTATTTTCAAGTTACCACAATAACCTTAATATTTTGTGTTGTTTTAATGAACCTTAATGAGGTTGGTGTCCCTTGTTAATTAGACATAGGGGGGTTTATTTTCCAAAGGCAAATTCATTTTTCACTACAAGTGCAAATTCTACTTGGAATTGCACAGAAAGAGCATTTTGAAGTGCCTTCGCTGTGGATCTGAGGGGCACATGCAAGGAACCCCCCCAAAAAAAAACTTTTTATTGCACGATTGTATGATAAAATCAGCAGAGCTTCCCCTCATTTCAGCTCTTCCCCTCAGATTTACAGCGACTGCACTTCCAACAAGTGCACTTGCTGTGCAATTTCTAAAGTGAACTTTTCACTAGTACTTTTCACTTGATTTTAGAAATGATTTAGCCTTTTGGCAAAAACACACATAGGGGTTGATTTACTAAAGGGAAAAAGACTGTGCACTTTGCAAAGTTGCCCTCTGCAAGAGCAGTTGCTCCAGAGCTTAGTAAATGAGAAGAAGCTCTGCTGACTTCCATCATCCAATCATGTGCAAGCAAAAATGCTGTTTTTTGAATTTTCCTTGCACAGGATTGGGTACTCTTTGCAAAGTCAAGCCTTACCTCATTTCCTAAGCTCTGGAGCAATTGCACTTGCAGAGGGCACAGTCTATTTGGTTTTATTAAATCGACCCCATAGTCTTTTTGACCTGTACCTGCCTACTCCCAAACAAAATGGCGTTTTGGAATCAAAACACATAGTCAATAATGTAAGGTAACCAAAAAATCCATTTATTTTGGTGAAAAAAAAAATTAGGAAGGCAACACTGGAGACACTTTTAGAATGTGTGAAGCCTTTCGTCCCCCAGGACACACATCAAGTTTTAGGACAAGAAAATTGGTATCTTGCGACTAGGGAGCACAGGGAGCACAGTCAGTCCAGACAGAAACCAGGCAATCACTTTCAACTCTTCCGTGAAGCCTTCCCTGCACGCTTCTCTGCAGCCTTCCCTCCACGCTTCTCTGCAGCCTTCCTCGGAGGCTGGGCCTCTGGTGGTGTACTTGGGGCAGGAGGAGGAGGAGGAAGAGGAAGAGGAGGAGTGGCTTCATCTGCCAGATACATGGTAGCAGTAAGCTCCCCTCTCAAGCCCTTCTGGTAGGCCTGAAAAGTCAAACCCTCACAGAGGAGGCGTTGGCCCTTTTCCAACTCCAGCAATCTGCTGGCTATATAGGTGCCATACGCCTCCTCTGTATTGGGTGGTGTACTCAGGATTTGGCTTGCTTCACGTATGAAGGCTAGGGATTCCTCCTCAGTTTGGGTCATTCTCCTGGGCCTTTTGGTGAGAATGCGGAGGGGAGGCACCCGACACTCCGTGCAGCTTCTACTTGGCCCAGCCACAGCCTCCTCCTCTCTCCCACTGGGCAAGGCCTCCTCCTCTCTCCCACTGGTCAAGGCTTCCTCCTGGCTGAGGTCATCCTGTGTCAAAAAAAGGGACATAGTTGTAATTTTGTGTTATGCAATCACACACAATTTTCAGCTCATGACTTGCAAATATAATTTTGCAACAAATAGTAAAGGCTATCTATTTGACACCACCATTATTTCAGGTGATCAATAATATCTGAAGTACATAGGCGTGCGCACAGGGTGTGCCAGGTGTGTCTGGGCACACCCTAATTGCCTTGTGTGGTGCATATTCCCCCCTGTTTAGACCACTGATATTTCATCCCCAAAAAAATGTTACAAAAGAAAATAATTTTTTGGAAAAGAAAATAAACAAAATTACACTGTCCACTACCCTACTGACACCATCAGTACATATACACATGCATATGTATTTGAGCTTTGGGGTGCACACCCTAATGCAAGAGGCTGCGCACACATATGCAGAAGTATATTTTTGGCCACTACTGTCTAGTGATATGTCTACATATTAATATTTGTGATGAAGTCATTTTTTATGAAGCACTTAAAAATTTAACACGTTAACATCATTAATAACATTTACACAATCATAAATTCCACAAAAAAGGATACCTGGCTGAAGCTGGGCGCATCCACTTCATCAATGATGAAAAGGCCCAGTTCTTCCTGGGACTCTTCAGCTGGGGTGGAGGTGGATGGAAGACTGGAGGGAAGAGTGGGGGGAAGGCTGGAGGAAAGGGTGGGGGGAAGGGTGGGGGGGGAGGGTCGAAAGTGATTGCCTGGCTTCTGTCTGGTCATTCAGGAATCGCATTTTGTGGTAGTACCACAACTTGGGACATAAACTTGGTCGGCTGCTGCTCCGGATCTGAGCGACTCCTGGATTTTATTGTGTTCCCGCTTGTACATGTTTCGCTAGATACCAATTTTCTTGTCCACAAACTCGAGGTCTGCCTGGGGGACTCGAGTCTTCACAAATTCTAAAAGTGTGCCCAGTGTTGCCTTTCTTACATCTCTATTGTAATATAGTGGGTGTTTGACCTCCCACAGGTTTTTCTTTTCCTGATATAGGTCAATAAATCGCGTCAAAAAATCTGCCTCTTTAAAGGGATTCATTGTTGCTGAAAGACAAGACACAAGATCAAAACTGTAATGTCAGTCACAACTCACAGGATTATTTGGTGAAGAATCTAGGGGACACATAAACACACACACACACACACACACACAACACACACACACACCAAACACATTCACCAAACACACACACCCCCATTTTAATCTTACCTTAGTTTCTGACGCTCGCTACTTCCACATGGACATACGTAGGCCATCGTAATAGCTTTATATACACTGCTCATGTGTCATGCTTCGCCTGCGTCACCCGCCCCCTGAGGTTCTTTAGTACGATTTGTCCCCGCCCCTTCACTCTTCGTTGCGCAGTGGGAGTATATAGATAAAGATGGCAGAGAGAATCAGTGGAAGTAGCGCGGAGGAAAGCCCGGAGCCACAACCATCCACATCCCGGAGGAGATATAAGGCCACCAACATGGCTTTTGAAGAGATGGTGGAGATGGTGTCCATATTGAGAAGGGAGGACTATGATGGCAAAAAAGGACCGTACACACAACCGAATATGCGTAAGGACAAAATAATGTCCTCAGTTGTCACCGCTCTAGAAGCAAAATTTGGCACAAAACGGTCTAAAGAACAATTGAGGAAGCGGTGGTCTGACATCAAAAGTCAGGAGCCAGAACAATATTGGCGAATAAAGAAGCTGCTTAAAAAAAGTAAGTACTTGTTGTGTGTTCCTATTGAGATACTTAACTTGCATGCTGATCCATATTTTTTTCGTTTATACAGCATCGTTCGTAAAGACCGTTCTTTGTAAAATACATATAATACTTTAGAAAATGACGTTATTTTTTCGCCAAATACGATGGTACAGGGTTGGACATACATTTATGTCTTGACAATTTTTCGTATTCCCAAAATTTGTTGATGTGGTGTAGATGTGTTAGAAAATATAATGCTTCTTATAATGCTTCTTCAAAAATGATTCAGTGTAATGTAAGGACAGGACACAGCAGCTGTTTCCACATCTGGACTCACGAGCACTAGTGTACTATGTGACCATAACTACATTTTTGAGGGGTAATACACATAGGAGATAATTGAGGTGTCTGCATCTGTGAAACTTGCCTGAAAATGTGCATTGTTTAGAATTGTTGTTCAGAGGGAATGTTCATCCTGTCTTCAAAATTTTTGAGGACAAAAAAAGGCAATTGGCCACAACTCATAACCAACGTTTCATATTATTTTAAAAAATCTAAAATATCACTGTATTTTAACTATACCTTTTGTTGAATTATCATAGGGGAGAAAAGACTCAGACAACAGTCCAAGGATCCCAGGACCCCCCAAGTCACCAGCCTGAGGCTGAAGATAGCCCAAGCCCAAGACCACGCCCACCCGACGACCTGGAGGAAGGAGAGGTGGAGGAAGTGTGCGACAGTGGCGTAGCGTGGGGGGTGCAGGGGGTGCCCTGGCCCCGGGCGCGACATTTAGGGGGGCGCCAGTATGTGTCACTGGCTGCCTCCTCCTAATTTCTCAATCCTGTGTCCCCGGCCCGGCCGCCATGTTAAGTGGCCGGCACCCTGTGATTGGGCGTATGGAGGTCATGTGAGGCGTAGGCCTGGCCTGTCCTAGATCGCTCCTGAAGTCCCGCCTCTGCACATGACCCCCCATACGCCCAATCACAGGGCGCTGGATACTGAACATGGCTGCAGCCAAAGCGCAGGGGAGAGAAGAATGTGAGCCACCGCTGTCCTCTCCTCCTCCTCCGGATCGATGCAGCCAGGATAAGAAGGTGAGTGAGAGTCTTGTTACTGGCCGGGGAGGGGGGGGGGCGAGAGAGACTGTAGGCAGGACAGTGTAGTGTAGTATAGTGGTTAGTATAGTGTAGTTTAGTATGGAGGTCAGTGTAGTGTAGTGGTCAGTATGGGGGGCAGTGTAGTGTAGTATAGTGGTCAGTGTAGTGTAGTATGGTGGTCAGTATAGTGGACAGTGTAGTATGGTGGTCAGTATAGTGTAGTATAGTATAGTGGTCAGTATAGTGTAGTTTAGTATGGAGGTCAGTGTAGTGTAGTGGACAGTATAGTATAGTGGACAGTGTAGTATGGTGGTCAGTATAGTGGACAGTATAGTGGTTAGTGTAGTATAGTATAGTGGTTAGCATAGTGGTCAGTATAGTGTAGTTTAGTATGGAGGTCAGTGTAGTATAGTGGTTAGTATGGTGTTTAGTGTAGTGGACAGTATAGTGGTCAGTATAGTGTAGTGGACAGTGTAGTGTAGTATGGTGGTCAGTATAGTGGACAGTGTAGTATAGTGGTTAGTGTAGTGTAGTATGGTGGTCAGTATAGTATAGTGGTCAGTGTAGTGTAGTATGGTGGTCAGTATAGTGGACAGTGTAGTATAGTGGATAGTGTAGTGTAGTATGGTGGTCAGTATAGTGGTTAGTGTAGTATAGTATAGTGGTCACTATAGTGTAGTTTAGTTTGGAGGTCAGTGTAGTGTAGTGGACAGTATAGTATAGTGGACAGTGTAGTATGATGGACAGTATAGTGTAGTATGGTGGTCAGTGTAATGTAGTATAGTGGACAGTGTAGCATGGTGGACAGTGTAGTATAACAGACAGTGTAGTATAGTGGTCAGTGTAGTGTAGTATAGTGGTCAGTATAGTGGTTAGTGTAGTATAGTATAGTGGTTAGTATAGTGTAGTTTAGTATGGAGGTCAGTGTAGTGTAGTGGACAGTGTAGTATAGTGATCAGTGTAGTGTAGTATGGTGGTCAGTGTAGTGTAGTATAGTGGTCAGTGTAGTGTAGTATGGTGGTCAGTATAGTAGACAGTGTAGTATAGTGGACAGTGTAGTGTAGTATGGTGGTCAGTATAGTGGACAGTGTAGTATAGTGGACAGTGTAGTGTAGTATGGTGGTCAGTATAGTGGACAGTGTAGTGTAGTATAGTGGTTAATGTAGTATAGTATAGTGGTCAGTATAGTGTAGTTTAGTATGGAGGTCAGTGTAGTGTAGTGGACAGTATAGTATAGTGGACAGTGTAGTATGGTGGTCAGTATAGTGTAGTATGGTGGTCAGTGTAGTATAGTGGACAGTGTAGTATGGTGGTCAGTATAATGTAGTATGGTGGACAATGTAATATGGTGGACAGTGTAGTATAACAGACAGTGTAGTATAGTGGTCAGTATAGTGGTTAGTGTAGTATAGTGTATGGAGTATATAGTATGGAGGTCAGTGTAGTGGACAGTGTAGTATGGTTGTCAGTATAGTGTAGTATAGTGGACAGTGTAGTATAGTGGACAGTATAGTGGTCAGTGTAGTGTAGTATGGTGGTCAGTGTAGTGTAGTATAGTGGTCAGTGTAGTGTAGTATAGTGGTCAGTGTAGTATGGTGGTCAGTGTAGTGTAGTATAGTGGTCAGTGTAGTATGGTGGTCAGTGTAGTGTAGTATAGTGGTCAGTGTAGCATGGTGGTCAGTGTAGTGTAGTATGGTGGTCAGTGTAGTGTAGTATAGTGGTCAGTGTAGTATGGTGGTCAGTGTAGGATGGTGGTCAGTGTAATGTAGTATGGTGGTCAGTGTAGTGTAGTATAGTGGTCAGTGTAGTGTAGTATAGTGGACAGTGTAGTATGGTGGTCAGTGTAGTGTAGTATAGTGGACAGTGTAGTATGGTGGTCAGTATAGTGTAGTATGGTGGTCAGTGTATTGTAGTATAGTGGACAATGTAGTATGGTGGTCAGTATAGTGTAGTATGGTGGTCAGTGTAGTGTAGTATGGTGGTCAGTGTAGTGTAGTATGGTGGTCAGTGTAGTATGGTGGTCAGTGTAGTGTAGTATAGTGGACAGTGTAGTATGGTGGTCAGTATAGTGTAGTATGGTAGTCAGTGTATTGTAGTATAGTGGTCAGTGTAGTGTAGTATAGTGGTCAGTGTAGTGTAGTATAGTGGTCAGTGTAGTATGGTGGTCAGTGTAGTGTAGTATAGTGGTCAGTGTAGTGTAGTATAGTGGTCAGTGTAGTATGGTGGTCAGTGTAGTGTAGTATAGTGGTCAGTGTAGTGTAGTATGGTGGTCAGTGTAGTGTAGTATAGTGGTCAGTGTAGTGTAGTATAGTGGTCAGTGTAGTATGGTGGTCAGTGTAGTGTAGTATAGTGGACAGTGTAGTATGGTGGTCAGTATAGTGTAGTATGGTAGTCAGTGTATTGTAGTATAGTGGTCAGTGTAGTGTAGTATAGTGGTCAGTGTAGTATGGTGGTCAGTGTAGTGTAGTATAGTGGACAGTGTAGTATGGTGGTCAGTATAGTGTAGTATGGTGGTCAGTGTATTGTAGTATAATGGACAATGTAGTATGGTGGTCAGTATAGTGTAGTATGGTGGTCAGTGTAGTATAGTGGTCAGTGTAGTGTAGTGTAGTATAGTGGTCAGTGTAGTGTAGTATGGTGGTTAGTGTAGTGTAGTATGGTGGTCAGTGTAGTGTAGTATGATGGTCAGTATAGTGTAGTATAGTGGACAGTGTAGTGTAGTGGACAGTATAGTGGTCAGTGTAGTATAGTGGACAGTATAGTATAGTGGTCAGTGTAGTGGACAATGTAGTGTAGTGGTCAGTATAGGAATCAGGTAGGTCAGTACTATTGTATTTGAAGGGACTCGGGGAGTGCTAAAAGTCCGCAGGTTAGGGGGTGCAAATTACTTGCCTTGCCCCGGGTGCTGACAACCCACGCTACGCCACTGGTGTGCGAGGTTTCAACCCCACCAAGTGAGTGACTGACACCCCAGCTTAAGGTAATGTATTTAGGCGTGCATATTTTAACCTATGTTTTTTTCACTCATTTTAGGTGAGCTTCTGGTTGTGGAAGGCCAAGCGGCAGAGCCATTCAGCACAGACAGTGCCCAAAGACTGGCCAGATAATGCTGTGGAATGGCCAAATAAATAAAATGATAAAATGCGTGACCAAATTCTCAGCATGCAACTTCGCCTGGACTCCATGCAACAGGAAATGAAGGACATGATTGATGTTTTGGGCAGAATATAATAACTTCTTGCCTAAAAACATCAATCATGTTCTTCATTTCCTTGTGAAGTTTGTTTCTTGTTGAAATGTGTTTTTAAATTTTTTTGGTTAAAAAATTTTTTTTATGATGCACACGGTGTGTCATCATGTGCTATCTTCCATCATGGGTTATCAATGTACTTGTTTTGTGTTTGCAACCCCTTCATCCTCAAAATTATTTAGTGGTGAGAGGAACAAAGGGATTGCACACACAAAACAGGTACATTGCTCACCCATGATGGGAGATAGCACATGTTGACTTGACCCTTTTGTAATGCTCAATTTTGAGCATCTGAAAAATTAACGATTTACAAGGGTGACATCACCAGCACCGTTCTCAAAATGTTGAACTTTGTAAGTTCTTTGATTTTTTGTATGGTTTTCTAAACACTGTTGTGAATTTTAAGATTTTAAACAAGGTCTATTTTTGTTGAAATATGCCTTTAATAACGTTATTCAAAAAACTAAATTTTTAGAAAAAAAAAATTATTAAAAAAAAAAAAGTATTGAAAAAAAAAAAAATGAAAAAATGCACCTTTCAATGTGCACACAGTAAAATGTTTTTACTACTACAATGTGTGTGGCTGATTATTTCTCAATAATATTTTTTTTTAATTTTGGTGTGGTTACAGTGACAAAGGGCCTTGTTAACTAAAGGTAAATGCACTTGGCACTACTACAAGTGCACTAGGAGACAGACCAAACTAAATGCAAACAAGAATAAAAACAAGATATTTTTTGAAAATGTATTTATTTATTTTTTTTATAAAAATTAAAGCTCTTGTTGAATAGCAATGGCCCCCCGACCATTAAAATAATTCACATATCGCTCACACACTTGACGTGTGGTTCGGGGGGCCAAGCTAATACGGCCAATTTCTAGGCCTGTCATTGTTTCATCTTGTACAAGTCTGGCTTCAGGCCCAACAGAGGTAATATATGTCGCAGAATGTCTACATAAAAAGTTATGTAGGATGCAGCAAGCAAGTATGACGTAATTAATTTTATAGTCCGCCAGATTTATTGCTGAAAGGAACAAACTGAACCGGCTGGCCAGAATCCCAAAGGCATTCTCCACAACTCTTCTTGCTCTGGCCAGCCGGTAATTAAATACCCTTCTCTCAGGGGTGAGTGTCCTTTGGGGGAACGGCCTCATCAAGTGTTCACCGAGAGCAAACACTTCATCCGCGATAAAAACTGAGGGGAGTCCATCAACATTCTGGTCATCAGGTGGCAATCCCAGGCCACCGGTCTGGAGACGCTGGCACAGCTCGGTCTGTGCAAAGACTCCTCCGTCAGACATCCGGCCGTTCTTCCCCACATCCACAAACAGAAAGTCCAAATGTGCCGAGACCACCTCCATCAAAACTACACTATGGAACCCCTTATAGTTGTAGAAATAAGACCCCGAATGCGGTGGTGGCACAATGCGGACATGCTTCCCATCAATCGCCCCGACACAGTTGGGAAAGTCCCAACGGTCAGCGAACTGGGAGGCCACAGTCCGCCATTCCTGTGTACTGGAAGGAAACTGTGGAGTGAAAAAAAAAACAATTAAGATAAGGACTTTTAAACATAACTTGGATATCAGATTACACAAAAACATTAGTGAACAACAGCAGTCAAACTTTATTAATATGTGTGTTTGTAATTTAAATTATAAAAAACATAAGGCCCACTTATAAGATTAATCACCTCCTCTGATGGCCCATTGATCAATTTGAATGTGGGGGGAGGGGTTCTAATTAGGGTCCAAAACACACCTGACAGATTTAAACATTTGAGGGGGTGGGGGAGGGTCAAACAAGACAATGGAGCAGACAATATACATTGTTCAAGGGACTATGGGCTAGAGATATAAATGGACCCAAGATTGCATGGTGGGGAGGTTATTGAAGGTAAATATGCATGTAGGGCAATAAACGATTAATGTCCAAAAACAGGCATGCATGAAGATAAAGGGGACATTCACAGCATATTCCAAGCATGGTAATTAGGTAAGGAGGACATTTAGACTATACATTAGCAAACATTTAATACATATCATGTAATGTTAAAGGAGAAAACTTACCTTCATATAGTCCTTCTGCAGGACCTGAATGATGGCAGAACAGGTCTCTGGGATTATGATCCCCAGAGCCTGGGGGGAGATGCCTGTCGAGAACTTCAAGTCCTGAAGACTTCTCCCAGTCGCCAAGTAACGTAACGTGGCAACTAGCCTCTGCTCCGTACTGATGGCTTGCCTCATGCAGGTATCCTGCCTGTTGATATAGGGGGTCAGCATAGCCAGCAGACGCTCAAAAACAGGGTCCGTCATCCGGAGATAATTCCTGAAATCCTCAGGATTATTCTCACAGAGCTCACAGAGCAAAGGCATGTGCGAGAATTGGTCATGCTGGCGCAACCAATTCTTCATCGATGAACTCCTCCTCGCCCTGTTCATGGACTGGACTCGGGTCAAAGTATTAACCCCAACACCAAGTCCCCACGCAGCATGAACTCGAGAACGAGTACATCCACGTGACATGGCTTCAAAACGGTCGGCTGGTCAAACAAACAAACTTATAACAAACACACTGAAGAACAGCAAGGCCTATGATGAACAACCTGAAAATCAGGAACGAGCGGACCAGAACGGCCTGCAAGGCAGGTTACGAACTGACCAACACGCACTGAAAAGAAGATACAAACCTCACAAGCACAAACTGAACCGCAGAAAACGATCGAAATAAGCTGAATCGTCTCTAACCAAACTTCTACTAACACGAGATAAACACGAGATTAGCAGAAGGAGCCCAAAGGGTGCCGTAGTGGAGCTTGAACTTCCTTTTTATAGTCCCGTCGTACATGCTGTATGTCACCGCGTTCCAAACCAGCGGACTTTTGCAGTGATCGTGTGTGTCCAAGTCCGTCCCTTTTTAAGTCCGGCGCAAGGAGCCGACAAAGTCCGGCGAAAAGTCTGCCGAGCAAAGTCTGCCGTAAAGTCCGCTCGTGTGTAAGCGGCATAAGAGCATAGTCCCTTCACAAAGAATTGGATAGACTGAGCTCTTCAGGACAACAGCCGATGTCCTCTTTGAACAAACACGCAGCTGACTCTCTAGCACAAGAGGGATGGCATAATAATAATGCTAATCGCATAGAAAACAAAGAGAAAACACTTGAAAGGCTTCATAAACTGGAGTTAGAACGGGCACAACAAGTGAGGGAGTTTCGCTCTGCCCCTCGGGTACACTAGAGGAGCAAACAAGTACACAGAAGTCATTTGAAAGCATGAATAAGAAAATTTTAGGATTGTGCTGAAGGCAGACTTGATGTATTTTTATCCATTATCACGTCACACACAAAAACACGTCTCAGCAGGAAATAACTAAAAAACATTCCAGTGGCGACTTTTGAAAGAAATATGATTTGTTTCTGGAAATTATGAAACAACTGTGACTGAGGGGGCCTCTCTTTTAGACCGCTTTCATGCTAAGGCGCTTTTCAGGCGCTTTCACGCTAAGACCCCTTTCACACTGGGGCGGTTTGCAGGCGGTATTGCGCTAAAAATACCGCCTGCAAACCGCCCCTAAACGCCTCCGCTGTTTGTTCAGTGTGAAAGCCCGAGGGCTTTCACACTGAAGCGGTGCGCAGGCAGGGCGGTGAAAAAAGTCCTGCAAACCGCTTTTTTGGAGCGGTGAAGGAGCGGTGTATTCACCACTCCTGCCCATTGAAATCAATGGGACAGCGCGGCTATACCGCGGCAATACCGCGGCTATAGCCGCGCTGTACGAGGGATTTTAACCCTTTTTCGGCCGCCAGCGGGGGTTAAAACCACACCGCTAGCGGCCGAATACCGCTGCAAGAACGACGGTACAGCAGCGCTAAAAATAGCGCTGTTGTACCGCCGATGCCCCCACTGCCCCAGTGTGAAAGGGGCCTAAAAAAAGAGCCTGAAAAGCTCACGAAAACCTATTTTCATTAAAAATAATGAATGCTTTCACACTGGGGCAGTGCGCTGGCAGGGTTGTGAAAAAATGCCCCTCTCCATTGAAATGAATGGAAAGCGCTTCAAAAGCACCTGAAAAGCTCTTCAAAAGTGCCCAAAAAGCTCTTCAAAAGTGCTCAGTGTTTTACTGGCAGTTTACAAGTGCCTCAGTGTGAAAGGGGCCTAAAGCATATCGAAGGTCAAAATATTAAAAAAAAGTAATGCGTACTCCCATAGTAGCCGCTGAAATTTTGCCCAGGTTCTTCCCCAGGTTTGCCAATGGATTGCCCCACAGCCAGGCACATGATCTCAGCCACACTTTTCCTCAAAAACCAGTATAGGGGTGTTGTTTTTATTTTTGGAGAACTTGGATGGGGTTGAGGGAATTGAGTGGGAAACTCCAAAAACAGAAACTGTGTGCAACTTGAAGACAATTAACTCCTGAACTTCTGAACAGCTGAAGCAGAAGTCCTTGCTTGTAGCAAGCTGTGGACTTGGCTTTGTAGTAGAAACAGAGAGCTGAAGCAGAAGTACTTGCATTTAGCAAGCTGTGGACTTGGCGTGTGATAGAAGCAGCTAATAGTAGACTTCCTTCTTTATAGCACTAAGAGCATAGTCCCTTCACAAAGAACTGGATAGACTGAGCTCTTCAGGACAACAGCCGATATCCCCTTTGAACAAACACGCAGCTGACTCTCTAGCACAAGAGGGGTGGCATCATCCCAATAGTCTCTAAGATGTGTCACAGCAGTCTGTAATCACAAAATGTCCAGGAGTAGTTGGTTGCCTCCTTTCAACTTCCAAGCAACACTTTCCTCCAGTGATATCAGGCTAGATCTTTAGCAGACCCTCAGTCATCTCTCTGTAGATTTGGCATCCAGGCCCTAGGTTGCCTACCTGAGGCCTCAGGAACAGCAAGCACATGGCAGTGTGGCCCTGAAGGGCAACAGCCCTCCAGGCTGCACTGATCCTCTGCAGGAAAAGACCCAGAAGCCCAGTCTCTCAGAATATTTATGCAGTTTCCCAACAGCGTTCATGGCCCTGTTCCCTGGGATTGGCTAGCGACTAAGCGCACTCCACTCCTGGAGATGGTACAGGGGGTGAAGGGCACAAAGAGGCATAAGTCACCAGCAGGCAGGGCAAGTCTTGCGTGAAGGTCACTGGGAAGAAGACAGCTGTGCAGGACTGGGAGATGCTGAAGCTCAGGGAGGTAGATGAGCAGCTAGTCCAACAACAGGCCGAGGGTCAAACACTGATGACTGGCAAGAGTCTCTTAGATAGGCAGAACAGTCTTGTGCTGGAGACTGATAGCAGGTCTGCAAACAGGCTGATGATTAAATGCTGAAGACTGATAGGAAGTCCGTAAAATAGGCCGAGGGTCAAACACAGGTAACTGGAGGCAAATTCTGAGAGCAAGCCAGGGGTCAAGCACTGGAGACAAATAGCAGAGTCTGAGAGCAGGCCGAGGGTCAATCACTGGAGACAGGAAGTGATATCCGTAGACAGGCCGGGGGGTCAAACACAGGAGGCAAGTAGCGAGGTCCTCGAGGCAAGCCGAGGGTCTGATGCAGGAAGAGATCAGCGTGAGTCAAGGTCAATCCGGATCACAATGGGTAATCAAGAATCAGGATACAAGCAGGAAACACACAGGAAGCTGAAAGACAAACCAGCAGCTTGGCCATGGCACAGAGTGGCTTTTTCAGGCAATGGGAGGCTCAGTGTGTCCCTAGGGGGTGCTTACTAACTAAGGATGAGCCGAACACCCCCTCCGGTTCGGTTTACACCAGAACATCCGAACAGGCAAAAAATTCGGAAGAACACCTGAACACCATTAAAGTCTATGAGATACGAACATGAAAAATCAAAAGTGCTCATTTTAAAGGCTTATATGCAAGCTATTGTCATAAAAAGTGTTTGGGGAACTGGGTCCTGCCCCAGAGGGCATGTATCAATGCAAATTTTTTTTGAAAAATGGTTGTTTTTTCGGGAGCAGTGATTTTTTTAATGCTTAAAGCGGAGGTCCACACAAAAATGGAGCTTCCGCTTTTCGGAACCCTCCCCCACTCCGGTGTCACATTTGGCACCTTTCAGGGGGGGAGGGGGGTGCAGATACCTGTATAATACAGGTATTTGCACCCACTTCTGGGCATAGACCCCCGCAGAATCTGCGGGGGTCTACGTCACTTCCTGTCTCCCCCCGCTGTCTGCTGGGAGACACACGGGTCCCAGAGACAGCAGGGACCAGTCGGATTGCGCAGCGTGACTCGCGCATGCGCAGTAGGGAACCAGGAAGTGAAGCCGCAAGGCTTCACTTTCTGATTCCCTTACCGAAGATGGCTGTGGCAGCATCCGAGGACCGAGGGACGGTTCGGCCTCGGGTGCCAACATCGCGGGCGCCCTGGACAGGTAAGTGTCCTTATTTTAAAAGTCAGCAGCTGCAGTATTTATAGCTGCTGACTTTAAAAAAAAAAAAATTTGGCGGACCTCCGCTTGAAAGCGAAACAATAAAAATGTAATATTTCTTTAAATATCGTGCCTGGGGGGTGCCTATAGTATGCCTGTAAAGTGGCATGTTTTTCCCGTGTTTAGAACAATACCACAGCAAAATGACATTTCTAAAGGAAAAATTGTCATTTAAAACTGATCACAGCTGTAATGAATTGTCGGGTCTCGGCAATATGGATAAAACTTATAGAAAATAAGGGCATGGGTTCCCCCCCAGTCCATTACCAGGCCCTTTGGGTCTGGTATGAATATTAAGGGGAACCCCGAACCAAAAATGTTTTTAAAAATTACGTGGGGGTCCCCCCCAAAATCCATACCAGGCCCTTCAGGTCTGGTATGGAAATTAAGGGGAACCCTGCACCAAATTTTTTTTTAATGGAGTAGGGGTCCCCCCAAAATCCATACCAAACCTGAAGGGTCTGGTATGAATTTTAAGGGGAACCCTGCGCCAAATTTTTTTAAAAATGGCGTAGGGGATCCCCCAAAATCCATACCAAACCCTTATCCAAGAACGCAACCTGGCAGGCCACAGGAAAAGAGGGGGGGCGAGAGATCGCCCCCCCTCCTGAACTGTTCCAGGCCACATGCCCTCAACATAGGGAGGGTGCTTTGGGGTCTGACCCCAGAGCACCTTGTCCCCATGTTGATGGGGACAAGGGCCTCATCCCCACAACCCTTGCCTGGTAGTTGTGGGGGTATGCGGGTGGGGGGCTTATCAGAATCTGGAAGCCCCCTTTAACAAGGGGACCCCCAGATCCCGGCCCCCCTATGTGAATTGGTAATGGGATACATTGTACCTCTACCATTTCACAAAAAATTGTGTCAAAAATTGTAAAAAAGACAAGGGTCAGACCCTAAAGCACCCTACCCATGATGAGAGAATGTGGCCTAGTACGGTTCAGGAGGGGGGGCACTCTCTCGTCCCCCCTCTTTTCCTGCGGCCTGCCAGGTTGCATGCTCGGATAAGGGTCTGGTATGGATTTTGGGGGGACACCTACGCCATTTTTTAAAAAAATTTGGCACAGAGTTCCCCTTAATTTTCAGACCAGACCAGAAGGGCCTGGTGTGGAATTTGGGGGGACCCCCACGCAATTTTTTTTTAAATTTTGGTTCGGGGTTCCCCTTAATATTCATACCAGACCCAAAGGAATGGTAATGGACTGGAGGGGAACCCATACCCTTTTTTTCAATGAGTTTAATTTATATTGCTGAGACCCGACAATTCATTACAGCCTCGATCAGTTTTAAATGACAATTTTTCCTTTAGAAATGTCATTTTGCTGCGGTACTGTTCTAAACACGGGAAAAATGCGCCACTTTACAGGCATACTATAGACACCCCCCAGGCATGATATTTAAAGGAATATTTCATTTTTGTTGTTCCACTTTAAGCATTAAAAAAAAAATCACTGCTCCCGAAAAAACGTCCGTTTTAAAAAAAAAAAAAAATTACATTGATACATGTCCCACTCTTTGTGATTTTTTTTTTGGCTCTTATTATTTCACATGTCCCCTGGGGCAGGACCTGGGTCCCCAAACACTTTTTATGGCAATAACTTGCATATAAGCCTTTAAAATTATCACTTTTGATTTTTCAAGTTAGTGTCCCATAGACGGTGTTCCTGCGGCTTTTGAATTTGCCCCGAACACTGCATATTGTTCGGTGTTCGCAAAAAGTGAAAGCCATTTATGAAATGGAAGAAACATGAAGAAACAATAGCAATGAAAAAAAGATTCCAATACACACTTCCACAAGATGTGGAGACCATGGTAACTCTTTACTCTCACTGAGGACTACAAAAAAATAAATGCGACTTGAATCTTATACTAGATGTAGCACCCTGGAGTTTAGGCAGGGTTGCTCCTAAATTTACCTGCCAGGTATAGCTACCTTGGATAATTGTTGAGGGTCCTAATTTCTCTCCATTCTATCCAAAACTGGAAAGAAAAAAAAAGTTTTTAGTTATACTTTAAAAAATATCTGAACTGGTCTAAAAAATGTGGATGATGCTTACCCCCCCCCCCCTTTTTTTCAAAGTACATTCCTTTTACTTACTTGAGGCATTCCAAATAAAAGCCAGTCATAAAGTAGACGATCCATTCTTGGCTGTAGAGGGTCAAAAGGTTCAAAAGAAAGCTGAAGAAAATGGTGAGGTGAGTCCAGGTGACAGACCTGAGGTGACTGCTGACTCCGCCCAGTGACAGGAAGAGAATACACTGGTGAGAGGTTGCACTCATTGGCCAGCTGTTTTCCCGCCAAAAGATTTGTCACCAATCCAGTGCTCAGCTCTGACTGAAAGTCTGCCCAGCAACCGAGGTAAATGTGCCTAGCAACAGCAGACACCTAGTAACTTGATATACAGAACAGAAAGAACTAGCAAAGCAGCCTTAGAGAGACATGGACTTAACAGTCACCAAAGCCCTCTATTAATCACTTCAGTCTCGGAAGGATTTGTCCCCTTCCTGACCAGAGCACTTTTTGCGATTCGGCACTGCGTTGCTTTAACTGACAACTGCGCGGTCCTGCGACGTGGCTCCCAAACAAAATTGACGTCCTTTTTTCCCCGCAAATAGAGCTTTCTTTTGGTGGTATTTGATCACCTCTGCGTTTTTTATTTTTTGCGCTATAAACAAAAAAAGAGCAACAATTTTGGAAAAAAAAGCAATATTTTTTACTTTTTGCTATAATAATATATCCCCCAAAAATATATAAAAAAACTTTTTTTTTCCTCAGTTTAGGCCGATATGCATTCTTCCACATATTTTTGGTAAAAAAATCGCAATAAGCGTTTATTGATTGGTTTGTGCAAAAGTTATAGCATCTACAAAATAGGGAATAGTTTTTATTAATATATTTTTTTTTTTTTACTAGTAATGACGGCGATCATCGATTTTTATCGTGACTGCGACATTATTGCGGACAGATCGGACACTTTTGGTGCTATTTTGGGACCATTCACATTTATACATCGATCTGTGCGATTAAAAATGCACTGATTACTGTGTAAATGTTTGTAAATATAATTCATTTAACCTCTTGGCGCCGGGCCAAGAGGTAGAGCTATGTGACGTGAGCCCCGGGAACACTGGAAGTTCTAATGAAAGCTATTACATCGGGCAATTCAGCTCTCTGCTGATCCGGGTGGCTTGCCTCTTCCTCTGCACAGGTTAGGCTGTATGGGGCACAGGCAGACCAGGCTGTATTGGGCACAGGCAAAGCTGTATTGGGCACAGGTCATGCTGCATTGGGCACAGGTCACAGCTTGCCTCTTCCTCTCCTCTCTCTTCCCCTGGCTGGGAGACTGTGCCGGCGGTGCTCTCATCCTCACTGGGCCCCACTTGGCTGCGGGCCCCATAGCGCCCGCATGGGTCGCTATGGTGGTAGTTACGCCCCTGCTTCAGACACGCTTTGTTAAAGCTCTCTGAACGCTAGTCAAAGCCTGTCACTATATAAAATGGTTAGCTTACAGTCCTGTTTACACAGGCTTTTGCTTTGCTTTGCTTTGCTTTGCTTCGGCTTCTCTTAAAAAAATATACCCCATGTAGCTTTAGTGGCGCTTCAAAGCATCTTCAAAGCCTTCATAGAACTCTATGGCAAAGCTCGCTTGAAGCCCCACTGAAGCCCCATCGAAGCCCCACCAAAGCCTCATCGAAGCCCCACCGAAGCCTCATCGAAGCACCAAGCAAAATCCTTAGTAAACAGGACTGGAAGCTGACCATTTAATTTAGTGACAGGTGCTTTGACTGGCATTCAGAGAGCTTTACCAAAGCGTGTCTGAAGCCATGTTTTGAAGCAAGTGTAAACTAGCCCTTAGGCAAATATTCTGTGGCCTGATGAGACAAAAATTTAACTTTTTTGAAGCTGTGCATCCCGTTGCATCTGGCATAAAACTAATACAGCATTTCATATCAAGAACACCAACAGTCAGATATGGTGGTGGTAGCGTGATGGTCTGGGGCTGCTTTGCAGCTTCAGGACCTGGACGACTTACCATAATTGATGGAACCATGAATTCTGAGCTCTAGCAGAAAATCCTAAAGGAGAATGTCTGGCCATCAGTTTGTGACCTCAAGCTCAAGTGCTCAAGGGTTATGCAGCAGGACAATGATCCGAAAGACAACAGCAAGTCCACCTCCAAATGGTTCAAACAAAGCAAAATTTAGGTTTTGGAGTGGCCTAGTCAAAGCCCGGACTTAAATCCAATTGAGATGCTGTATCATGACCTTACACTGGCCGTTCATGCTAGAAAACCCTCCAATGTGGCTAAATTAAAACAATTCTGCGAATAAGAGTGGGCCAAAATTGCTCCACAGCAATGCGAAAGACTCATTGACAGTTATCGCAAATGCTTGATTGCAGTTGTTGCCGCCAAGGGTGGCACAACCAGTTATTAGGTTTAGTGGGCAATTACTTTTTCACATAAAGCCAGGCAGGTTTGGACAGCTTTTTTGCCTTAATAAATGAAACATCATTTAAAAACTGCATTTTGTATTTACTCGGGTTATCTTTGTGTAATAGAATTTGTTTGATGATCTGAGTCATTTAAGTGTGACAAATATGCAAAAAAATAAAAAATCAGAAAGGGAGCAAATACTTCTTTCACAGCATTATAAGTGTCTGCTGTGTAGATGTCATGCTTTCAACAGAAGGTGTATATAGTGACAAGAAAAGCAGACTCGCAGCCCTATCACTGACTCCTGGACTCAGCGTTCTGCTTTGGTGAATGAAAGGGGCCCCCTTCAATCAAGCACGTAGTTGACACTAGTCCAGCGAACTGTAGCAGTGGGTGTATGCTAGACATGTGTGTTTCGTTTTATTCTGAATTGATATTTGGACACATTTTTTGCTATTTGGAGATTTGGATGTATCTGAATACACGAATTACAATATAAACAAATTTTACCAAATGGTCCGAATAACGTAACGTAATTCGTCCGAATTTCGGAAATTCGGACTGAAATTCGAATCGAATTTTACATTGAACTCCAGTCGAATTCTTATTACACATGTAGCGCTGGTAGATTTTCCAATCTACCGCTTCTAGGTAAATTTAGTGGATTATCTGTGCCGTACATAGTTCAGATCTAATTTACAGTTAGATTAGCCTCTGTTCCAGTTTGGCTGTGTTGTTTGCAGTTCCACATTCTGCCTGTGGGTGTCGTTGTCACTCTGGGTCGGTGTTGGAAAGCAACAGGCTGAAACATATGAGTGCTCTTCTGTCCCAGTAAAAACTCGGCGGAGGTGGTCCTCCAGGTTGCATTCTGGGAGAAGGTATTTATGGGGCAGACGCCATGTTTCTGGGAGCTTTACCTCGTGGCCCTCCTGGCCTAGAGGCATGTGTTAGTGAGTTCTAGCTCAGCCTGGAGGGTTGCGTTGTGGCAGCCGAGCGGGTAGGCCCAGAAGTCTGTCTGGGGCCTGCTGTTGCTGGGATGGTCCTGTACACTCTGTCCTGTGGGAAGAAGCCAGACAATCGGGAAGATCCAGGGGAGGACCCATCTTGGAAGGGACCATGCAAGGCTGGTCTTAAGAAGGGCCTGGTGACTCGATTGGAGGATGCATCCTAAACTACTCTACCGCACAAGTACTGCCGGGTCAGCTTAAAGGTTCTGGTACTGTGTTTGCTGTTCATCGAAAACTACTACATCCTGTGGCAGAGGATCGTACAGTTTTGTTTCATCCAAGTCTGTGGCAGAGACTTTTTGTTCGTGCTGCGTTCCGGCTGCTAGGTTAGTGAGAGAGACCTATCCGGGCGGGCAAAGATTTAATCCTGAGCCGAGGATATATTCATCCCAAAGATTTCAATTCCTTAGTACTACACCAAGAAAAGGTATTTGAACTCTTCTTCTACCTCTTTCCTGCTACTTCTTCCAGTTATCTCCCATTAAAGCATTGGAAAAGTACTCAAGTGACTGGTGTCTACATTGTCTGATAATAAGCTCAACGGGACCCTAGACCCGGTACTGGTGAAATTACAGGAAAAAAGGTGACGGTAACAGCCCGCTAAAAATCAGCAGCTCCACCGTGAGTTAGTGCTACACACATATTGCTGAAATCAAAGACTGTGTGTGTAATTAGAGTGCCATTTCGAAATAATGCTAATGTTTTTGTTAAGCCAAAGGTGATTTAAAGAGTCATTGTAATCATTTGATTTGTCTGTTCACTTTGCTGTATTCGAATTGAAAACAATATAACATTTTTCTTTCGACCAATTCGAAAATTTATCGATTTGATCGTTTGAAATAGAAAAAATCAGTAAATTCTAAGAAAATCTGAAAATTCTAAATACGAATTCTGAAACTGAATTCCGAAAACGAATTGAACGAATCAACCGAATTTAACTAAAGTAAATAACTAGATTAATGAATCAAAACAAAACGAAACAAATTGTCTAGTGTATGCACCCGTGATATCTCGGCAGCACTGGAGGAGAAACTGTGTGCTCGACAGGAGTGGTGACAGTCTCATCCTTCCTGTGACTGCTCAGTTCCAAGCTCGCCTGGCTCGATCTACTTGACTGTACTGTCCCATGGACCTGTCCCCCAGACTCCCACAGCACCAAGATAGCGGCTTTTCCCGGTGGATTCTACCTAAGCTCCCTTTGGCTCCTCTTCCGCCCCCCCACAAACCATGCCGGGATCTGCAGTTCGGAAGCCTATGCACTTCATTACTTGGTGGTTGCTTGAACTACACATCCCAAAATTTCCAGCGAACTGCAAAAAACATATGGGTTCTTTTAGCTTTAGTTCTACCTCTGCTGACTGGAGGTAGGATGGCTCAGCATGTCTTTAGCTTCATAGAAAGAAGGAAACAAAGACACAACAAGGCACCATCTCGATCTTCATATTATTGCAGTCCAGGGTCTGGCTACAATAATATGAAGATCGAGATTGTGAAACATATGAGGTCTATCTGCAAAGTACCTAGCCATGTAATGTGAAAAATAAAGACATTTATTGGGGAAGATACAAGAAATATTGTACGTAGGACAATGATTTCTCAGTCCCCTTCAAGGATATGACTTCCATTGGGAAAACTGGGCCTTTGTTTCTGAATCATTGCACCCACAATTCATCTCTGGTTATGACCTTCCTAAGGAAATTTGGTTCTTTGGTAGCGCTTTGAAGCACATAATTGACTAAGAACAAACTTCTTGATCCCCTCCAGTCCGGATTTCGCCCTCAACACTCTATGGAAACTGCTCTCCTTAAACTCACAAACGACATACTAATGGCTACTATTTCCTCCCCCATGTGCCTCTTTCCCTGATTTCTTTGTCAAAATCAATGGCTCAACTATCAACCCGTCCCCCCATGCCAAGGTCCTAGATGTAATCCTGGACTCTGAACTATCCTTTCGGCCCCATATCCAATTGCTGTCCAAAGCTTGCCACCTCAACCTTCGCAACATCTCCAATATACGCCCTAACCAATGACACCACAAAGCTTCTAATCCACTCCCTGGTCATCTCTCGCCTCGGCTACTGCAACTCCCTCTTCATTGGCCTACCTTTAAATAGGCTATCCCCCCTTAAGTCCATCATGAATTCTGATGCCGGGCACCTTACAAACCACTTGGCGTCTGCTACCCCTCTCTGCCAATCCCTCCATTGACTGCCACTCAACAAACAAATTAAATTCCAGATACTAACAATAACTTACAAAGCCATCCACAACTTGGCCCCCAGCTACATCACTAACCTGGTCTCAGAATACCAACCAAATCGTTCTCTTTGTTCCTCCCAAGACCTCCTGCTCTCTAGCTGACTTGTCTAATCATCCCATGCTCGCCTCCAGGACTTCTCCCAAGCCTCTCCCATCCTCTGGAATGCTCTACCCCAATCTGTCCGACTATCTCCACTTACAGACGATCCCTGAAAACTAATTTCTTCAGAGAAGCCTCTCTGGCCCCCACCTAACAACTGTACATTTATTATTTATTATTATTCTCCATCAGCACACCCCCCACAGTTATTACCTCTTGTATCTCTTGACCCTCCCTCTTAGATTGTAAGCTCTAACAAGCAGGGCTCTCTGATTCCTACTGTAATAAAGTATATTGTAGTTGTACTGTCTACCCTCAAGTTGTAAAGTGCTGCATAAACTGTCAGCGCTATATCCTGTATAATGAGGTATAATAATAATAATTAGCAACTGCAGCACAATTTTCCTTCTGCTCTGATAGCAGAAGCCGCAGAACAAATTTTGGCATGACACATTTCATGCCAAGATCAAGGATCAAAACCCTCAGACACAGTAGTTTTTTGAAACCCCAGATCAGCTTCTAGTTCGTGCACTGTCAGTCGCTGACCTTTGTTGATTGCAGGCATTCCAGAACGTGGATCACATTCAACAGATTCACGACCATCTTTTGAAGCATTTGTTCCACAATTTTATTTGCGCTGCACTCTTTGCATTGTCCCCAATAGCCTTCTGAATCAGCCGAGCAGTTTCCATGGAGGAATGTTCAACCTCAATGCAAAATTTGATGTAGATATTTTGTTCGGCCACACAGTACACATGCTCATTCAATGGCGTCTAGCATTTCCACTGACTAGTGCAGTGAATTTGTCAATGCTCACATGTGTGTGTTAAATATATTCTCCTTGGCTGCCAGTTTACATCAATGTCACGCAAACTTGTTCTTGTTTTATTAACAATGGCTGGACTTTTTCCAGACAGACCTCATACATGTACAAAGTAAGATGCTCTTAAACAATGGTAGTTGTCTGAGTCACTACCACGTGAGTCATGTTAAAGACATGAACGCAATCAATGACAATGACTAGCACAGGGTGGGGCCCTTTCTCGATTGTCTCTTAACGTCACATTGTTCATAAAGATGTTTATAATACAATCTAGAAAGTTGTATAACCAGAGTGTCAGAAAACGCACACCAAAATTACAACAAACAGTTCTTTCCACTTGTTATACTACAATCATGCCAGTGATCTTACTGGAGAAAACACAACACCTAATCCAGAACCTAAGGCAGCACCAACAATAGCCAAGCCCGAATAGGGGTTCTAACCATTCAATAGTTCATTCTAAATTTTACAAAGATATTGGGCTTTAGATAAATTATAAAGCACTGCGTTACTGTGCCCTAAAGCGTGATGTGTTATGGCCGTACATTCATTTTGAACAAGCTGGCAGAACACCTTAATGAACGAAAATACATACATGCACTGTTTTTTTTTTTAAACACAGCACACCAAAGCACACAGATGGTATTAGTCTTTGTATTACCTTTTGTTACAACACAGTTATGTTGTGCTGTACTGACTCTACACATGGGTGAAATTTATGGAAATGCACATTACAACAATGGAGTAGTTTGAATTGGTCCCAAAACATAAACTCTTAACCTAATGGGTCAAGAATACTGTGCAAAGTAAATGTTCATTGAGCTTGGTAAATCATGTGTGTTCACTTCAATCATCCAGTCATGTGCCCAAAATCCAGTTTTTTTATTTCTATCACATAGGCTTGGGTACTTATAGTGCTCACAACTTTACTCTATGTGTTAAGCTCAGCCATCATTGACGTACAAAGTGAACAGGCTCTACTCCTTCCTTTTCTACAGTGCTAACCTACACACTTAGGTGTGTATCTTTAATTAACGTGCTGTGCAAATGTATCAGCATTCATGCAAAAGTTACAAATACCCTTGTAAATGTTTTTTATATGTGCAAAATTTTATTTTCTGATGATATTTAAGTTATGTTTCTTGGTGAACGTAATATTGCTTAACCCTTTCCCATACGTGGGTGAAGGGCTGATACACACACTCCCACCTGCTGCAGCAGCCGAGAATGCACGTAAATTTGACAAACCAACTGTCAGATACCTGTTTGAACATCTGTTTGCTGAAAAAATGGTCCACTGTCACCTTCTGTGCGCCGCTACCTTCAGTAGAGGGCAGGCGAGACATTATGGCTCTAAAAAACCATGTTGTTTCATTATAAAAGCTCTATACAGGGGACTTTACTGATGCATCATGGCAGCATACAATGGGTTGTGGCTCCACCCCCACAACCTGATAGGACTGGTTAACTATAAATCAAAGACAGACCGGCTCGCAGCATTCTCCTTTTTGTCCTCACCTGATCAGGACTGGAGTTGTAGAGGAGAAGAGGATGCGGTTCAGCTCTGTTCCTAGTCAAGGAAAAAAAAAATCAGGCAATCTGTAACCGGTGCTAGATTTGAAAAAACTCAACATGCACATAAAGTTGGAGTCGTGCAAGGTAGAGAACCTTCAATCAATTAAATTATTGATAAATCTGGGAGATTGAATGCTCTCTGTAGGTTTATTAGACACCTACTTACTTGTCCCAATCCATCCTGCATTTCAGTTCCACTACCAGTTTCGGTGCCCCCCTTCAGTCTGTTCACCTCCTCCAGGAAATTCACAAAGGTCCTACTGTGTGCAATACCAAAGGGGATAAGAAGAAACCACTACTTGGACAGCATCCATCTTCTAGCCAGCAATTGGGAGATGCCTATCCAGCATCGGGATACTCTGATACACAATTTGCAAAAATGTGATAAGAAATTATTTGGAAGAAGAGCTTCCTCTGCCCAGCCCAAAGAATGAGGTTCTTGGGGGCATTTTTGAAAACACAGAAGAATTCAGTAGAATTTCCACAAGGGAAAATCCATCCTCTGATAGAGAAAGTCAAAGGTGCTTTGGAACTTCAATGCAAAGTCTTTTGCAGCAGAACAGAGCCTAAGTATTCTTAGTTCTTCTTAACTACCCAGCTCAGCTCATGACAGTACGCTACTGACCAATACAAAATTATTCTTGCACCTTCCCATATGGCGAGTTAGTTCTCCTTGTATGCTGCAATGATGCGCTAGGAAAATTTGAAAATTGTATACTCACCTTTCCGTAATTTTCCTTTCCTGGTGCATCTCCATGCCAGCATACAGATTCCCACCCAAATGTTGAAAGTTATGCCCTGTACACACAAGCGGACTTTTCGACCGGACTGGTCTGACGGGCTGAATCTGTCGGACAATCCGACCGTGTATGGGCTTCATCGGACTTCAGACGGACCTTTTCGGTCGAAAATCCGACGGACTTTAGATTGGAAACATGTTTCAAATCTTCCCGCCGGAACTCCGCCGGACCCAGTTCCTATCGGGAAGACCGTCCGTCTGTATGCTGGTCCGACGGACCAAATACGACGCAAGGGCAGCTACAGCACCTGCCCGCGAGAATGTTTCCAGCGCAATCCTATCATGCTGGTTCTCGGCGACAGGGTACTATACATCTCGCTCTCGCTGCAATAGGAAAAACACATTTTCCTATTGCAGCTAGCGTGAGAAAGAGGCGACAATGTCCCTTAGGTCTGGTATGGATTTTAAGGGGAACCCCCTATGCTGAAAAACTGTGTGGGGGTCCCCCCAAAATCCATACCAGACCCTTATCCAAGCACGCAGCCCGGCCGGTCAGGAAAGGGGGTGGGGACGAGAGAGCACCCCCCTCCTGAACTGTACCAGGCCACATGCCCTCAATATGGGGGGGTGGGTGCTTTGGGGAAGGGGGGCACCCTGTGGCCCCCCCAACCCAAAGCACGTTGTCCCCATGTTGATGAGGACAAGGGCCTCATCCCGACAACCCTGGCCGTTGGTTGTCGGGGTCTGCGGTGGGGGGGCTTATCGGAATCCAGGAGCCCCCTTTAATAAGGGGGCCCCCAGATCCCAGCCCCCCCGCCCCATGTGAATGAGTATGGGGTACATCATACCCCTACCCATTCACCTGGGGAAAAAAGTGTCAATAAAAAAACAAACTAGACAGGTTTTTAAAGTAATTTATTAAGCACCTCCGGGGGTCTTTTTTCGGACTTTGGGGGTCTCTTCTGACTTCGCTCTCTCAGGCCTCCTCTCCTGGTGGCCGGTTCTTCTCCCGCTTTCCGGCCTCTTCTCCGCTCTCCGGTTCTTCTCCCGATCTCCGCTTTTTCTGCCGGGCCCCTCCGTTATCGTCTGATCTTTTGCCGCTCTCTTGCCGCTCTCTTGCTAGCGGTGGCCCGGTCTTCTCCATCGTCTTCTTCCCTCTTCTCTTCTTTCGATGTTGACACGACGCTCTCTCCCACTGTAATGCCGTGTTCATGGTGCACAACGACTTATATAGGCATGGGGCGTGGTCACCGGGTGATGTTACCCGGTGACCCCACCCTTATGACGTCACAGTCCCGGGGCATGCTGGGACTGTACCGTCATAAGGGGCGGGGTCACCCCCCTGGTGACCACGCCCCATGCCTATATAAGTCGTTGCGCACTGTGAACACAGCATTACAGCGGGAGAGAGCATCGTGTCAACATCGGAAGAAGAGGAGTGGGAAGAAGATGATGGAGAAGACCAGGCCACCACTAGCAAGAGAGCAGCAAAAGAGCAGAAAATAGCGGAGGAGCCCGGCAGAAGAACCGGAGAGCGGGAGAAGAACCAGAGAGCGGAGAAGAGACTGGAGAGTGGGAGAAGAACCGGACACCGGGAGAAGAGGTCGGAGAGAGCAGAGAAGTCAGAAGAGACCCCCAAAGTCGGAGGAAGACCCCCGGAGCTGCCTAATAAATTACTTTAAAAACCTGTCTAGTGTGTTTTTTTATTGACACTTTTTTCCCCAGGTGAATGGGTAGGGGTAAGATGTACCCCATACTCATTCACATAGGGCAGGGGGGCCGGGATCTGGGGGCCCCCTTATTGAAGGGGGCTCCCGGATTCCCATAAGCCCCCTGCCCGCAGACCCCGAAACCAACAGCCAGGGTTGTCAGGAAGAGGCCCTTGTCCTCATCAACATGAGAACGGTGCCCCCCCTTCCCCAAAGCACCCATCCCCCCATGTTGAGGGCATGGGCCTGGTACTGTTCAGGGGGGGCGCTCGCTCTTCCCCATCCCCTTTCCTGACCGGCAGGGCTGCGTGCTCGGATAAGGGACTGGTATGGATTTTGGGGGGACCCCCACGCCGTTTTTTCGGTGTAGGGGGTTCCCCTAAAATCCAGACCTGAGGGCCTGGTATGCTCCGTGACGGGGCTCGCAAGCTGTTAATCTCGCTGATAAAAGCGGCGAGATTGACTTCCTTTTCTAGTCCCGTCGTACCTCATCACGTTCAAAATGAACGGACTTTAGTCCGTGTGTGGGCAAGTCCGTTCGTTCGGAAGTCCACCGTAACTCCGTCGAAAGTCAGTCGGGAAGACCGTCAGACCTATTCTGCCGGAAAGTCCGGTCATGTGTGTGCGAGTCCGTTCGTTTGGAAAGTCCGTCGGAAGTCCGCTGAAAGTCCGTCGGGAAGACCATCAGACCTAGTCTGCTGGAAAGTCCGGTCGTGTGTACAGGACATTACAGAGAATGCTGTGAGCCGGGTCTGTCTTTGATTCATAGTTAACCAGTCCTATCAGGTTGTGAGGGCGGAGCCGCAAACCATTGTATGCTGCCATTAAGATGCACCAAGGAAAATTACAGAATAATGAGTATACAATTTTCTGTTTTTTTGTCATGTTATGAAAAATAAAGTTTAGTGAAAAAAATTTACATCAATACACTTATACCCTCCCCCAAAGATTTTTGAGCCCCCCTACACATATACACACATGTGAATGTAATGTAAATTTATATGTGTCAGGAGTGAACACAAGAAAACATTTATTGCACTACTTGTTACATTCTGCTGCTCATGTCAGAGTGGTAACAAAATTCTGGGCCCATTATTTACAATTAACTCTAAACTGATGGCCTTAGGGGCATTTAATGTGTTGCCTATACAACATTTTGGGTACTGAAATTTGTCGCCGTTTCACAGGCACAAACAATTTTAAAATGTCATTAAACCCAGATTATGAAAAATGCTCAATATATGTTATATAAGAGTGTGTATACTCACTAAGCCAGTAAAGCATTTGTTTTGTGTAGAGTGGATTTTACCTGGTTGATCCTGCCTTCAGCTGTCCCTCCCATTTTCTCTGTGCCCCCACTGCTGGCTGAGATTGTATAGACCAGCTACTGTCATCTACTGAGCATGCTCAATTTTAGTTTCCTTCTAAGCTCTTCATTTCCTCCTTTTTTTATCTGTGCAGCCCCCATGAGTATAAAGTCACATATGTGGGTGTATACACAGTGGTAAATAACACTCCCCTTCTCCCCCCCCTCCTCCATGTCCCCCAAGAAACTCATAAAAAAAGTTTAGTTTTAATATAAATAAGTATTTAACATATTATTATTATACAGAATTTATATAGCGTCAACAGTGTATGCAGCACTTTACAATATAAAAGGGAGACAATACAATTACAATACAATAAAATACAAGAGGATTAAGAGGGCCCTGCTCAGAAGAGCTTACAATCTAATAGGGTGAGAAGGTGGTACAAAAGGTTGTAACTGTGGGGAATAAGCTGATGGAAGTGGTAAAGGATTAGTTGGAGATGTGAAAGGCTTCCCTGAAGAGATACGTTTTCAGGGATTGCTTGAAGGCAGCTAGAGTAGGAGATAGCCTGACAGGTTGAAGTAGAGATCTCCAGAGGATGAGAGAGGCACTGGAAAAATCCTGGAGACGAGCATGGGAGGAGGAGACAAGGGAGCTTGAGAGTAGGTCTTGAAAGGAGCATAGAGGACAGTTTGAGTGATATTTGGAGACAAGATTGGTGATGTAGCTCGGAGCAGAGTTGTGAATGGCTTTGTATGTTGTGGTTACTATTTTGAATTTAATTTGCTGGGCGATCGGGAGCCAGTATAAGGATTCGAGGAGAGGGGTGGTAGACACTGGTAAGGGGGATAAGTCAGTGGCGTAACTAGAACCTTCAGGGCCCCGGTGCAAGAAATCATGAAGGGCCCCCCTGACCCCCAGCTGGGGCCCTTCCCTCCAAGCCGATGGCATAAATGCCAAGGCCCGGTCGCAAGTGTGATGTTTGTGACCCTGGTAGTTCTGCCACTGGCGTCTGTTTTTTTTTATTTTTATTGTATTTTTCTACCATTTATTTATTGTTTTACAATATTATTTTATAAAAAATATTTAAATTTTTTTTTAAGAGTTGGGGGGCTTTGGTGAGATATCAGGGGTCTAAGCAGACCTCTGATGTTTCATCTTTGAGAACGAGAAAGAAGATTGAGAGCACAGCCTCAGCTGCACAGAATGAATGGACAGGAATAGCTCTGTATAGAGCTGCCCCTTTATTCGCAAACTGAAGCATAGTAAATACAGTTTACTATGTTTCAGTTATGAATGGATTGAGTCCGTGATCGGTATGGATCACTGACTCTCCATGCAGATACCCTACAGCAGCTGCCAGGAGAGGGGAGGGGGGGACTCTGCTGAGCTGTGGGGACAAGGGGAGGGGCCAGGAGAGAGCGGGGGGGGGGGCAGGAAAAAGTACAGGGGGGCTGGAGAGCACACTGGGGGCAGCAGAAAGAAGCTGCATAGGAGGCGTGGTGGGTGCGGCTGCATATAGATGAACTGATCTTTCCATTTCCCCCACTTCTCATCTCCTTTCAGCAGCTGCAGGAGGAGAATGGAGAGATCCGTTTCTCTGTATCAGTGTTTCTCAACATTTCTTCAACATTTTAGTCAAGGTGCAACATATTGGCTCTTCACTGCCTGTCAAATGCCTCTGAAAAGCGATCTGCATCGCTTTTCAGAGGAATGGTATTTTCTTGTTGGTATTATGAACCCCCCCTAAAAAATCTGTTCTGATCGTAAAGAAAAAGGGGGTCAGAATTACAAGTAATGTGTATACATACACACATGTAAACACACGTACGCAAATACACACATATACATATAAATACATGCACACACATAGACGCACACACATAAACGCACACACATGAGCAAACACACAAACATGCACATATAACTCTATACACATGCACACACACATATAACTCTATACACATGCACACACACATATAACTCTATACACATGCGCACACACATAACTCTATACATATGCACACACACATGCGCACACACATATAACTCTATACACATGCACACACACATATAACTCTATACACATGCGCACACACATAACTCTATACATATGCACACACACATGCGCACACACATATAACTCTATACACATGCACACACACATATAACTCTATACACATGCGCACACACATAACTCTATACATATGCACACACACATGCGCACACACATATAACTCTATACACATGCGCGCACACACATATAACTATACACATGCACACACATGCGCACACACATATAACTCTATACACATGCACACACATGCGCACACACATATAACTCTATACACATGCACACACATATAACTCTATACACATGCACACACATGCGCACACACATATAACTCTATACACATGCACACACATATAACTCTATACACATGAAAACACATGCGCACACACATATAACTCTATACACATGCATACACACACACATGCGCACACACATAAAACTCTATACACATGCGCACACACATATAACTCTATACACATGCACACACATGTAAACATACACATGCACACAAATAAACACACACACACATATAAAACACACACACACACACACATGCAGACACACACATATAAGCACACACACATGCAGACACACACATATAAGCACACACATATAAGCACACACACATGCAGACACACACATATAAGCACACACACATATAAGCACACACACATGCATACAAACATATATAGATCGCCTTTTTAAAAATCTGCAGCTGCAGCTCTGTACCTTAAACTCTCCATGCTGGGTACTGCACTGTAGGGGGAGGCAGAGAGCACAGCACACAGTGTGCTAGACACGTCTCACCTACTTTCACTTTGTGACCGAGCTCCTGCACTGCCGAATGATTTACGCATCGGCTGAGGATGAGGGAGCTTGGTCCCATATGCAGCCACCGCTCAGGGAGAGGGGGGCACACGGGCCCCCTGCAGCATGGGGCCCAGTCGCAATGGCGACTTTTGCGACCCCTATACTTCCGCCTCTGGGATAAGTCTGGCAGCAGCATTCATGATAGACTGAAGATGGAATAGCCTATGAAGAGGTAGGCCAATGAGAAGGGAGTTGCAATAGTCAAGGCGAGAGATAACAAGGGAGTGAATGAGGAGCTTGGTGGTTTCATTTGTTAAAAAGGAGCGTATTTTAGAGATGTTACGGAGGTGAATTCTACAAACTTTCAACAGCAATTGGATTTGGGGCTGAAAGGATAGGTCAGAGTCTAGGATTACACCTAGTACCCTGGCATGAGGGGAGGGATTGATGGTTGCATTACTGATTTTGATGGAAATGTTATGGGGGGCATGGGCAGGGGGGAATATTACCAGCTCGGTTTTAGAGAGATTTAGTTTAAGGAAGTGGTGCGACATCCATGCTGATATGTCAGTTAGTAAGTTAGTAATGCGAGAGGAGACTGAAGGAGTGAGGTGAGGAGCAGACATATTGATGGTATTGTAAGCCGTGTGCGGTTATCAAGTGACTAAAGGATACGGTGTAGATAGAGAAGGGGTCAGAGCCTTGGGGAGCCCCACAGAAAGGGGCAATGGAGAGAAGGAGACAGAGTTGTAGGTAACACTGAAGGAACACTATGATAGGAAGGAGGAGAACCAGGATAGAGCAGAATCTTGGAGGCCAAGGGAACAGAGTTTATTGAGAAGGAGCGGGGGGTCAACGGTATCTAAGGCCGCAGAGCGGTCAAACAGTAGGAGTATGGAGTAGTGGCCATTGGTTTTAGCAGTTAGTAAATCGTTAGTGAATTTTCGTAAGGCAGTTTCTGTGGAGTGCTGCAAGCAAAATCCAGACTGCAAGGGGTCAAGAAGGTTATTTTTACTGAGGTAGGAGCTAAGACGGTTGTAGACTAATGCCGCGTACACACGGTCGGACTTTTCATCTACAAAAGTCCAACGGACGCCGACGGACTAAAGCTGGCTGGTAATCCGATCGTGTGTGGGCTTCTCCGGACTTTCAGCAGACTTTTTCAGCCTCAAATCCGACGGACTTTAGATTTGAAACATGCTTCAAATCTTTACGTCGTAACTACGACGGACCCCGAAATCCGCTCGTCTGTGTGCTAGTCCGACGGACAAAAACCCATGCTAGGGCAGCTATTGGCTACTGGCTATGAACTTCCTTATTTTAGTCCGGTGTACGTCATCACGTACGAATCCGTCGGACTTTTGTGTGGTCGTGTGTAGGCAAGTCCGTTCGTTAGAAAGTCTGCTGCAAGTCCGCCGGAAGTCTGTCGGACAGGCTGTCGGACTTTTGTAGACGAAAAGTCCGACCGTGTGTACGCGGCATAAGCGTTCTAGAAGTCTAGAGGTGAATGGGAGCAATGAGATGGGTGTTAAGTTGTTCAAATTGGTGGGGTCCAGTGAGGGATGTTTAGGTATGGGAATGATCTGCACATGTTTTGGAGGGGAGGGGAAGCTGCAACTAGAGAGGGAGAGATTGAAGATAAGAGTGAGGGAGCATAGGATAGAATAAGAGGGTGACCGTAGAAGTTTTGAGGCATCAGGATCCAGGGGACAGGCTTGCTAGAAGAAGATGAGCTGAGCTAAATGTAGTTTTGTCATATATCAAATTGCTAATACCTGTAAAAAAAAGAGCCTTAGATGCAGATGCTGTCCGAACAAAATGAAAGCTAGTGTCAATCATCCTTGACTCCAGCTACACCATATTCATGCACAAACAATACATATTTGATGTTCAATAAAGATTTATAGGAAGCTATAAAAAAGTGTGTTGATATTTATAAATTAATTTAAATTGCTCTTGCTGTTTTTTTTTTTTTTTTAGTCATATGACTGGCACAGCACAAATCAGGCCTGGTCAGACACAGACACAGGGAAAGATCACGTGGCCACCCAACAGTGCTGCAGGAATAAGGTACTTAGAGGAATTTAAATTAAAACAAAATAAAGTGGCATAATATACTGTATATGATGTATGTAAATTAATTATGGCAAATGACACCTCCTTGTTTAACCACTTGACTACCGCCTCACGCTGATATACGTCAGCAGAATGGCACGGGCAGGCAAAATCACATACCTGGTACGTGATTGCCTTCCCGCGGGCGGGGAGTCCGATCGGACCCCCCCCCGGTGCCTGAGGCGGTCGCCTTTAGTCTGGCAGCGATCAGAGATGAGGGGGAGGCCATCCGATCGTGGCCCCCCACCTTGCGATCGCTCCCAGCCAATGAGATTCTTCCCCTGCCTCTGTGTAGTACACAGAGGCAGGGGATGTGATGTCATCTCTCCTCGGCTCGGCAGCTTCCGTTCCGGCGCCGAGACATCAATGTGAGTGCACAATACACACACATCACAGTAGAACATGCCAGGCACACATAACACCCCCCTTTACCCCCCGATCACCCCTCCCCCCCCCTGTCACACTGACACCAAGCAGTTTTTTTTTTTCTGATTACTGCATGGTGTCAGTTTGTGACAGTTACTGTGGTAGGGCAGTTAGTATTAGCCCCCTGTAGGTCTAGGGTACCCCCCTAACCCCCCCTAATAAAGTTTTAACCCCTTGATCACCCCTTGTCACCAGTGTCAGTAAGCGATCATTTTTCTGATCGCTGTATTAGTGTCACTGGTGACGCTAGTTAGGGACGTAAATATTTAGGTTCGCCGTCAGCGTTTTATAGCGACAGGGACCCCCATATACTATCTAATAAATGTTTTAACCCCTTGATTGGCCCCTAGTTAACCCTTTCACCACTGATCACCGTATAACCGTTACGGGTGACGCTGGTTAGTTCGTTTATTTTTTATAGCGTCAGGGCACCCGCCGTTTACTACCGAATAAAGGTTTAGCCCCCTGATCGCCCGGCGGTGATATGCGTCGCCCCAGGCAGCGTCAGATTAGCGCCAGTACCGCTAACACCCACGCACGCAGCATACGCCTCCCTTAGTGGTATAGTATCTGAATGCATCAATATCTGATCCGATCAGATCTATACTAGCGTCCCCAGCAGTTTAGGGTTCCCAAAAACACAGTGTTAGCGGGATCAGCCCAGATACCTGCTAGCATCTGCGTTTTGCCCCTCCGCCCGTCCCAGCCCAGCCCACCCAAGTGCAGTATCGATCGATCACTGTCACTTACAAAACACTAAACGCATAACTGCAGCATTCGCAGAGTCAGGCCTGATCCCTGTGATCGCTAACAGTTTTTTTGGTAGCATTTTGGTGAACTGGTAAGCACCAGCCCCAAGCAGCCTCAGGTTAGCGCCAGTAGCGCTAACACCCACGCACGCACCGTACACCTCCCTTAGTGGTATAGTATCTGAACGGATCAATATCTGATCCGACCAGATCTATACTAGCGTCCCCAGCAGTTTAGGGTTCCCAAAAACACAGTGTTAGCGGGATCAGCCCAGATACCTGCTAGGACCTGCGTTTTGCCCCTCCGCCCGGCCCAGCCCAGCCCACCCAAGTGCAGTATCGATCGATCACTGTCACTTACAAAACACTAAATGCATAACTGCAGCGTTCGCAGAGTCAGGCCTGATCCCTGCGATCGCTAAGAGTTTTTTTGGTAGCGTTTTGGTGAACTGGCAAGCACCAGCGGCCTAGTACACCCCGGTCGTAGTCAAACCAGCACTGCAGTAACACTTGGTGACGTGGCGAGTCCCATAAGTGCAGTTCAAGCTGATGAGGTGGCAAGCACAAATAGTGTCCCGCTGCCACCAAGAAGACAAACACAGGCCGTCGTGCCCATAATGCCCTTCCTGCTGCATTCGCCAATCCTAATTGGAAACCCACCACTTCTGCAGCGCCCGTACTTACCCCATTTACATCCCCAACCAAATGCAGTCGGCTGCATGAGAGGCATTTTCTTTATGTCCTCCCGAGTACCCCTACCCAACGAACCCCCCAAAAAAGATGTTGTGTCTGCAGCAAGCGCGGATATAGGCGTGACACCCGCTATTATTGTCCCTCCTGTCCTGACAATCCTGGTCTTTGCATTGGTGAATGTTTTGAACGCTACCATTCACTAGTTGAGTATTAGCGTAGGGTACAGCATTGCACAGACTAGGCGCACTTTCACAGGGTCTCCCAAGATGCCATTGCATTTTGAGAGACCCGAACCTGGAACCGGTTACTGTTATAAAAGTTACAGTTACAAAAACAGTGTAAAAAAAAAAACACAAAAAAAAAAATATAAAATAAAAAAAAATAGTTGTCGTTTTATTGTTCTCTCTCTCTCTATTCTCTCTCTATTGTTCTACTCTTTTTTACTGTATTCTATTCTGCGATGTTTTATTGTTATTATGTTTTATCATGTTTGCTTTTCAGGTATGCAATTTTTTATACTTTACTGTTTACTGTGCTTTATTGTTAACCATTTTTTTGTCTTCAGGTACGCCATTCACGACTTTGAGTGGTTATACCAGAATGATGCCTGCAGGTTTAGGTATCATCTTGGTATCATTCTTTTCAGCCAGCGGTCGGCTTTCATGTAAAAGCAATCCTAGCGGCTAATTAGCCTCTAGACTGCTTTTACTGTCTCAACAGGGAACCTGAGAATGCAGCCGGTGATTCAGCCAGCTGACCATAGAGCTGATCAGAGACCAGAGTGGCTCCAAACATCTCTATGGCCTAAGAAACCAGAAGCTACGAGCATTTTATGACTTAGATTTTGCCAGATGTAAACAGCGCCATTGGGAAATTGGGAAAGCATTTTATCACACTGATCTTGGTGTGGTTAGATTCTTTGAGGGCAGAGGAGAGATCTAGGGTCTAATAGACCCCAATTTTTTTTAAAAAGAGTACCTGTCACTACCTATTTCTATCATAGGGGATATTTACATTCCCTGAGATAACAATAAAAATGATTTAAAAAAAAATGAAAGGAACAGTTTAAAAATAAGCACCCCTGTCCCCCCCTGCTCTCGCGCTAAGGCGAACGCAAGCGTCGGTCCGGCGTCAAATGTAAACAGCAATTGCACCATGCATGTGAGGTATCACCGCGAAGGTCAGATCGAGGGCAGTAAGTTTAGCAGTAGACCTCCTCTGTAAATCTAAAGTGGTAACCTGTAAAGGCTTTTAAAGGCTTTTAAAAATGTATTTATTTTGTTGCCACTGCACGTTTGTGTGCAATTTTAAAGCATGTCATGTTTGGTATCCATGTACTTGGCCTAAGATCATCTTTTTTATTTCATCAAACATTTGGGCAATATAGTGTGTTTTAGTGCATTAAAATTTTAAAAAGTGTGTTTTTTCCCCAAAAAATGAGTTTGAAAAATCGCTGCGCAAATACTGTGTGAAAAAAAAAATGAAACACCCACCATTTTAATCTGTAGAGCATTTGCTTTAAAAAAATATATAATGTTTGGGGTTCAAAGTAATTTTCTTGCAAAAAAAAAAAAATTTTTTCATGTAAACAAAAAGTGTCAGAAGGGGCTTTGTCTTCAAGTGGTTAGAAGAGTGGGTGATGTGTGACATAAGCTTCTAAATGTTGTGCATAAAATGCCAGGACAGTTCAAAACCCCCCCAAATGACCCCATTTTGGAAAGTAGACACCCCAAGCTATTTGCTGAGAGGCATGTCGAGTCCATGGAATATTTTATCTTGTGACACAAGTTGCGGGAAAGAGACAAATTTTTTTTTTTTTTTTTGCACAAAGTTGTCGCTAAATGATATATTGCTCAAACACGCCATGGGAATATGTGAAATTACACCCCAAAATGCAATCTGTTGCTTCTCCCGAGTACGGGGATACCACATGTGTGAGACTTTTTGGGAACCTAGCTGCGTACGGGACCCCAAAAACCAAGCACCGCCTTCAGGCTTTCTAAGTGCATAAATTTTTGATTTCACTCTTCACTGCCTATCACAGTTTCGGAGGCCATGGAATGCCCAGGTGGCACAAACCCCCCCCCCCCCCCCCAAATGACCCCATTTTGGAAAGTAGACACCCCAAGCTATTTGCTGAGAGGTATAGTGAGTATTTTGCAGACCCCACTTTTTATCACAAAGTTTTGAAAATTAAAAAAAAGAAAAAAAAAATTTTTTTCTTGTCTTTCTTCATTTTCAAAAACAAATGAGAGCTGCAAAATACTCACCATGCCTCTCAGCAAATAGCTTGGGGTGTCTACTTTCCAAAATGGGGTCATTTGGGGGGGTTTTGTGCCATCTTCCATGGCCTCCGAAACTGTGATAGGCAGTGAAGAGTGAAATCAAAAATTACAACCTTAGAAATCCTGAAGGCGGTGATTGGTTTTCGGGGCCCCGTACGCGGCTAGGCTCCCAAAAAGTCCCACAAATTTGGTATCCCCATACTCAGGAGAAGCAGCTAAACCTATTCTGGGGTGCAATTCCACATATGCCCATGGCCTGTGTGAGCAATATATCATTTAGTGACAACTTTGTGCAAAAAAAAAAAAAATTGTCACTTTCCCGCAACTTGTGTCAAAATATAAAATATTCCATGGCCTCAAAGCAAATAGCTTGGGGTGTCTACTTTCCAAAATGGGGTCATTTGGGGGGGGGGGGGGGGTTTGTGCCATCTGGGCATTGTATGGCCTTCAAAACTGTGATAGGTAGTGAGGAGTAAAATCAAAAATTTACGCCCTTAGAAATCTTGAAGGCGGTGATTGGTTTTCGGGGCCCCGTACGCGGCTAGGCTCCCAAAAAGTCCCACACATTTGGTATCCCCGTACTCAGGAGAAGCAGCTGAATATATTTTGGGGTGCAATTCCACATATGCCCATGGCCTGTGTGAGCAATATATCATTTAGTGACAATCACTTGGGACAAAAAAAATTAATATTCAATGAGCTCAACATGCCTCTCAGCAATTTACTTGGGGTGTCTACTTTCCAAAATGGGGGGGGTTTGTACCGCTCTGCCATTTTAGCACCTCAAGAAAGTCATAAACTAAAAGCTGTGTAAATTCCAGAAAATGTACCCTAGTTTGTAGACGCTATAACTTTTGCGCAAACCAATAAATATACGCTTATTGACATTTTTTTCACTAAAGACATGTGGCCGAATACATTTTGGCCTAAATGTATGACTAAAATTGAGTTTATTGTATTTTTTTTATAACAAAAAGTAGAAAATATAATTGTTTTTCAAAATTTTTGGTCTTTTTCCGTTTATAGCACAAAAAATAAAAACGGCAGAGGTGATCAAATACCATCAAAAGAAAGCTCTATTTGTGGGAAGAAAAGGATGCAAATTTCGTTTGGGTACAGCATTGCATAACCGCGCAATCATCAGTTAAAGCAGCGCAGTGCCAAATTGTAAAAAGTCCTCTGGTCCTTAAGCAGCATAATGGTCCGGACCTTAAGTGGTTAATATCACTTTAAGACTTGACATTTTGGGTATTTATTTACTCAGAGCAACTTCATATTTTACATTTTACTACAGTAATATATTGTGTTTGTGTGCTCTAAAATGAACTTGTATATTTTTTACTGAAATTTTGCACTTGATAAAGTGTTGCGCTAATATTGTGAAACATAAAAAGTTGAAACTACAGCTATTTTACTCTCCAGGGAGTCTGCTTTCAGAAAATATATAATGTTGTAGGAGGTTGGACCACGCTATAGCTGAAAGATGGTTACAGTGCGATTGTCCTGTAGCACCCTCATGTTTAGACTAGAAGTAATTTTAGTGTAGTTGTTAGTGTAAGAAATTTTTAGCTTGGATAAGGGCCAAGCCTGGGATGTGAATCTGGGTCAGTTTAGTGACTCAGGGCTTGGTGACTCATCCTGGAAGCTTCTCCGCTGCCTCCCCCTGTTTTCTGGGACATTGGAGAATGTTCTGGACATAGTGGGTGGAAGCTAGGGGGAGCTACTTGGAATATTTATGAGGGCCTCAGACAATCCACAGTGAAGGACTGGCAGGGGGCAGGCCACCTCATCAATAGGCATGAGTCATATCAGGGAGGGGCAGTCAGGTGAAAGATGGAGATGGAATGCTGAGGAGGCTGTCGGTGGCCCTTGTGGGTGCCCCCTAGTCTGCGGGGGTGACCTCAGGCCTGGGGCTCGGATGCAGGAAGATTCCCATTAAAACACACAGGCGGAAACCCTTCCTGGAGGCACGGGAGCAAGAAGAGAGGACAGCGGGAGCAGGTCAGTACATCTGGGAGATCTCCTGAGAGTCAGCCAGGTGGGCTAGTGACTGTCAGTCTGGAGGATTGAGGGGAGAAGTAAGCCTGAAGAGGTAGTGCTGGGATTAGTCAGGATTGATGTTAGCTGGACACTGAAATTCTGCTACACAACTAAGAGGCCCACAGGTTCCTGCCTGTAATGGGCCATTGCTTTCTCTGACCTGAGTGACTTTCAGGTACACACAGTGTTCCAGCTAGGTTCTGCAAGCAAGTCTGTGTTGGAGTGAAGAAGAGGAACTGTATATAGAGACTGTATATAGGAAAAGTTGTCCCTGAAATTTTGTTGAAGTCAAATGAGCATCCCATAACCTTCCATCCCTATCCCTAAGTTATCACCCTCAATAAAACAAAAAAAACAAAGTCACGGACTGTTCTCTTACTTAAGTGGCCTAAAAAATTCTGTGTGCTTGGCTGTGCAAGGTGGGGGATCCCAAACTACTTTCGGCTTCTTAGGGGCTGCGCTACAGTCCAGTTCTGGGAGGGAGTTTATTGATGTCCTCCCAGAACTCCACCCCTCTGCGTGCCCTCAGGGTGCACATTGGGCGCTCTGTGATTGCTGTGTCTTTCGGACACAGCTGATCACAGATTTAGGTAAGGGGCCGATCACAGCAGCCCTTTACCATGTGATCAGCTGTGTCCACATCACATGTAAACAAATCATCACATGTAAACAAATACTGGTTATCAGCATTTTCTTACCTCAGCGCTATCACTGTGTGAGGAAATTTGGCCTGGTCAGGAAGGGGGTGGAAGTGTCCAGTAGGCAAGTGGTTAAAGGGGTTGTAAACCCTCATGGTTTTTCACTTTAATGCATTCTATGCATTAGGGTGAAAAACCTTCTGTAGCTCTGCAGCCCCCCGAGCCCCCATTTTACTTACCCGAACCTGATCTTTCTCCGGCGGGGAACGAGCACACCAGCTCTAGCTGGTGTCTTGTGTCCTAATTGGATAGATTGATAGCAGCACAGCCATTGGCCTGCATTCTGTGTGAATCGACACAGAAGCAGGACTCGGGAGCGCACCCGCACGGGTGTCCACCTTAGGAAAGCCTTCTCCAACATGGGCACTCGATGTGGGGAGGAGCCACCAGCTCTGCCAGGGGACCCCAGAAGAGGCAGATCGAGGCCACTCTGTGCAAAATGAACTGCACAGTGGAGGTAAGTATAACATGTTTGTTACTAAAAAAAAACAAAAAACTCCTTTAAGTAGTCTTCAGGCCTAAAATAATTTTATAAACATGCGTGCAAAAAACACAATAATGGCTTTGGCAGCGAAAGGATTGATACCCTATGAACATTTGATCCTAAGAGAAAATAGCCTAAGAACATTCAACCAGATTGGAAATTGACAGCTGATCACAGATCAAGGTAAAGGGACAGGGACAATCACAGCGGCCCTTTACCATGTGATCAGCTCCGTCCAATCACAGTTCACATGTAAACAAATACTGGTTATCAGCTTTTCCCTTCTTCAGCACTGGCACTGTGTGAGGAAAGGAAAGCCGATAACCGGCTATCCTGTGAAAGGGGACATTTAGGAAAGTAAATAATGCTGCGCAAATATATAACTAAATAAAAAATATGAAACTAAAATATAACAGCAGCTACACAGGAACGTGACAAAAATTCAAACACAAAGGGTGCAAAAAAAATGTAGCGCTAACAAAATATGTGCACAAGTGATAAGTGCAATAATCAAATAATATAAATAAATATTCCAGGTCCAACATAGTGAAATAAATGGATATATATAAAAGTGAAAAAATGTTTATGTGAGTCTCATAACATGAATCCAAAAGAATGAAAAAGTATATGTAGGAGTCCACAACAATGAAGTTGTAAGAGAACTATTAGTTCCTGTTCGGTGCACACTCACGCGCATGTGCGCGCACACGGACAGCTGCAGATGCCTGTGCACATCAATGCGCATGCGCGACGGACGGCGTGCACGTGCAGGAGCGTGCCCATATCGCCAGTTGGCGCCAGCCTGCCTATTTAAAGAAGTGCTCTGCCCTCAGACTGGTGCTGACTGGTCTTCAGCTGTACCCTGATACCTGAACCCTGCTACTACCTGCCTGTTACCTGTTGATGAACCTGGCTTGCTTTGACCCTGCTTCTGGATCCTGTTTCTGCTCTGACTACCGTTTTCTGATCCTGGCTTCCCATTGGACTCTGTTTATGCCTGCTGCCTTGCACTGCACTGCTCGCCTGTTACCAGACCCTGTTACCGAACCTGGCTACCCTTGAGACTCTGCTCCTGCCTCTGGCATTTCTCCTCCTCATCCTGCAAGTGCCTGTAATCACAGTCCTGCAACCTGCTGCGACTTCCTGCTGCAAGTATTCCAGGGACTTTACATCACCTAAGGTCCCAACACCACAGTTCCTGCGGAGTGCCTCCTTAAGCCCAGCTGATCCTTGGCGCAGCACCGCTTATCCTGATCTGATGGGTTCTCTGCTCATCCAAGATCACATCCTCAGCCACAAGTCTCCGGGTCCGCAGCTGCAGGCACTCGTGTCTCTCCTGGTCCTCGGCTCCCGCTGTTACGCTCTCAGCGGGACCTGGACTGGAGATACAAGAGAGGCCGACCTCGTCATTTCAGTCTCCAACCAGGTACGTGACAGAAGTGATGATCTTACAACGTGCGAGATGCAATATAAAACATCAACAATAGTGAATCCTGAAGGTGAATAAGATTGGATACTCTTACTGGAGCAGATGGACCCGGATGTCAGCGACACCAAATCATAAAAGCCTGGACAACCAAATCAGTGGCTCTCTCGGATGGAGGTAGAAACCCAGAGTCTCCAGTGATGTCTGACTGCTCCCTCACATTGCACATATATATAAATATCTTAAAAAATACACATCCAATCAACATCAATTAACTAGACATGAAAATGCGGGGAGGAGCCACCAGCTCTGCCGGGGGACCCCAGAAGAGGCAGATCGGGGCCACTCTGTGCAAAATGAACTGCACAGTGGAGGTAAGTATAACATGTTTGTTATTAAAAAAAAAAAAAGAGGGTTTACAACCCCTTTAAGTAGTCTTCAGGCCTGAAATAATTTTATAAACATGCGTGTAAAAAACACAAAAATGGCTTTGGCAGCGAAAGGATTGATACCCTAAGAACATTTGATCCTAAGAGACAATAGCCTAAGAACATTCAACCAGAAGGGAAATTGACAGCTGATCACAGATCGAGGTAAAGGGACAATCACAGTGGCCCTTTACCATGTGATCAGCTCCGTCCAATCACAGTTCATATGTAAACAAATACTGGTTATCAGCTTTTCCTTTCCTCAGCACTGGCACTGTGTGAGGAAAAGAAAGCCAATAACCGGCTATCCTGTGAAGGGGGACATTTACACTGATTATAAATTCAGCCCCATCAGTGCCAATCAGTGTCCATCAGTGCAGCATATCAGTGCCCATCAGTGCAGCATATCAGTACCCATCAGTTGCTGCCTATTAGTGCCACCTATCAGTGCTGCCTCAACAGTGCCCATCAGTGCTGCCTCATCAGTTTCCATTAGTACCGATCAGTGCAGCCTATTAGTGCCCATCAGTGCAGCCTCATTAGTGCACACCAGTGAAGAAGGAAAATTACTTATTTACCACTTTTTTTTTAGCAGAAACGAAGAAAAGGGTTTTTTATTTTTTTTTATTAAAAATTAAAAACCCGGTGGTAAGTAATACCACCAAAAGGAAGCTCTATCTTTTTTTAAATGTTGCATGACTGCGCATATGTCATTCAAAGTGTGACAGCGCTGAAAGCCGGAAATTTGCCTGGTCAGGAAGGGGGTGGAAGTGCCCAGATGGCAAGTGGTTAAATAATCTTCAGGCCTAAAATGATTTTATAAGCATGTGTGCAAAAAACACAAAAATGGCTTTGGCAGCGAAAGGATTGATATCATAAGAACATTTGATCCTAAGAGAAAATAGCCTAGGAACATTCAACCAGAAGAGAAAATAGTCGAAGACCAAAAGAGCATTTGATCAGAATAGAAAATATTTTTAAAACGTTTGTTTCTGCCTAATTCTTACAAGAGCCGCAGCTGCACCACCAGATACCATGCACTGCTACACCAGATTTTGCATTCTCCAATTTTAGTAAATCAACCCCATTGCATAAAAAAATCCCTAAAACAAATAGGGTAATGCTTTATTTTTACACATAATTTTTTTTAATAAAAAAAACTTGACATATTTGGCACTTGAACATTTTACCATTTTACTGGCCTACTGACGTTCTTGAAAATGTGGCTTTTGTGTTAATCTTTGACATTAAAACTTCTAGTATGCTTCAATGGTCTAAGAAAATGTCACTGTACCAGTTATATTATCACGAGGTGATGCTCAGATCCTGAAATACCGGAATGCTTCACAAAGTAGGATTCCTATCACTTTTCGTAAACCACACCCAACATAAAATCCCACTAGCAAAATTCACAAACCAGTGTCAAAAGAGAATTTTCCCCTCTGACATGAGGAAGCTCAAATGAGATTAAAGCCTTTCCTACATATAAAACATGATAGGGAATAGGGATGAGCCCGCGTAAGTTCGACTCGAACATCGGGGGTTCGTTCGCTCGCAAACGAACCGAACATATGGGGCATTCGCAGGAAATTCAAGCGCCGCGGAATGCCCCAAAATGCCCTCAGAGATCGCAGTGCATTGACGTCTGATGATTGGCCAAAGCATGCACCTGACCTGCCTGCTTTGGCCAATCACAGCGTGCTCTGCTGTGAGAGCCATTATCCGAGCATGCAACCTGGCAGGTCAGGATAGGAGGGGATGAGCGAGCGCCCCCCCTCCTGAACCATACCAGGTCACTTGCCCTCAACATGGGGAGGGTGCTTTGGGGACCCCCCAAAGCACATTGTCCCCATGTTGATGGGGACAAGGGCTTCATCCCCAAAACCCTTGCCCGGCGGTTGTAGGGGTCTGCGGGGGGGGCATATCAGAATCTGGAAGCCCCTTTAACAAGGGGGCCCCCAGATCCAGCCATGTGTGAATGGGTGTGGGGTACATTGTACCCCTACCTATTCACCAAACAAAAGTGTCAAAAAGTAAAAACCACAAAAGACAGTTTTTGACAATTCCTTTATTAAAAAAGAAAAAAAACGTGTCGCACGATTCAATTACGGTGCCGGTGGACCCGAAAAATATATAAAAAAAAAAAAGCTCTGCCTTGATGGGAGGTGTCCCACCGACTGCTGTCTTTTCGCGGTGACAGCTGTTATACAGGCAAGGGCGGGGCCACCCGGTGACGTACCTGAATGACTCCGCCCCTTCTGACGTCATGTGCAGTCAGAGGGGGCACGGTCATCCGGTTGCATCAGTGGGTGGCCCCGCCCTTGCCTATATAACAGCTGTCACCGCAAAAAGACAGTAATCGGCGGGACGCCTCCCATCGTAGGGGAACTTTTTTTTTTTTTCGTATCCGTCGGCACCTTGATTGAAGAAGGATGGATATCGCAGGACACTTTTTTCTTTTTCTTTATTAATAAAGGAATTGTCAAAAACTGTCTTTTGTGTTTTTTTACACTTTTTTTGGTGAATGGGGAGGGGTACAGTGTACCCGATACCCATTCACATAGGGGTGGCTGGGATCTGGGGGCCCTTGTCTCACCCCAAAGCACCCTCCCCAAAGCACCCTCCCCATGTTGAGGGCATGTGGCCTGCTATAGTTCAGGAGGGGGGGTGCTCGCTCCCCCCCCATCCTGTCCTCCAGACTGCATGCTCAGATAAGTGTCTGGTATGGATTTGGGGGGGACCCCCCACCCCAATTTTCTTTTAAATTTTGGCGTGGAGTTCCCCTTAAATTCTATACCAGACCCGAAGGGCCTGGTATGGATTTTGGGGGGGACCCCATGCTGTTTTTTTTTACATTTTGGTGTGGAGTTTCTCTTAATATCCATACCAGAACCAAAGGGCCTGATTTGGACAGGAGGGGAAACCCGCGCCGTTTCTTTCCTTGATTTATATCTATATTACCAGGAGCCGGCAATACTTTACAGCCGCGAGCAAGTTTAAATTACATTTTTTCCTTTAGAAATGTAATTTTGCTGCGGGACTATAAAACACATTACACAAATGGGCTACTTTACAGGCAGACTAATGCCTCGTTTTCACGAGCGGATCGGTTCGCTCCATTCAGGGTCCTGCTTCAGATGTGGGGCCATAGAAAATGGAATGGTTCGGTTAGGGCGGAGTTACTGGTGTCACACGATACAGTCCACCGATTGGCTGACAGAAAAACCTCAGTGCTGATGTCAAAGGAAAGCGCCAAACAAACACCACGTCGCCGTTCAGGCCATATAAAAGGAGAAGGATGCCTGCAAACAACAGCAGGGTTTGGTCATCGCAGGAACTATGTACTTTCCTAACTATAATTGGTGATAGCGTTATTCAGAGTGAACTTGATGGATCAGTAAGGAATGAAAAGGTGTATAAAGATATTTCTCAGCGGATGGCAGCCGAGGGATTTGAACGAACATTGGGTCAGTGTAGGGCAAAGCTTAAAGGCCAATATAAAAAAATTAAGGACGACAACAGGCGTAGTGGAAACAGTCGGAGTATTTGGAGGTGGTACGACGCCATGGACGCCATTTATGGTCATAGGCCAGCAAACCAAGGCAGGGAGGGAGGTCTGGACTCTGCAACTGCAATTCTTGAATCCATGATTGACCCCTTTGGTAAGTGTTTTTTATTATACCTGGCATAGGATTTCGCTCTGCTAACCATTTAAAAAATATATATAACCATATGTGTATTTTCAGAAACAAGTAATGGACTCTCCAATGATGTGTCAAACTTTTCCGACGATCAGTGGCGTAGCGTGGGGGGTGCGGGGGGTGCCGTGGCCCCGGGCGCGACATTTAGGGGGGCGCAATTTCGTGCCAGTAGTGTCACTACTGGCTGCCTCCTCCTAATTTAATTTCCTGTGTCCCCCGCGCTCCGCCGCCATGTCCAGTGTTTGGCGCCCTGTGATTGGGCGTATGGGGGTCATGTGCGGCATGGGGCTGGCCTATCCGCGATCACGGTTGCTCCTGAAGTCCCGCCTCCGCACATGACCCCCATACGCCCAATCACAGTGCGCCGGGAAACACTGAATATGGCGGCCGGAGTGCAGGGGAGACGAGCACTGGAGCGTGTGGGCCGCCAGGGCCGCTGTCTTCTTCTCCTCCTCCTATCCTCCAGACCGATGCAAGACAAGAAGGTGAGGAGGGGGGGGCGGGGAGAGAAGAGACAGGCGCCGTATATGTAGTGTCAGTATAGGAAGACTAGGCAGGACAGTATAGTGTGTAGTGTAGTGGACAGTGTAGTGGACAGTGTAGTGGACAGTGTAGTGGTCAGTGTAGTGTAGTGGTCAGTGTAGTGTAGTGGTAAGTGTAGTGTAGTGGACAGTGTAGTGTAGTGGACAGTGTAGTGTAGGGGTCAGTGTAGTGTAGGGGTCAGTGTAGTGTAGTGGTCAGTGTAGTGTAGGGGTCAGTGTAGTGTAGTGGTCAGTGTAGTGGTCAGTGTAGTGTAGTGGTCAGTGTAGTGGACAGTGTAGTGGACAGTGTAGTGTAGTGGACAGTGTAGTGTAGGGGTCAGTGTAGTGTAGTGGTCAGTGTAGTGGTCAGTGTAGTGTAGTGGTCAGTGTAGTGTAGTGGTCAGTGTAGTGTAGGGGTCAGTGTAGTGTAGTGGTCAGTGTAGTGGTCAGTGTAGTGTAGTGGTCAGTGTAGTGTAGTGGACAGTGTAGTGGACAGTGTAGTGTAGTGGACAGTGTAGTGTAGTGGTCAGTGTAGTGTAGTGGACAGTGTAGTGGTCAGTGTAGTGTAGTGGACAGTGTAGTGTAGTGGTCAGTGTAGTGTAGTGGTCAGTGTAGTGTAGTGGACAGTGTAGTGGTCAGTGTAGTGTAGTGGACAGTGTAGTGTAGTGGTCAGTGTAGTGTAGTGGGCAGTGTAGTGTAGTGGACAGTGTAGTGTAGTGGTCAGTGTAGTGTAGTGGACAGTGTAGTGTAGTGGTCAGTGTAGTATAGTGGTCAGTGTAGTGTAGTGGTCAGTGTAGTGTAGTGGACAGTGTAGTGTAGTGTAGTGGTAAGTGTAGTGGTCAGTGTAGTGTAGTGGTCAGTGTAGTATAGTGGTCAGTGTAGTGTAGTGGTCAGTGTAGTGTAGTGGACAGTATAGTGGTCAGTGTAGTGGACAGTGTAGTGTAGTGTAGTGGTCAGTGTAGTGTAGTGGTCAGTGTAGTGGACAGTGTAGTGTAGTGGACAGTGTAGTGTAGTGGACAGTGTAGTGGTCAGTGTAGTGTAGTGGACAGTGTAGTGTAGTATAGTGGACAGTGTAGTATTGTAGTCTGTATAGTGTAGTGGACAGTGTAGTGGACAGTGTAGTGTAGTGGTCAGTGTAGTGTAGTGGACAGTGTAGTGGTCAGTGTATTGTAGTGGACAGTGTAGTGTAGTATAGTGGACAGTGTAGTATTGTAGTCTGTATAGTGTAGTGGACAGTGTAGTGTAGTGGTCAGTGTAGTGTAGTGGACAGTGTAGTGGTCAGTGTATTGTAGTGGACAGTGTAGTGTAGTATAGTGGACAGTGTAGTATTGTAGTCTGTATAGTGTAGTGGACAGTGTAGTATTGTGGTCAGTATAGTGGACAGTGTAGTGTAGTGGACAGTGTAGTATTGTAGTCTGTATAGTGTAGTGGCCAGTTTAGTGGTCAGTGTAGTATTGTAGTCTGTATAGTGTAGTGGTCAGTGTAGTATTGTGGTCTGTATAGTGTAGTGGTCAGTATAGTGTAGTGGACAGTGTAGTATTGTAGTCAGTATAGTGTAGTGGACAGTGTAGTGGTCAGTGTAGTGTAGTGGACAGTGTAGTATTGTGGTCAGTATAGTGTAGTGGTCAGTGTAGTGTAGTGGTCAGTGTAGTATAGTGGACAGTGTAGTGTAGTGGTCAGTGTAGTATTGTGGTCTGTATAGTGGTCAGTGTAGTGTAGTGGTCAGTGTAGTGTAGTAGACAGTGTAGTATAGTGGTCAGTGTAGTGTAGTGGACAGTATAGTGGTCAGTGTAGTGTAGTTCTCAGTGTAGTGGTCAGTATAGTGGACAGTATAGTGTAGTGGTCAGTATAGTGGACAGTATAGTGGTCAGTGTAGTATAGTGAACAGTGTAATGGTCACTGTAGTGTAGTTCTCAGTGTAGTATAGTGGTCAGTATAGTGTAGTAGACAGTGTAGTTCTCAGTATAGTGGTCAGTGTAGTGGACAATATAGTGGACAGTGTAGTTCTCAGTGTAGTGGACACTATAGTGGTCAGTGTAGTGGACAGTGTAGTTCTTAGTGTAGTGGACAGTATAGTGTGTAATGGTCAGTATAGGAATCAGGTAGGTCAGTACTATTGTATTTGAAGGGACTCGGGGAGTGATAAAAGTCCACAGGTTAGGGGGGGGGGGGGCGCAAATTACTTGCCTTGCCCCGGGTGCTGACAACCTACGCTACGCCACTGCCGACGATGGACCTTCAACATCTTTCAGCAGCACCAGTACAATTTCATCAAGCCAACCACAGAGTAGCCAACCACAGAGTAGCACAACCACAGAGTATGCCCAATGCACCCCGGCACACTGGTAAGACATGATGATAATATAGTGAAAGTTGTAATTGTGCATTTTCTCAAAATAAATCAGCAGTGGGGCAGATGTGCAGGGGGGCAGATGTGCAGGGGGTACAGTGGTGGAACAGATGAGAAGGGGGTTCAGCAGTGTGGCAGATGTGCAGGGGGTACAGTGGTGGGAGAGATGAGAAGGGGGTTCAGCAGTGGGACAGAAGAGCAGTGGGGCAGATGTGCAGTGGAAGAGATAAGGGGGTTCATCAGTGGGACAGAAGAGCAGTGGGGCGGATGTGCAGGGGTTACAGTGGTCGAAGAGATGAGAAGGGGTTCAGCAGTGGGACAGAAGAGCATTGGGGCAGATGTGCAGGGGTTACAGTGGTGGAAGAGATGAGAAGGGGGTTCAGCAGTGTGACAGAAGAGCAGTGGGGCAGATGTGCAGGGGGTACAGTGGTGGGAGAGATGAGAAGGGGGTTCAGCAGTGGAACAGAAAAGCAGTGGGGCAGATGTGCAGGGGATACAGTGGTGGGAGAGATGAGAAGGGGGTTCAGCAGTGGAACAGAAAAGCAGTGGGGCAGATGTGCAGGGGGTACAGTGGTGGAAGAGATGAGAAGGGGGTTTGGCAGTGGGACAGAAGAACAGTGGGGCAGATGTGCAGGGGGTACAGTGGTGGAACAGATGAGAAGGGGGTTCAGCAGTGTGGCAGATGTGTAGGGAGTACAGTGGTGGGAGAAATGAAAAGGGGGTTCAGCAGTGGTACAGAAGAGCAGTGGGGCAGATGTGCAGGGGGTACAGTGGTGGAAGAGATAGAAGGGGGTTCAGCAGTGGGACAGAAGAGGAGTGGGGCAGATGTGCAGGGAGTACAGTGGTGGGAGAGATGAGAATGTGTTTCAGCAGTGGGACAGAAGAGCAGTGGGACAGATGTAAAAGGAGGTGTATTGCTGGGGCAGATGAGCAGGGTGAACAGAGGTGGGGCAGAAGATCAGGGGGAACAGAGGTGGGGCAGGAGAGCAGGTGGGTACAGTCTGGTGGGGCAGATGAGAAAGGGGGATTACAGTGGTGGGACTGATGGTACCAAAAACTCTTTTCTGGTCTTTTGTATATTACAGGTGAAAGGAGACGGCTGCAGATGGATCTGCGCACAGTCATGGAGGACTCAGAGGAAAGGCAGCTGGAAAAGATTGAGAACTTTTCTGAGAGGCGGTTTCAGGCACTGCGTCAGGATGCACAGGAAGCTATGCGCCAGGAGGCAGAAATTGCCCAGCAGCAGATGGAGCAGTTGGCTACCTTCAACCAGGCCTTCCTTGGTGTCCTGGGTCAGCTTGTTCAAGTGCTTGGAGCCAGTCGTGATCCTAGGTCACCACCCAGACAGTAGTCCCTTTCATGCAGCACAGGACCTGTACACATTTAGTTAAAAAAAATTTAGTTTAGTTTTTGTAAAAAAAGCTTCTTTTTTAATATATTTTTCACATTTTGACTTTCAAGAATATATAGAAAGATTCATTTTTTGTGAAATAGAAAACATGAGAGACTTTTTAGAGTATGTCTGATTTAATGTAACACTTTATTAAAAATATAGTAATACTTTATTAAAACTTTTAAAAATGAATAGTAAGAAATTAAACGTTGAGGTGCCGCATCAGAGCCTGACGTATTTCACTGCACTCTTCTTCCATATCCTGTGCTGCTATCACTAGTACTGGCTCTTCTGAAGATGTATTCCAATCCTGGTGGAAGTCTTCTCCATGACTTTCACAAAGATTGTGAAGAACACAGCAAGTAAGCACCATGGATTTGGCAAGTTTAATGTCACTGTCATTCCTCTTCATAAGACACCGCCATCTACCCTTAAGTCTTCCGAAAGCATTTTCCACTAAGACCCGTGCCCTGGATGTTTTCTTGTTGTAGGTTTGTTGTTCTGGTGTCAGGCGGCCATTGTCAGGAAATGGTTTCAGGAGCCAATTTTGTAAAGGGTAGGCAGAGTCCCCAAGCACATAATAGCCAACATTCACCCCACAAATGTTCTTAGTGCAAACAGGGTACAGGCCTCCCTGGCCAACCCAATCCTAAAATGTGGACAATCTTAGAACCCAAGCATCATGCAAACTCCCAGGCTTTCCTACATTCACATTCCAGAACAGTCCTTTTCCATCTACTACTCCCTGGAGGATGATGGAATGCCAGCCTTTACTGTTGAAGTAGTCAGTGTGGTATTCTAGTGGTGCTATTATTGGTATGTGTGACCCATCAATAGCACCAACACACTGTGTAAGGCCCCACCCGTTCTCAAAGTAGTCAGCCATGTCTTTAAGCTTTTCCCTGTCCAGAAAATGTACAATTTCAGGAGCTAGCAATGTGCACACAGCCTTACAGAAGTCCTGCACACAGCGGCACACTGATGAATTGCTGACACCAAAAAGATGACCTATACTTCGGTATTCACTGTTGGTAGCCAGCTTCCACAGTGCAATGGCAACTCGTTTCCTCACAGGCAAACTGGCTCTGAAGTTGGTGTTTTGCTTCTCCATCGCTGGACGTAGCTTTGCACAAAGGTATGAGAAGGTTTCCTTAGACATTCTGAAATTGTGCACCACTGTGCGTGTGTGAATCCTGGGACGGTCACATCCCACCACTCATTGGCGCGGGGGAGAGCCCAAATGACTGGTCGGTGGCGCTGCTTTGACAAAAGGAGAAGCATCTAAAAAAAAACACAGATGGTAACAGATCACAAAAAATACAACATATTCATACAACATATACATTTTTCCTTATTCTTGGTAAGTGTGTCAGGTAGGTGGGTCATTGTGTGTGTGTGTCAGGTAGGTGGGTCAGTGTGTGTGTCAGGTAGGTGGGTCAGTGTTTGTGTGTGTGTGTGTGTGTGTGTCAGGTAGGTGGGTCAGTGTGTGTGTCAGGTAGGTGGGTCAGTGTGTGTGGGTGTCAGGTAGGTGGGTTAGTGTGCCTCAGGTAGGTGGGTCAGCTTACCCTATAGTGCTACCGTCTTTGTCTTTGCCGCACAAAGGTGTACTTCTCCTCACGGCTACATATCCAAGCTAGAAGTTTTCTTTTCTTTTCTGCTGTGTTTCTCATTGCCACTCGCAACCTTCTCTCATACAGTGCGGCATGTTTTTTAAATATGAAGAACCAAAAGGCAATTAGAGAAAAGATGAGCTGCTGGATGACCTCCAATGTTGTTGTTGTTTCTCAGGTTTCTTGTCGCACTAGTATGACGTCACGCTAGGCATTTTTTCTAAACCCTGTATGGCCCCTTGTGGTCCGACTTGCAGTGGAAACGCTCACCTGACTAGACCAGACTATTCTTAGCCTTCCAAACTGTACCGATCCAAACCGATCCACTCAGTGGAAACAAGGCATAAGGGGATCCCCCAGGCACATTTAATCACTCCATTACAGAGCACTTTCCCCCCTTCCTGCCCAGGGCAATTTTCAGCTTTCAACGCTGTCGTAGTTTGAAGGACAATTTGATCACCACAGGGGTTTTTATTTTTTGCTAAACAAACTAAAAAAGACCAACATTTAAAAAAAAAAAGTTTTTCTTTGTTTCTGTTATAAAATTTTGTTTTCTCCTTCACTGATGGGCAATGATGAGGCGGCACTGATGGGCACTGATGAGTTGGCACTGATGGGCACTGATGAGTAGTCACTGATATGTAAAATTGATAGGTACTGATAGGCGACACTGATATGCAGCACTGAGATGGCACTGATGGGCAGCACTGATGATGAGGTACTGACAGGTGTTACTGATGGGCACTGATTGACACTGTGATGGCCACTGACTCTTATGCCCCGTACACACGGTCGGATTTTCCGATGGACAATGTCCGATCGGAGCGTGTTGTCGGAAATTCCGACCGTGTGTGGGCGCCATCGGACATTTTCCATCGGATTTTCCGACACACAAAGTTGGACAGCAGGAGATAAAATTTTCCGACAACAAAATCCGATCGCGTCAATTCCGACCGTGTGTGGCCTGTTCCGACGCACAAAGTGCCACGCATGCTCAGAAGAAATTCCGACACGGGACAGCTCGTTCTGGTAAACCTAGCGTTCGGAATGGATACAGCACTTTCGTCACGCTGCAATTTTCAAAATGGTTTAATACAGCGCACTCTCTTCTTCTTTATAATGTGACAAGAATTAAGTAGTTTTGCTGCTCATATTCACACACACTTCTCACAAACTTATTTCGTTACTATTTATCGGGATTCCCTCAATATATTTTGATTTCTCACATCTGACAACAACATTTTTTTTTTTTTTTGGACTTTAATGTAGATTCTTTTTTTGTGTTTCTCTTTTTTATTTTTTTATTTTTTTTGGTGATTTTGATTTGTATTCCCGAAAATGTTTGTGTGTTTTTTGTGACAAGTTCCCACAACACCACTAATATGTTGTTCTATTTAATCTGTAGGAGATTGTTTGGTGTTGTTGTCCCTTGTTAATTTCACATTGTACTTTAGAAATGTACCTGAATTGTCACCAACAAACTGTCCTTTTTGGATGAAAACACACACAGGAGAGTAGAATTTACCCAAAAAATTTTTATTAAGGGCTCACAACTAAACAAAGAGGGAGGCAACGCTGGAGAAACTGCAGAAGTGGGCGAAGCCTTGGACCCCCGGGGCAGACATCAACTATTTAAAAGCAAAATTGGTGGCCTGAGGAGTCCATATCATAAGGGAGGGCAGTCTGGTCCAGAAGTCCCAGAGATCCGGAAAGCAGCAGATGACATCTGTTTCCCCAGGCTGTGGTCATACGAGAGACTGCAGCTTCTGTCAGACCAGACTGAACCCAGGGCAATCACTCTCAGGTCTTCTTTCCACGCTTCCTTCCAGCCTTTGGCTGTGGTGGTGGAGTTGTGGCAGCAGGAGGAGGAGGAGGAGGAGGATCGTCGATCTCAATGACATCCGTCTTGTGTGTCAGTTCCCCACTCTCCCCCTTACGAAGGACTTTATAAATCAGGTCCTCAGAGATCTTGCGTTGACCCTCCTGCATGCCCTGCAATTTTGTGGCAGCCATGCAGGCAAAGGCCTCTTCAGGACTGGGGAAGGCTCGGAGGGACGCCGAAGCCTCCTGGATCAGCCTGTACGCTAAATCCTGCACGGGACTCGGAGTGGCCTTCCTGGCTCGTTTATATGGCAGGCGGAGGGGAGGGACCTGAGACTCAGTCAGGCTGTGACTTGTCCCTGGCTTCTCCTGGCTGACACTTAGCCCCGCCTCCTCCTGGCTGCCACTAATCCCCGCCTCCTCCTGACTGCCACATTCCACAACCTCCTCCTGGCTGAGGTCTTCCTGTGTATGAAAAAGGGACATAGTTTTAGTTTTTTATTCATCAATCACACACAATTTTCACCTCCTGACTGCTGCAAATTGAATGTTAACAAATATAACAGACTATCCTTCTGAGCCCAGCAGTTTTCATTCTTTTCCCAATTTTGGGTGCCCACTACTGTCTATTGATATGTAAAGCACTTTTTTTAATCAGCAATTAGTGATCAATAATAACATCTAATAAACATCATTTATTTATTGACCAGAAATCTGTAGAAGAATGCTATACCTGACTCCAGCTGGGCTCCTCCACTTCTTCCTGGCTGGAAGGCCCAGGTTGGACATCGGAAGCCTTAGCTGGGATGGAAGGAAGCGTGGAAGGAAGAGTGGAGAGGGATTCCCTGACTTCAGTGTGGTCTGACAGAAATCGCAGTCTCTCGTAGTACCACAGCCTGGGGACATAAATGTCATCTGCTGCAGCTCCGGACCTCTGGGAATCTGTGACCTTCTTGCGCTCCCTAAGATAAGTGCTCCTCAGGCCACCAATTTTAGCTTTCAAATAAGGGATGGTTGCTGTGGGGACCACCGGCTTCACCAACTCCAGCAGTTTCTCCAGCGCTGCCTGCCTCTTCTGTTTGGGATTATAGTGGGGGTGTCTCACTTGCCACAGACAGGGCAGCTCCCTGTACTTGTCTATGAACAGGGGCAGGAAATTGTGGCCGTTGAACCCATCCATTTTCTCTGTAAGACACAACACAAGACAAAGCCTAATGTCAGGCCAAACTCCCCTAATCTTGTTACAATATAGGCTTCCATTTCGAAGCAGTATAGGCCCAAGTTTAGATCCTACCTTCGTTAGCACGATCGGCGTCTCCGATGCTCCTTCCTCTGCTCACAGATCGTACGTAAGACGCGCGCGTTACGATTTATACACACTGCGCATGCGTATAACTCCGCCCGCCCCTGACGTTCTTTCTAGTCTATTCCCCGCCCTTTTTCGTTCGGCGCAGTGGGGGAAGAGCACATGGCGGATAGACAGCAGGATCATGCTAATTGTAGCAACGAGGAGGAGGAGGAGGAGGAAAGGCCAGAGCCTGAAACGTCCCGATCCAAAAGGAGATTAAAGGACTCAAATATGTCCTTTGGGGAGATGTTGGAGATGGTGGACATCCTGAAGAAGGCCGACTATGATGGAAAGTATGGGCCTTACCCCAAACCCAATGTCCGAAAGGCCAAGATCATGGCGAAAGTGGTCAGGAGTCTGCACCGGAAATTCGGGGTACGACGATCGAAAGATCAGCTCAGGAAGCGGTGGTCGGACCTGAAATTACGAGAACATGAGCAGTACAGAAAGATCCGGAGAGTGCTGCAAAAAAGTAAGTAGTTGTGCTGTGTTCCTATTCTTTTTGTGTTTATTACGTTCGTGCTGCTCCATGTGCTTTTAGGAACTGTTGTACAGTTTAAAATGGCAACTTTCATGTTCATGGGCACATTATTCGTTCGGATCACACATTGTTATTTCGGATGATAAAATACCATTGTTTAGGCCATATGCATTTGGCCACCATTTTGAGGCCCTATACTTGTCTTCAAAGAATTGGGTTGTGTAGATGGCTTTGTTACTAGAATGAAATGCAAACTAGATTCTGTGTAAGGAGAGGACACTGAGCAGCTGTTTTCACATCTGGACACTAGAGCACTAGTGTGGGACCCCAGAACACCATTTTTATTAGGGGGCCACACAGGTGCTCCAGTGTATACTATAGGGGGGGCTACATCTGTGAAGCTTTTACCAAACAGGTAAAGTATTGCAGCTTGACAAAGGACACTAAAAAAGCTACATCTTGGAACTCTGCTAAAATAGATAATTGTACCCCACTTCCAAGCAATGTTTCATCTTTATAGTTCTGCCATCAAATATCTGTGTGCTAATTATACCATTTTTGTTTTACATAGGGGAGAAAAGACTCGGAAGACACCCCTCATCCGAGGAGACCAGAGCCCCCCCCCCTGGAAGAAGGGGAAATCCCCCCAACACAAGATGAGCAGGAGGAAGAAGACGTGATGGAACTAGTCACCACAACAGGTGAGTGTCTGCAACCACAGGCTCCGATAAGAGATGGATTGCGGCATTTTTTGGAAACCTAATTTATTTTGGGGTTCCTCTCTTTTTAGGTGATCGTGAGGTTGTGGATGAACATCCTTTCACATCAGAAAGTGCCCAGATCCTGATCGGGGAGATCATGGGGTGTAATTTACAATTGGAAAACATCAAGCAAAACATCAATGATGTTATTCCAAAATATAAAAACATCATTGATGTTTTGGGGCGAGTTTAAAGCCCCTCCAAATCACTTTCTTCTTTTGTGTGCTACAATGTGCGAAATGTTTTTGTAATTTTTCCCAAAGCCAAATTTGGAAGATGCACACAGTGTGTCAACATGTGCTATCTGCCATCACGGGAGATCAATGGACGCGTTTTGGGGGTGCAACCCCTTCCTCAACAATAAAGTAGCGGTGAGGAAGGGCTTTCTCCCCCAAAACACATCCCTTGATCCCCCGTGATGGCAGGTCGCACATGTTGACATTGGGAAATTTGTGTGCATCTTCCAAATTTGGCTTTTCCAGGGGTGATTTCCCCCCATCTGAACGCTATATCAAACACAGTTCCTAAATACTCATGTCTGATATTGCCTTCCAGTTCTACCAAATGTGAACTTTGTAAGATCAAGATTTGTGTCTTTCTTGTTGGTTTTACACAGGCCTGTTTTCTATAAAATGCACATTTTGATTTTGGATAATGACACCACAAAAATTGTTATACAACAAACATGTTGGTTTGTCAGAAAAACCTTTGGTAAATGCACATGTGATTGTGCAGGTATTAAAAAGATTGTTCATCAAGAATGTGTGGATTATTGTCTCAACACTACAACACTTTTGGAGTGATGTAATTGTTGTTTTATGAGAAAATGGGGGTTATTTCCTAAGGGGAAATCCACTTTGCACTACAAGTGCAGTTTCAGTGCAGTTGCAAGTGCACTTGTAGTGAAAAGTGTCTTTGCGTTTAGTAAATAACAGCCAACAGTGCTTTGTATAAGGTTACACAATCACGACATTTTCTGCACTCCACACATTTCTGTCAGGGTCAGCTCAAACAAACACAAGCAGTAAATGTCCACAAAGAAGAGCCTGGGGGGAGATGCCTGTCGAGAACTTGAGGTCCTGCAGGCTTCTCCCTGTGGCCAAATACCGCAAGGTAGCGACCAACCTCTGCTCCGGAGTTATGGCTTGCCTCATGCAGGTATCCTGCCTGCTAATATAAGAGGTCAGCAAAGCCAACAAACGGTGAAACACGGGGTCCGTCATCCTGAGAAAGTTCCTGAAATCATCAGGATTATTCTCACGGATCTCACGGAGCAAAAGCATATGAGAGAACTGGTGACGCTGAAGCAACCAATTCTTGGTCCATGAACTCCTCCCCACCCTGTTCATGGACTGGACTTGTGTCAAGGTCAGGACCCCAACACCAAGCCCCCGCACAGCACGAACTCTACGAGGAGTACGCATACGAAACATGGCTAGAAAACGGTCGACTGCTCAGAACGAAGTAACAGAACGCACTGAAGAACAGCAAGGCCTGTGAAGAGCGACCTGAAAAACAGCAACGAGCGGGCAAGATCACACAGAAAACTCTGATACGAACTGACTGCACGCACTGAAGAGCAGATACAAACCCACAAGCACAAACTGAACAGCAGAAAACGATCTGAAAGCCACGAGTCTGAAAAAGCGCGAATCGTTTCTCACCAAACTTTTACTAACACGAGATTAGCAAAAGGAGCCCAAAGGGTGCCGCGCTTGATTCTGAACCGGCCTTTTCTAGTCTCGTCGTACGTGGTGTACGTGACCGCGTGGTTGTCGATCGGAAATTCCGACAACTTTGTGCGACCGTGTGTAAGCAAAACAAGTTTGAGCCAACATCCGTCGGAAAAAATCCTAGGATTTTGTTGTCGGAATGTCCGAACAAAGTCCGACCGTGTGTACGGGGCATAACTGTGGTGGCCACTGATTGGTACTTTGATGGGCACTGACAGGCGTCTCTTATGAGGCACTGACCAGCAGTTGATGGGCACTGATTGGCATTGTTGGTGGCACACATGATGGGGCTGTGCTGATAATTAATGTGCTGATTATCAGCACAGACCCCCCCTCGGACAGGGAGAGCCGCCGATCGGCTCTCCCTGTCAACACGAACCAAGGAAAGCTGTTTACCGGAACTTCCTGGTTCACGCAGTAATCAGCTGTGATTGGTCACAGCTGATCACGTGGTAAGGAGCCTCCTTCAGAGGCTCCTTTCCATGATCAGAGATGCTGTGTGTCAGAGTGACACACAGCACCACTGATCGCCGCGCTGCGCACCCCCGCGGGCGCGCGCCGGCATGTTAGCGTGCTGGATGTCATATGATGCCCAGTAAGGATAACTGAACCACCGCCCAGCCGTCATTCTGCTATAGGCTGGGCAGGAAGTGGTTAAAGGAATATTTAATTTTTATTGTTTCACTTTAACCTCCCTGGCGGTATGATTATGTCAGATTTTTGCGTTTCAAAGCGGTACAATTATTTTGCATAGAAATTTGGCGTTTTATATTGTAGGCCTGTAATTCTTAGCAATAACACACTTAAATCTGTCCAAACAAGAGGCTAGTAGATATCCCAGGTATGATAAAGTTTGAAACACATAATCATAAATTATAATATAATAAATAAATATAAATAATTATAAAAAAATGACAATATAATAATAATAAAATGAATTTGCCCATGATTCACTATCGCTCAAATCTGCAAGTGTTCTAATTTACTATCGCTGTTTAGCTGGTCTAAAACCACTTTTGAGGTAAAGGGACACTTTTTGGTTGCTATGGACGATCTTCAGTTTCCAGGCAGAAAGAACAGTATATATCATATAAAACTGCATGCAGGGCACTGGACAAAGCACTGGGGACAAAAGGGATGCAAAATAATTTCATACAGTAATGTAATCTGTAAGAATACAGTGTACTGTATGTATTATGATTTTCCAATTTCTTGAATTTGCCACCAGGCTCCGCCACCATGCGTTGCGACGCTCTCAGGGAATGGAGCCTGGCACAGAGAGGCATTGGGCGGAGGACAGAGCCCACAGACACAGCAGGGGGACATCACAGGATCCTGGGGACAAGGTAAGTATACCGCACCAGGATCCTGCAATGCAATCCCGAGTGTGGCTCAGGTTTACCGCTAATGTTACTGAAATTTAACCCCGAGCCACACTCAGGAAAACCTCCAGGGAGGTTAAGCATTCTTAAAATCACTGCTCCTCAGGGGCGTAACTAGAAATAGCAGGGCCCCATAGCAAAATGTTGTATGGGGCACCCCTGCAAACAGCCCCCCCCCACAGATGCCCTAGTGTCAATGCAGCGTGACCTGTGCCACATACAGCGTGACCTGTGCCCAATGCAGCGTGACCTGTGCCCAATGCAGCGTGACCTGTGCCCCATACAGCGTGACCTGTGCCCCATACAGCGTGACCTGTGCCCAATGCAGCGTGACCTGTGCCCCATACAGCGTGACCTGTGCCCAATGCAGCATGACTTGTGCCCAATGCAGCGTAAACTGTGCCCAGTGCAGCATGACCTGTGCCCCATACAGCGTGACCTGTGCCCCATACAGCGTGACCTGTGCCCCATACAGCGTTGCCTGTGCCCAATACAGCCTGGTCTGCCTGTGCCCCATACAGCCTCACCTGTGCAGAGGAAGAAGCAAGCCACCCGGATCAGCAGAGAGCGGGATTGCCCGCTGTAATAGCTTTCATTTGAATTTTCCATCTTCCCGGGGCTCATCGTCACATAGCCCCACCTCTTGGCCTGATGCCTTTGATGACGTCACACGTCCCGCATTGGATTGGCGTTCTGTCTATCAAAGGCGCCGGGCCAAGAGGTGGAGCTATGTGACGTGAGCCCCGGGAACACTGGAAGTTCTAATGAAAGCTATTACATCGGGCAATTCAGCTCTCTGCTGATCCGGGTGGCTTGCCTCTTCCTCTGCACAGGTTAGGCTGTATGGGGCACAGGCAGACCAGGCTGTATTGGGCACAGGCAACGCTGTATTGGGCACAGGTCATGCTGCATTGGGCACAGGTGCTTGCCACTTCCTCTCCTCTCTCTTCCCCTGGCTGGGAGACTGTGCCGGCGGTGCTCTCATCCTCACTGGGCCCCACTTGGCTGCGGGCCTCATAGCGCCTGCATGGGTCGCTATGGTGGTAGTTACGCCCCTGCTGCTCCTGAAAAAACGGTTGTTTTTAAAACTTTTTTTTGCATTGATACATGTCCGACAAGTCCGACCGTGTGTACGCCCTATTAGGGAGTCAGTTCCAGGACTATGTCCCAGCACAGTAAATATAGAGTGTCATATTTTGCAAAGTCAGTGACTTATTTTGATTCCCTATTAGGGATGAGCCGAACACATTATGTAAAACAAAAATGGTATAATTAGCACACAGATATTTAATGTCAGAACTATAAAGATGAAACATTGCTTGGAAGTGGGGTACAATTGTCTATTTTAGCCAAGTTCCAAGATGTAGCTTTTTTAGTGTCCTTTGTCAAGCTGCAATACTTTACCTGTTTTGTACAAGCTTCACAGATGGAGACCCCCCTATAGTATACACTGGAGCACCTGTGTGGCCCCCTAATAAAAATGGTGTTCTGGGGTCCCACACTAGTGCTCCAGTGTCCAGATGTGAAAACAGCTGCTGAGTGTCCCCTCCTTACACACAATCTAGTTTGCATTTCATTCTAGTAACAAAGCCATCTACACAACCCAATTCTTTGAAGACAAGTATAGGGCGTCAAAATGGTGGCCAAATGCATATGGCCTAAACAATGGTATTTTATCGTCCGAAATAAAAAAGTGTGATCCGAACGAATAATGTGCCCATGAACATGAAAGTTGACATTTTAAACTGTACAACAGTTCCTAAAAGCACATGGAGCAGCACGAACGTAATAAACACCCAAAAAATAGGAACACAGCACAACTACTTACTTTTTTGCAGCACTCTACGGATCTTTCTGTACTGCTCATGTTCTCGTAATTTCAGGTCCGACCACCGCTTCCTGAGCTGATCTTTCGATCGTCGTACCCCGAATTTCCGGTGCAGACTCCTGACCACTTTCGCCATGATCTTGGCCTTTCGGATATTGGGGTTGGGGTAAGGCCCATACTTTCCATCATAGTCGGCCTTCTTCAGGATGTCCACCATCTCCAACATCTCCCCAAAGGACATATTTGAGTCCTTTAATCTCCTTCTGGATCGGGACGTTTCAGGCTCCGGCCTTTCCTCCTCCTCCTCCTCCTCGTTGCTGTAATTAGCATGATCCTGCTGTCTATCCGCCATATGCTCTTCCTCCACTGCGCCGAACGAAAAGGGGCGGGGAAGAGAATAGAAAAAACGTCAGGGGCTGGCGGAGTTATACGCATGCGCAATGTGTATAAATCGTAACGCGCACGTCTTACGTATGATCTGTGAGCGGAGGAAGGAGCATCGGAGACGCCGATCGTGATAATGAAGGTAAGATCTAAACTTGGGCCTATACTGCTTCGAAATGGAAGCCTATATTGTAACAAGATTAGGGGAGTTTGGCCTGACATTAGGGTTTGTCTTGTGTTGTGTCTTGCAGAGAAAATGGATGGGTTCAACGACCACAATTTCCTGCCCCTGTTCATTGACAAGTACAGGGAGCTGCCCTGTCTGTGGCAAGTGAGACACCCCCACTATAATCACAAACAGAAGAGGCAGGCAGCGCTGGAGAAACTGCTGGAGTTGGTGAAGCCGGTGGTCCCCACAGCAACCATCCCTTATTTAAAAGCTAAAATTGGTGGCCTGAGGAGCACTTATCTTAGGGAGCGCAAGAAGGTCACAGATTCCCAGAGGTCCGGAGCTGCAGCAGATGACGTTTATGTCCCCAGGCTGTGGTACTACGAGAGACTGCGATTTCTGTCAGACCACACTGAAGTCAGGGAATCCCTCTCCACTCTTCCTTCCACTCTTCCTTCCATACCAGCTGAGGCTTCTGATGTCCAACCTGGGCCTTCCAGCCAGGAAGAAGTGGAGGAGCCCAGCTGGAGTCAGGTATAGCATTCTTCTACAGATTTCTGGGCAATAAATAAATGATGTTTACTAGATGTTATTATTGATCATTAATTGCTGATTAAAAAAAGTGTTTGACATATCAATAGACAGTAGTGGGCACCCAAAATTGGGACAAGAATGCAAAATGCTGGGCTCAGAAGGATAGTCTGTTATATTTGTTAACATTCAATTTGCAGCAGTCAGGAGGTGAAAATTGTGTGTGATTGATGTAAAAAATACTAAAACTATGTCCCTTTTTCATACACAGGAAGACCTCAGCCAGGAGGAGGCTGTGGAATGTGGCAGTCAGGAGGAGGCGGGGATTAGTGTCAGCCAGGAGGAGGCGGGGCTAAGTGGCAGCCAAGAGAAGCCTGGGACAAGTCGCAGCCTGACTGAGTCTCAGGTTCCTCCCCTCCGCCTGCCACATAAACGAGCCAGGAAGGCCACTCCCAGTCCTGTGCAGGATTCAGCATACAGGCTGATCCAGGAGGCTTCGGCGTCCCTCAGAGTCTTCCCCAGTCCTGAAGAGGCCTTTGCCTGCATGGCTGCCACCAAATTGCAGGGCATGCAGGAGGGCCAACGCAAGATCTCTGAGGACCTGATTTATAAAGTCCTACATAAGGGGGAGAGTGGGGAACTGACACACAAGACGGATGTCATTGAGATCGACGATCCTCCTCCTCCTCCTGCCACAACTCCACCACCACAGCCAAAGGCTGGAAGGAAGCGTGGAAGGAAGACCAAAGAGTGATGACCCTGGGTTCAGTCTGGTCTGACAGAAGATGCAGTCTCTCGTATGACCACAGCCTGGGGACACAGATGTCATCTGCTGCTTTCCGGATCTCTGGGACTTCTGGACCAGACTGCCCTCCCTTAGATAAGGACTCCTCAGGCCACCAATTTTGCTTTTAAATAATTGATGTCTGCCCTGGGGGTCCAAGGCTTCACCCACTTCTGCAGTTTCTCCAGCGTTGCCTCCCTCTTTGCTTATAGTTGTGACCCCTTAATAAAATTTTTTTAGGTAAATTCTACTCTCCTGTGTGTGTTTTCATCCAAAAAGGACAGCTTGTTGGTGACGATTCAGGTACATTTCTAAAATACAATGTGAAATTAACAAGGGACAACAACACCAAACAATCTCCTACAGATTAAATAGAACAAGATATCAATGGTGTTGTGGGAACTTGTCACAAAAAACACACAAACATTTTCGGGAGTACAAATCAAAATCACCAAAAAACAAAATTAAAAAAGAGAAACACAAAAAAAGAATCTACATTAAAGTAAAAAAAAAAAATATGTTGTCAGATGTGAGAAATCAAAATATATTGAGGGAATCCCGATAAATAGTAACGAAATAAGTTTGTGAGAAGTGTGTGTGAATATGAGCATCAAAACTACTTAATTCTTGTCACATTATAAAGAAGAAGAGAGTGCGTTGTATTAAACCATTTTGAACATTGCAGCGTGACGAAAGTGCTGTATCCATTGCGAACGCTAAGTTTACCAGAACGAGCTGTCCCGTGTCGGAATTTCTTCTGAGCATGCGTGGCACTTTGTGCGTCGGAACAGGCCACACACGGTCGGAATTGACGCGATCGGATTTTGTTGTCGGAAAATTTTATCTCCTGCTTTCCAACTTTGTGTGTCGGAAAATCCGATGGAAAATGTCCGATGGAGCCCACACACGGTCGGAATTTCCGACAACACGCTCCGATCGGACATTGTCCATCGGAAAATCCGACCGTGTGTATGGGGCATTACAGTGCATTTAAACCTGTTGCCCTATGACCCAGACTTTCTGCCAGCACTACGATCCTCTACCTTCAGCCCTTGGAACAAATATGACCACCGTCGACTCTCTCAGTTCCTCCACACTGACCCTTCTTTAATTGTAATAAAAGAACTGACCTGTTTTGACACTAACACAACATAAACATGCCTCCATCCCTGTAATTAGAAGAAAAAGACAATGGGTTTTGGGACTTTAAATGAGGCATAAATATGTGTATAGAATTGTCTAGGATACCTAAAATAGGTTAACTGTCACAAGTCCCTGAAGGGGAAATCCAAATAACCAAAAGGAATTGCTGAAAAAAAAAATCCAATAAATTAAGTTCAATCAAAGAACACTTTAATTATTTCAATTATCTACTGTATCATAATATATAATACATGAATCATGCAAAGAAAGGCATAATATATATAATAATAATCATATTGACATATTTAATATTATTATTATATAGACATATTGGTACAAGCAATCGCAGTTGGTAAATGAAATGAACATACAGATCGAGTGAAACCTTAATTATCCTAATACATGTAGACATTAAAAACAGTTGATGATACTTACCGGACATAATGCTCAAACACCCACTACATCAGATGGCCATTGAACAAGCTTTAAAGGAATACATATCAATTAATAATACAACAGACATCTCCCCAATAACACTGTGGGAAGCTCATAAGCCTGTCTTGCGTGGTACAATACAAAGACAAATGGCACTATTTAAACGGGAACGCAAAAATCTAGCAAAAAAACTAGAACTCAATTTTAATGCAGCCTACATATCATTTCAAGATAATCCATCTCAGAGTACAAAATCTCATCTGGAAAAATCTAGATTGGAATACGATCTATTTCTCACTGAGTCAGTTGATAAATCCCTCAAACGCTCCAAACACAATTTCTACATGAATACAAACAAACCAGGTACATATTTGGCTCGGGCATTAAATTCAACTAACAAATCTTTCAAACCAATACGTTTGAAATTATCAAAAAATGTTTACACTTGTAATCCAGTTAAAATAGTCCATAAATTTCACTCACATCTCGCAACTTTATACAAGACAAACAATGAATTTAATCCTACAGAGGCTGAATCCTTCTTCTCAAAAATAACCTTACCTGAGTTATCTCAGAATCAAAAAAGCAGTTTGGATGAGCCTATAACTATAGATGAAGTTGCCAACGCCATAAAAGACCTAAAACTTAACAAAAGACCAGGCCCAGACGGCTACTCGGCTTTATACTATAAAACATTCTCAGAAATACTCTCTCCCATTCTCACTGAAACTTTTAACAAACTTCTAGATGGACATTCTTTTCGGCAAGAAACACTAATGGCAATTGTTTGTATGATCCCAAAACCCCTTTCTGATGATACTTCCTGTGTGAATTATCGGCCTATCTCCCTGTTAAACCTCGATATTAAATTATTAGCAAAAATAATAGCAAAACGCCTCAACAGCATTATAGGAAAATTAATACATAGAGATCAACTAGGCTTCATGCCAAATAGACAGGCAGGCGATAATATACGCAGGGCAGTGTTATTGGCACATATTGCTAAAAAACGGAAAATCCCTTTATGTTTTCTATCTCTCGATATTAAGAGGGCATTTGACACAGTATCCTGGCAATATATGCAATATTCATTACAAAAATGGGGTTTTGGACCCCACTTTTTAACATGGATCAAAGCATTATATAACAAACCCAAAGCCTATATAAAATATGCTGGATACAAATCTGAAGCCTTTAATATCGAAAGAGGTACCCCACAGGGTTGCCCATTATCTCCCTTATTATTTGCCCTTATACTCGAACCCATGGCCCAATACATCAGAACAAACCAAACTATAACTGGCATTGAAGTAGGAGGTATTACACACAAATTATGTATATTTGCAGACAATATATTACTTTTTCTATCATCACCACAGGTCTCTGGTCCTAACTTAATACCAGCTCTTGATGGGTTTGCAGCCCTATCCGGCCTTATGATTAATCCTAAGAAATGCCTAGTGCTTAATATTTCACTCACAAACATGGAATTGATCCCGGCTAGGGCTGCACTCCCATTCACATGGGCAGAAAAATCAATCCCATATCTTGGAATTCATTTAACAGCATCTCATTCTGACTTATTCTCAACCAATTATCCTCCTGTATTAAGACAGATCACAAATCTAATAAAACAATGGTCGCAACTTCCTTTATCCTGGATAGGGAAGATTAGTGCAATCAAAATGACTATTCTACCCAAATTGCTTTATCTATTCAGAGTCCTCCCTATTCCAATTCCTTCCTATTTTTTGAGAATAGTACAAAAAAGAGCAACTTCGTTTATATGGGGCTCTTCTAAACCACGTATACCTATACACACACTACATCTTCCCAAAAATAAAGGAGGCCTGGGATACCCTAATTTTACTAACTACTACAGAGCAGCACATTTGGCCAGTCTGTCCAAATACCATGCAAAACAGGAAATCCCATTATGGGTATTTATAGAGGCTTCATAAAATGACCCTCTATTAATATCAAATTTATTATGGCTTGATCCTAAAGACTGCTTTAAAATTCATAATCCCATAACTAAACACTTCTTATCTCTCTGGGATAAACTAAAAACCAAATATCAGTTACAATCTCCACACAATCCTCTCCTTTCTTTTATCAGAAATCCGGCCTTTTATCCGGCATGGATCTACCCAAATTCTTTTAAAGCTTGGACAACATCAGGCATTCAGACACTAAATGACTTCATAGCATCTAAATCATTCCTTTAATTCCCATCGCTTAGAGAAAAATATGATCTACCAAACTCTGAGATATTTAGATATCTCCAAATCAAAAATTTCTATACACCATTCCTAAAGGGGGATACACCATTATCCCAATTATCCATTTTTGAATCAATCTGTACAAAAGATCCATTTGCTAAAGGTACAATTTCATCACTTTATAATCAATTATATGGAGTAGCAAATCTTAATAGACCCTCTTACATTCAGAGGTGGGAGGAGGACCTGGGACGAACTTTAGAAGACACGGACTGGTCTAACATATGGCTCACATCTAAGTCATCTTCACCCAACATCTTAGCACTGGAGACAAATTATAAAGTCCTAACTCGCTGGTACCTTGTACCCGCTAGAGTGGCAAAATATTCACCTAATACCTCAGCTCTTTGTTTTCGAGGATGCCCAGAAATAGGCACATATTTACACATATGGTGGACGTGCCCAGTAATCCAAACCTTCTGGAAGGAAGTCTTCGTGATTGCATCTAAAATATTTAAAAAAATAATACAACCAGATCCATATTTAACTTTACTTAATCTAAAACCGGAATGGTTAACACTCTCTCAATTCAAACTTATGATCCAACTAATAACGGCTGCAAAACAAACAGTGGCCAAGGCATGGAAATCTCCTACATTGGTACTAGCAGAAACAATTCACAGAATGAATAATACAATGTCCCATGCTAAGATGGTAGCCATCGATCAAAATCAAATTCCAAAATTTGAACAACTTTGGCATCCTTGGATAAAACAACAGTTCCTGTCAAACTTCAATGACTCTGTCCTGTTGCCATGGTAACAGATTAAATGACTTACAGAGACACCCATTCTAAGGCTTCAAAGAGAACTAAAAAGAATAATAAACTGACGAGCGGGACAACCTTGTGGACCATACCTCTACCTTTCAACCCTTTTTCTTCTTTCTCTTTCCTTTTCTCCACCTTACGATTAAAGCTCATTATCAGAAATTATTTGACCTATATACACTCTACTTGTAAACAATATGTATAGTAGGTATAAATCATTTAAATACCTACAAAAGTAACTAAGGAAATGATATATATCTTTAATTTAGGTTTACGTGAACCCAATGTTTAATATTTGAAATTTCATGATATTTACCTATATAAACCCTACTGTAAAACAATGAGCTTACTTTATAGATCCTTGTAAACTTACTTTATGTATCTTTATAACATTGTATACTCAATAAACTTCTTTTGACAAGGAAAAACAGTTGATGATATTCATAATTTTGGGCAAGCTTGATTTGGCATCCCTGAGTGTAGACTCAACACGTTTCATGGCGTTTAAAGCCAATCACCAGGAGTAGGATGCATTGGTAATGGTTAGAGAATAGAATAAATAGATAAATAGGTCAATCAAGTCTCTGCTAATAAGTCATGCTTTCAAAAAGAGAGCAGAGTTTTGGGATTTGTACTTAAATATGGCAAAGCCCAAGTATGTAGCCCAGTAATTCCCATATTGGAGTGTGGTGGTGGTCCCGAATGCGCTCTCTCCCCCGGGGTTGAGGCGGAGATGAACCCCCCCTCTCCCCCAACCATAGAATCTCCAACACATAGGGAAAACCAGAGAGAGGGTAGTGGTAGACAAAGACCAGGGAAAGAATCAGACAGCCACAGCAACATGCCAGAGTGTGAGGTATACACATATGGGACAAACGTCAGGTTCTATAAAAAAATATATAAAATAGGAATGTATGAGTGATGGAAATTGGCAATAAGCTAAAGTCACAAAAATAGGAAAAAATGAGATTTGGTGTTTAAAAAATTCCTAGTGTGAGTGCCCACACTAAATGTGTGTGAATATGAATGAAATATGTGAAGGTTTTACCAATAGGAGCACTTGGACGTATAAAAGATATTTTGCCAAGGAATAAATGGGTAGTGAAAAAACAAATAAAGAAATACCAAATTTTTGCCAATACATTAGTATAGATGTAATGTAATGAGGTATGTGGGTGTGTATGGAGTGAGTGTGATCCTGAAACAGGGATCACGGTGTGTGTGTGTGTGTGTATGCATTTTTGGTCCAAGGATAGGACCGCATAGTTTACCTGAAGTGTGGATGGACCCATGGAACCTCTCCTCATGTTGGAATGTATAGAGTGAACCGCTGACTCATCCCGGTCTATGTATCCTAGGCCTGGGGCGTATCCACACCAACGTCATGCGTCACCGTGATGGCCATGTGTTCGGACAGAGAAAACACCCTCCTATGGTGCATGAACCTCTGCGGGAGTTCCTCCCATTCCCCACGCCACACGAGATGGAATAAGCACTAGCCCACAAGCGGGCATCAATAGACGTCGTACATGCGGCGTGCTGGCATGACACTGATGCCCCAAGGTCCAGCCCCACCCCTCATCGCCAAGTGGGGACAAGCGGGGGAGGAGGAGCTGGGCGCATCTCAACCCTGGGGGGAGGAAAGACCAACATTAAAGGACCTCCCATCAAATAAGCTGGGCAAGCCAAAGGGAATGAGAAAAAGAGCTAAACAGCTTAAAATGTTGAAGAAATAGAGAAAACAGAGACAAAAATATAGTGGCCTATTATCTAGGGAGAAAAGTTATTATTCTGGAGCCAAAAAAATGGTGGTAACTATAGGAAGAAATGCCAATCTGTTGATTGACTCAGAGATCTAAAACTGGGAGTATATAGTCGTTATAATGTATAGGGTCTAACAGGTCAACGAGGGAATGGGTGTCTTCCACCGTGTAAACATGCAATGCAAAACGGCTCATCCCTAATAGAGAATTAAAATAAGTCACTGATTTGGCAAAATATGACACTCTATATTTACTGTGCTGGGATACAGTCCTGGAACTGACTCCCTAAGAGCACATTTAAACCTGTTGCCCTATAAACCGGCCTTTCTGCCAGAACTACGATCCTCTACCTTCAGCCCTTGGAACAAATATGACCACCGTCGACTCTCTCAGTTCCTCCACACTGACCCTTCTTTAACTGTAATAAAAGAACTGTCCTGTTTTGACCCTAACACAACATAAACATGCCTCCATCCCTGTAATTAAAAGAAAAAGACAATGGGCTTTGGGACTTAAAATGAGGCATGAATATGTGTATAGAATTGTCTAGGATACCTAAAATAGGTTAACTGTCACAAGTCCCTGAAGGGGAAATCCAAATAACCAAAAGGAATTGCTGAAAAATAAATCCAATAAATGAAATTCAATCAATGAACACTTTAATTATCTACTGTATCATAATATATCATACATGAATCATGAAAAGAAAGGTATAATATATATAATGATAATCATATTGACATATTTAATGTTATTATTTTATTGACATATTGGTACAAGCAATCACAGTTGGTAGAGATTTGGTATTGTATAGAATTGTCTAGGATACCTAAAATAGGTTAATTGTCACAAGTCCCTGAAGGGGAAATCCAAATAACCAAAAGGAATTGCTGAAAAATAAATCCAATAAATGAAATTCAATCAATTAACACTTTAATTATCTACCGTATCATAATATATAATACATGAATCATGCAAAGAAAGGCATAATATATATAATAATAATAATCATATTGACATATTTAATATTAATATTGGATAGACATATTGGTACAAGCAATCACAGTTGGTAAATTAAATGAACATACAGATCGAGTGAAACATTAATTATCCTAATACATGTACACATTAAAAACAGTTGATGATATTCATAATTCTTTCAAAAAGAGAGCAGCGTTTTAGGATTTGTACATTACCTATGGCAAAGCCCAAGTATGTATCCCAGTAATCCCCATATTGGAGTGTGGTTGTGGTCCCGAATGCGCTTTGCCATAGGTAATGTACAAATCCCAAACTCTGCTCTCTCTTTGAAAGCATGACTTATTAGCAGAGTTTTGATTGACCCATTTATCTATTTATTCTATTCTCTAGCCATTACCAATGCATCCTACTCCTGATGATTGGTTTTAAACGCCATGAACCACATCACACAAATGGGCTACTTTACAGGCAGACTAAGGGGACACCCCAGGCACATTTAATCACTTCATTACAGAGCACTTTCCCCCTTCCTGCCCAGGACTATTTTCAGCTTTCAATGCTGATGTAATTTGAATGACAATTTGATCACCACTGGGGTTTTTATTTTTGGCTGAACAAACTAAAAAAGACCAACATTTTTTTTTCCAAAAGGTTTTCTTTGTTTCTGTTATAAAATTTTGTTTTCTCCTTCACTGATGGGCACTGATGAGCAATGATGAGGTGGCACTGATGGGCACTAATGAGATGGCACTGATAAGGTGGCACTGATGGGCACTGATGAGGAGGCACTGATATGTAGAATTGATGGGCACTGATAGGCAGCACTGATATGCAGCACTGATGGGCACCAAAAGGTGGCACTGATATGCAGCACTGATGGGCACTGATAGGTGGAACTTATGGGCACTGACAGGCGGAACTGATTAGCATTGACAGGTGGCACTGAAGGACACTAATAGATGGCACTGATGGGCAGCACTGATGATGAGGTACTGACAGGTGTTACTGATGGGCACTGATTGGCACTTTGATGGGCACTGACAGGCGTTTCTTATGAGGCAATGACCGGCAGCTGATAGGCACTGATTGGCATTGTTGGTGGCACATCTGATGGGGCTGTGCTGATAATTAATGTGCTGATTATCAGAACAGACCCCCCCTCTGACAGGGAGAGGTGCTGATCGGCCCTCCCTGTAAATGCGAACCGAGGAAAGCCGTTTACCGGAACTTCCTGGTTCTCGCTGTGATCAGCTGTGATTGGTCACAGCTGATCACATGGTAAGGAGGCTCCTTTCTACGATCGGGGATGCGGTGTGTCAGAGTGACACACAGCACCACTGATCGCCGAGGGCACGCGCCGGCATGTTAGCCTGCTGGATGTCATATGATGCCCAGTAAGGATAACTGAACCATCGCCCAGCCGTCATTCTGCTATAGGCTTGGCGGGAAGTGGTTAAAGGAATATTTCATTTTTATTGTTTCCCTTTAACCATCGTGGCGGTATGATTTTGTCAGATTTTTGCGTCTCAAAGCGGTACAATTATTTTGCATAGAAATTTGGCGTTTTATATTGTAGGCCTGTAATTCTTAGCAATAACAGACTTAAATCTGTCCAAACAAGAGGCTGTTAGATATCCCAGGTATGATAAAGATTGAAACACATAATCATAAATTATAATATAATAAATAAATATAAATAATTATAAAAAATGATAATATAATAATAATAAAATGAATTTGCCCACGATTCACTATCGCTCAAATCTGCAAGTGTTCTAATTTACTATCGCTGTTTAGCTGGTCTAAAACCACTTTTGACGTAAAGGGACACTTTTTGGTTGCGCTGGACGATCTTCAGTTTCCAGGCAGAAAGAACAGTATATATCATATAAAACTGCATGCAGGGCATTGGACAAAGCACTGGGGAAAAAAGGGACATAAAATAATTTCATACAGTAATGTAATCTGTAAGATTACAGTGTACTGTATGTATTATGATTTTCCAACTTTTTGAATTTACCGCCAGGCTCCGCCACCGTGCGTCGCGACGCTCGCAGGGAACGGAGCCGGCACACAGAGAGGCTTTGGGCGGAGGACAGAGCCCACAGACACAACCAAGGGACATCGCAGAATCCTGGGGGCAAGGTAAGTATACTGCACCAGGATCCTGCAATGCAATTCCGAGTGTGGCTTGGGGTTAACGCTAATGGTACTGAAGTTTAACCCCAAGCCACACTCGGGAAAACCTCCAGGGAGGTTAAGCATTCTTAAAATCACTTCTCCTGAAAAAACAGTTGTTTTTGAAACTCTTTTTTGCATTGATTCATGTTCCCTGGGGCAGTACCCGGGTCCCCATACACTTTTTATAGCAATAACTTGCATATAAACCTTTAAAATGAGCACTTTTGAATCGTCATGTTCATGTCCCATAGACTTTAACCGTGTTCGTATGTTCGCACTAATTTTTTGTCTGTTCGCATGTTCTGGTGCAAACCGAATCTGGGGGTGTTCGGCTCATCCCTAATAGGGAATCAAAATAAGTCATTGACTTTGCAAAATATGACACTCTATATTTGCTGTGCTGGGATACAGTCCTGGAACTGACTCCCTAAGAGCGCATTTAAACCTGTTGCCCTACAACCCGGCCTTTCTGCCAGCACTATGATCCTCTACCTTCGGCCCTTGGAACAAATATGACCACCGTCGACTCTCTCAGTTCCTCCACACTGACCCTTCTTTAACTGTAATGAAAGAACTGACCTGTTTTCACCCTAACGCAACATAAACATGCCTCCATCCCTGTAATTAGAAGAAAAAGACAATGGGTTTTGGGACTTTAAATGAGGCATGAATATGTGTATAGAATTGTCTAGGATACCTAAAATAGGTTAACTGTCACAAGTCCCTGAAGGGGAAATCCAAATAACCAAAAGGAATTGCTGAAAAAAAAATCCAATAAATTAAGTTCAATCAAAGAACACTTTAATTATCTACTGTATCATAATATATAATACATGAATCATGCAAAGAAAGGCATAATATATATAATAATAATCATATTGACATATTTAATATTATTATTGGATAGACATATTGGTACAAGCAATCACAGTTGGTAAATTAAATGAACAAACAGATCGAGTGAAACCTTAATTATCCTAATACATGTAGACATTAAAAACAGTTTATGATATTCATAATTTTGGGCAAGCTTGATTTGGCATCCCTGAGTGTAGACTCAACACGTTTCATGGCGTTTAAAGCCAATCATCAGGAGTAGGATGCATTGGTAATGGCTAGAGAATAGAATAAATAGATAAATAGGTCAATCAAGTCATTGCTAATAAGTCATGCTTTCAAAAAGAGAGCAGAGTTTTGGGATTTGTACATTAAATATGGCAAAGCCCAAGTATGTAGACCAGTAATTCCCATATTGGAGTGTGGTGGTGGTTCCGAATGCGCTGTCTCCCCTGGGGTTGAGACGGG